>NC_138758.1:2001594-2349728 GCF_965113315.1 Podarcis vaucheri | reverse complement strand
CATTTGCGAGAATTAAGACGGAGACAGAGAACACTGCGAATGTTTCTGGACTCCCCCTCCCATCAGTGCCAGGATGATGGGAGTTGTAGTTCAGCAATATCCCGAGGACCACAGGTTCCATGGTCCCTGCATCCAGACTCCCTTCCAACAGGAAGTCAGCCTGGTTGAGACTGAATCAGCAGCATTCAAAGCTGCAGATGGTGGCAGAAAGCACACTGACGACCGAGGAGTAGAGGGTGCCCAAGAGCAAGCAGGGCACCTTGGGAAAAGCAGACAAAGGTTTCTTGTGTGGGTGATGCAATGCCCAGAGGATGCGTTGCCTCCTCTGGCTGGAAGCTTCCGACCCAGCTGCCCCACCTGCTCTGCAGAGAGCATTGCCTTGATGTGGGGAAACATCCGAAAAGACAGGCTGTGAGGCAGAGATGCTAATCTCACCTGTTGAGCTGGTGTACCTGGGAGAGTTGAAAACTAGTGGTGCTTCAGAGTGGGGTAAAAAGCAGCAGCAGCAGCACCCACGATCTTCTAGCCCCACTGGTTGTGGGAGGAGGCTTGGTCGCTCCTGGTTCATGTGTGGGGCTCTGTGCAAAGTGGGGTGACTCACTCTGCATATTTATTTTCTTTTTTTCTTAAGGAAAAAATGTGGGGAAGGGTCGGAGGCAAATCCCTGCAGGAAGAGTGGTCTAGAGAGAGTTGTTAGCCATAGTGGCTGAAAGGAACTTTCACAAACAGCAGCACTATATCGCTTCAGCATTGGTTTTTTTGTTTTTGTAGAAAAAGGAGGTGCCAGTAACCCAAAGCCTGCTCACAGAGCTACAATTCCCAGCACCCTTAAACTACAGTTCCCAGGATTCTTTGGTGGAAGTCATGTGCTTTAAATGTGTGTAGGATGTGCTTCAAATGTACAATGTGGATCTGCCCTGGGAGAGAGAGAGAGAGAGAAACTGGATCAGCACCCCCAGGTGTTTTGAGTCTGGTGTGCAATACCCTTTTGCATATGTCATTTCATAGGTCAGGAGTGGAGAGCCACATACCCTCCTGGGCCAGCTCCCAGGGGCCACATCGCAGTGCGGGTGGACGCAGATGCAAAAGCAGGCACAGCAGTGCACATGAGCTCCCAGAGAGCCCCAGGGACCAAACAGGGGGGGGGCATTTGGCCTGAGGGCCAGAGGTTCTGCAGCTACCAGAGCAGATACCCACCTTGTTCCCAAACTGTTCTTAATCAGGGTGATTGTGCAGCGGTTTGTCTGCACCTCATGAACCTCCTTTTGTTATACATGAAGGAAGATTCACATGCTGGCTCTCTGCTTCTGCTCTCTACCTCATTCACAGCTAATCTCTTCCCCCAACTAGAGGCCTTCCTGTGCCTGCACACCCAAAGCAGTAAGCGGCCTCCCAGGTGAACTTGTTTGCCCTTCCAACCCACTGTTGTTGGCTCTGGCTGGCAGCCGCTCTCCAGGGTTTCAGGCGAGAGATCTTCTTTCCCATCTGCTGCTACCTATTTCTTGTTTTTCCAAAACTGGCGATGCCAGGTATTGAACTCTGCACCTTTTGCATGCAAAGCCATGTTCCACTTAAGAGGGTTTGCCAGTTCTCAGATTTCACATTTAAAAGTCTGGTGGGAACATTTGAAAGGTGACCTCTGGAGGTCCTTGGGCCTGGGTTGGATATAAGCAGGTCTCTCTCCGGGTCTGCTTATAAGTCTTGCATTTGCAAGAGCCACAGGGTTTGTAGCTACGGAAGCAGCCAAGCACTTGAATCATCTTCAGACAATGGTGAGTGGATTAGAATCTTGCAATGCTCACATAGGAAATTGCTCCTTTCATTTAACTTGGCATGACTGCCACCTGAAGGCAGGTTTATGTAACTGCAGCAACTCTGTGCGTACGCGTTACTGAAATGAAATAATGGTGTTGTGACTTTGGAGGCGGGGGTCAGTCTGCACCAGTGGTTCTCAATTAGCTAAGAACTGAGGACCCCCTGTTTTTCAAAAGCCAAGCCATGGACCCCCTACATTTGAAAATGTTGATTATCTCTATGTTAGTTTTTGTTATGTGAATGGTACTACAACCCCGAGTGGGTTGCAATGAACCCCAATTGGGAACCACTGCTCTGCACAATGCCCTTCCAGTTATTGGGGTCCTTTATCTGTGGGGATTGGAGGTAGGGGAGCAAGGTTACCAATCCTGTCCCTCAAGCACCACAATGAGCACAGTCAAAGAAGTTGATCTGTGCCAAGGGGGGAAATGGGTGGGCTTTTGCCCTCACCAGCTGAGAGCTAAGCTGAAAGCAGGCTGAGGAGCTGGACCCAGAGAGATGCTTGATTTGTGATGGAATCCAAGGCTGCGACCAAGATCTGTTAGGGTGTTAATGCTGTGAGTCCCTCCACCGTAGGCTCAGGTTTTATATATATGTAAATAAATCATATATCTTAAAGACACCACAACCTTCACCTCATTCCAAGGATACAAAACCCTGTGTGTAAGCACCCAGAACCCCAGGCGTCTCTCACTGCTCAGAGATTGGTATGCAGTGGTACCTCGGGTTACATACCCTTCAGGTTACAGACTCCGCTAACCCAGAAATATTACCTCAGGTTAAGAACTTTGCTTCAGGATGAGAACAGAAATCGTGCAGCAGTGGTGCAGCGGCAGCAGGAGGCCCCATTAGCTAAAGTGGTGCTTCAGGTTAAGAACAGTTTCAGGTTAAGAACGGTTCTCCAGAACAAATTAAGTACTTAACCCGAGGTACCACTGTATAACAATAGTTTATTTTGGGAAGAAGGTTTAAGGCAGCGGCCGGCGGGGTCACTGCTACTGGCCTTACATCCAAACCCCTGGAAAGAGATCGTGTGAAACATTAATTATAGGAAGAGAAACTTAACCAGCAACTTTCAGAATGGTAAGTTTTAGGATTTCTGCTGCAGCTTGCTTTTTTCCTCCTCCTCCTCCATATTCCGTATTTCTTGTTGTCATATCTTTGTAGGCCGTGTGACCCATCTTAAGAATGATTCTTGTAAAGCTGCTTTGAGTGTATTTTTTGGCTATGAATCCTGCAATAAATAAATAAAATAAATAATAAAATAAAAGAACCAAAATAAATAATAAAATAAATAATAAATAATAAAATAAAAACAAACTCACCTGGTCCCAGTTGTACAGCTCGGTACTGGAATGACTTTTGGCACAGGTCCATTGCACATATTTGCATAATGCCATGCTAGATACTTGGGAAATTTAATTATTCCCAAATGCCTTTTCAATTTCACTAAAGCTAGGCTGAACTGCATACCCTCTGCTGTATTAGGCAGCTGGTTTAAGGGTAGCTCTTTAACACTGAACATTTCTGTCCTTGTGAAGGGGTTGGAGGCTACCAAATTTTTGGCTCATGCGTTTCTTGCCTGCATTTTGTTCCTGATAAGTTATTTTACCTGCATTGTATTTGCTGTCTGCATTGAAATGTAAGTAAACTTTTTTGGTTTATCTTACTAAAAATGCATGGTTTATTCTCTTCAATGGGGGTGAAGAGGGGGAGGTCAGCAGACTACATATAAAGGGTTAAAAAGGTGTAATTACCTTGTTCCTAAGCTTTAGTAAGCTACAAAACATCAAGTGATTTACTCTTCTAAAAAGCCTTTCACAACCTGTTTTCTTTTGTAATTCTCCCACACATGTGGGATAGGTAGTTTAAATCTTAATCTACAAATTTAATCCTCAGTCTGTCTCCTACAAACAGAGTGTACATGTTCTCATTTCTGCCAGAAATAGTAATAGAAAGATCATTGGGTTTCATGGGCTGTTTGGGAAGGGTCCATGGGTGTTGTTTTTCTCCAAAGAGCAACACGACTCAGGATCTGAAATAGGCAGAACCTATGGCCCTTGCACAACAGAATGCAAGAACAGCAAACAACCCCCATTGGTATGGAACCACAGAAGGCTACAATGCACAAAATGGATTTGGAAAATGTGGATTTTCAGGAGCAGTATGGAAGAGGCCTACGTAAACAAGCAAGCAATCAATCAATATCTAACCTCTGTGAAAATTAAGGTGTCGGGAGGCTGGGACCTCATTAGCACTGTTGTTTACTGTATCAAACTGCTATGCAAGCAAGGGGGTGGTGGAATTAAGCATGGCACGCTGCTGAGCCACCTTCTAATGCCACCCTTGCTTGGTCCACTTCCTAAAGTCAGGAATTTGTCAGGAGTGCCCTCATACAGTTTCCCCAGACTTTGGATTATAGATGGAGGCACACCAAAAAGTGGAATAGGACAGTGTCTCCAGGTGGGGCTCCTTGCAAAGGTGTTAAATTTGCATCCAGAGATGGGAAGCAGTGTCCTCTGAGCAATGTGGAGGCCATATCTGGACTCTGGCAACATCTGGAGAGTCACAAACAATTCCCAACCCTGCTTTAGACAGGACTGAGCTAAGCCATGGTCTGACTTGGTATATGGCAGTTTCCTGTGTTGGATGCCATCATCCCCCCCCCTTTGGTGGGTTTCCATTTGTTAGTTCGGAGCAAAAGTCCTTTTCATTCTTTTGAGCACAGAAAAGAACATGAACCTGCTTGAAATAAGGCTGTGAGATTAGAAAAGCGGATTTGGAACACAACCCCAGAGCCAGATGGAGTCGTTTCAATAATCAACCCACAACAAAAGACTGCAATTAATGTTTATTTTATCAACTCTGTTGTTAAATTACACAACCAAAGTCAATGGAACTCCTTTCTTTCCCAAACCCCCTTTTTTGTCATCGTAAAACTACACAGCAAGATAGCGGCCTATAGTGGAAAGCAACTGAATCCGCGTGGTTATGACAAAATTGAATCCTTATATGCACACATCCCTTATATACAACAAACAGTATACACAAAGTAAAGGAAAGGGTTTAGTATTTTATTATTTTGTAAACCATGCAGAGCACAGCATAAAAACGAGGTTGCATCTCCTACATCAGGCAGGGTGCTTCAAACCGACACCCAGCACAGGAACCCCCCTCTGGTTTCAAGAGCGCATTGTCCCTCCCTGTGAAAACCAAGGAATTTCACTGGAAATGCCAGACTGGCATTTTAAACACTCATTCTTTGCATTTTGCCGGTGCTGGCTTTTCCCTCCCCACTCGTAAATTTTTGAAGTTTAGCAAACCCACTAGGCCTCTGAAAGATTGCCTGATGCAATAAACTTTGGAGAAGGTAGGCTTTAACTCTACAGCCACATCCTGGGTGTGGGCTCCATTAAACTCAACGCGAGTTAATTCTGAACAGACATGGTTAGGGCTGCTCTGTGAAGCAGGAAGACATGGGTAGCATTGTTGTTGCAATGTCTATTTTGGTGAAGCCTCTCATATAGGCCCCCAGCCTTACTTTATTAATCTCACATATAAATGGCATATAGTGCAAAAGGAGCCCAGTTAAGATTTAGTATGCATGAAATAATGAAACATCATCCCCAGGTGCCTCCAGCCCTGCAGATCAGATGGAAGGTTAAGCTAAGTAAATCCCGGTCTTTAAAAGAAAAATCAGCTACTGAGTGCATAGACCAAAATTAACATCAGTTCTCATTAGACTATCAAGTAGAAGAGCCTGTTCTTTTATCACCATTATATTCACAAGATTTTTGCATAGAGATTTGCCTTGTCCAAGCATATTAAATTGTCCAGTTCCTTGCCTCACAGCTGGTCTCCCAGCAACAGAGAAAATGCAACTAAATTGTATCTTCTCCTAACGATCCTAAAGTTCTAGCACAGCCTTTGCCAACCTTGTGCGGTCCAGAGGTTTTGGCTGACAACTCTCACCAGCCCCAGTCAACCAGAGTTAGTTGGGTGCTGGTAGACATTTGGGAAACTTATGGTGGCTGTTTTTAAATGCAATCAGTGGCCCACTCTTAAGATGCAAATGTCTTACAAGATGCAAAAGGTGGCTGGCTTAGAGACCTACAGTCATCTATAGTCCCTTGGAAAACATTGCTCACTAGGAGAAACTTCACATGTAAGTGGTAGGCAGAAGCGTATCTGACAATGGTCCCAAGTTTTGTAGGTGCAGGAACATGCAGACTTGTCACGTTAAACAAACCTGATCATCCTCCAACTCAGGGATCCCAGACCTAGTTGTAACACATTAGTATCTAATTTGGAAGTGGGGAGGAAGAGGCAGGCGAGATCAGTGGCACATAGGAAGTTGCCTTATTCTGAGTCAGAGGGCAGTATTGTCCACAATGAATGGCAGGAACTTCCCCGGAATTTCTTTTTTGCATATATTTTTTTAATTAAAACTTTTCATCTTACAATACATTAAAGGAAAAAGCCAAATCCAAATAAAAACAACAATGAAAGAAAAAAGGAAAGGAAAAGAGAAAGGGGAGGGGGAGAATACAAAAGTAGATCCTCCTAACCCTCGGCTCAAACAAAAGGGGGCAGACCCTCCTAGCTTTCACCCGGGAGCTTCCTTTTCTGCTTCTGAGAGATCTTCCCTTCCCTGCCTCCACCAGTCAGCCATCACCCTCATTAACCCAGAGTAGAGGACATCAAAGGACAGAACAAAACATAAAGAAAAACAAAGTAGATAAAAGAAAAAGAGAGGAAGATAAAGATAATAAAAAGATGAAAGGAGAGACAAGAAATAAAGAAAACTTCTTATTCTTTACCTGTCAATTATATTTATAAATATTGTTTAATATTCTGAGTGTTCAGGATGGTATCTAGCTGTATTCCATGATAATATCCAGCTGCTCCTTGTTCTGTTAGATGGTTTTTCCCAATCTTCAACCCCAGACCTCAAGTTCAATCATTTCCCCTTCCACACAAAGTCTAAAGGGGGCTCTCCCATTGGTATTATCATTGAAAATCAAGACTTCAGTCCAGTATGATGAATTTATCTCCAAGGAATTCCAGCAACCCTTCCACAGTTAAAAAACAATAAATCGTTAATCTCTATTCATAAAGGAATCTCTCCGTTGTGATTGTATACTAAAATATCAATCCATAGTTATTTATTGTATATTCATTAATATTAATTTCATTAATATTCATTAATTCATTAATTTTCCATCCTAGTTTAGCAGGAGAAAAAGAACTTCTTTCATTTCGAGCCATCCTACTAGTGTAAAACATTTCCACTTCTTCCATTCTTTTTCCAAGTGCATCACCAGAAGCTTGATAGTTTTCCCCTTTGAATTCATTTCAAATTGTAGACTCTTATCTCTGCCATCTCAGAATGTTTCTTAATCTCTCCGCCAATGGTTTCATTCCAGTCGTCCAGAATCACAACTCCATTGCTTGACTGTTTCACTCCTCCAGGCACCTGTTTGAAGGCCCATTTCATCATCTGCTGCTTCCCACTTCACCATTCCACTTTCATGTTCTGGCAGATTTTTCTAAGTATTATTTCCCAAAAGTTTCATGTCTCCTTTAATCTGACCTTTCTCTGAAACATTTTCATTCACCATTTTATTTATCTCAGTTCTGAGCTCTTTTGATTGCTCATCCAATAATTGCTGCATGATACCAACTGTCAATGGGGTGTTCAACAGTATTTTCTCCATACTGAGTGCCATTGGTCTAATTAAGAACTCACTCTCCACCTTAACAGACTGCCTTAAAAAATTGCGTCTGTCTCCTTAACTAAGTACATTCTTACACACAGTTGGAGAGCTTAGTTTCACTTTTGTGGCTAGCACTTCCTCAAAAGGGATGGAGAGTTAAAAACAATGTAAAATCAAAATTCTTAACAAGCAGAGCACCCTTATCTATTTATAATCTTTCTTCATTGCAGACAATTAAAACATGCTTTTTGTTTCGTTTCCATTCTGTTAGTCGTTAATAATTGCCTCTTCTTATGATAGCAGTCGGTTTGCATTCACTGTGAAAGTTTCAGGGGGCACACAGATCCCTTCAGTCGTAATTCATCAGTCTCAAAAGTAATTTAAGAAGGGGAGGTTTAGTTGACCTAATGCCCTGAGGACTAACTCACGGGACTATTCTGTGGTGTTTGGGCACGATGGAGGTCCTTTGCTCCAAGTCACTCACCATGTCCGAAAACTGCCTAGTCTCCAGCATGAAGGGCAGTTTTCTTCAGAGCATCAAAGATTAATCCCTTTGACCTCCCTATGTTCAAAGGTCTTTGGCATGTAGAGAATGTGCTCCACCACTGAGATACAGCCCTTCTCCACACAGAGGAAGAGCAAAAGGTAACAGGTTCCATCACCATTAAAAACCACCGCCTATCTCAAGCAGTAGGGCTGGGAAAGACCCCAACAGAACACGAGAAAAGCCCTGCTAGATCAGGCAAACGACACTTTTCGTCTAGCATCCTGTTGACAGAGTGGCCAGCCAGATTCTGTGGGAAGCCACAGTCCATCAGAGCAGAAAACTCTGGGCTAGATGAACAAATAATCAGACTCAGTATAAGGCAATTTCATATGCTTATTACCTGCTTCAGGTACCTGTAAGCACTTGTTCGCAAACCAGCAAAGAAGATCCATACTCAGGCTGTCTTCTGCACGTGACTTTCCCTTGTTAGAACAGGGCAAGCATTTCAAGTGGCGGCAGAAGAGTAATTCTGGCACCAAATGTAAGAAATATGGCTACTTCAAAGTCTGTGGCTCAGCCCTCTCTCCCTTTCTCAACTCTATGCGCCTCAGAAGGACCACGAGGCCCTAAGTCACAGTCTGAAGGCACCCGAGGCTGGAACTAAGCAGGTCTGGGTCTAGCAGGTGTCTGGATGGGAGACCCCCTAGGACTCCTTGGTGGGCTCACAAATATTACAAAAATGAGAGCTCAAATTCTGCATCATACTAGAAAGAGTGGATCAAAAGCAAACCACCAGTCCAGGCATATCCCCTCCCTAATAAATCCTTTTAAAAAATACAGCTTCGATCGAAAACGTTCTGGGCAGCAATATACAAAATGATCAAATCCTGCTAGATAAATACGTGAAAGGAGAGTTGTTGAAACTGGACAGGAATACAAGAGTTGCCTCTCTCCCCATCCCAACATCTTCAAAATGGATTCCAATTCAATTGCACAAAGTAATTCTGTAACAGTATTTTTCTGTTGTTGTATTAAGCTAGTCTAAATGTCCTCCAGATCACTGAGAGAATATTCTCAACTCCAATTGAACATGAAATGAAACAAGCTTAAAATTCATTAACAGCAGTAGGAAGATTTTTAAAAATGAGTTATAAATAATTATAGACAAAACCCTTCTATTCTTTGTTAAAAAGCCAATGTATTTTCTTCTTCAGACACCCCGTTAATCAGAATTCATATTTGGTATGTGCTAAAAGCAGTTGGCCTATGAAAATACATTCATGAAATAAAATAACGGAGGGGGGGGTGAGAGATATTCCAATGGGATGCTTTATTCTGGTTGTGTGTTTCCCATGTGGAAGCCACCTAGCAAAGCACAATCGTGACTATCGTGCCTTGAACTCCCAAACTCTGGGAAATGGGTGTTTTATTTGCCCCAAACATCCCAAACTACCTTTGGAGGCAGGCTCCACAGACCTTGTATAACAAAGAATCATAGAACTGTAGAGTTGGAAAGGACCTCAATGTTCTTCTGTCCAACCTCATATGATGAGATCTTATGACGTGGAGCAGAAATGTGGCCCCCAAACGATAGTATTCAGTGGGGCTCACTATGGCCACCGCAGTCCTTATTAAAACTTCTGCTACCAAACGGAACAGACCGTCACTCTGATGGCTATTGCCAAGCTGAAAAAGCTTTCATCCTGGAGATAAGGGGCTGAGTTGGCCTGAAAAGAACAGTGTTGGGGATTTCCCCAGAAGGCTACAGATCAGGGAACATCTGCCACCCTCCATGTCTCTTTGCACTCCAACTCCCACCAGCTTTCATGGCCCAATGGGTCAAGGATGTTGGGAATTGTAGTCTTGACTATCTGTAAGGCCACAGAATCCCCAGCCCTGCAAGACAAAATGGGTGGGTAGGCAACCCACAGCTCATGCCCTGCCCATCAAAAGCATACTTTCCCCACCTCAAAAAAATTAAAATAAAAAGTTCCCCAACTTTTTCAGCTTTAACCATGTCAAACAGTTTTTATGTTTGGTTTTGCCCAAGCAATCATTTCCAAAAAACTGCTGCTTAAACAGGCCAGCATGGTTTGTTGTTTTTAGAAAGGGACAGATCTGAGACACACAGAGGTGAGGTTAACCCACACTGGGCACGACATTGAATGCACAAAGCATTGGCAAAGGCCACAGGCCAGAACCTTGTATCCGTTCCCCAGCCCTCAAAGGAGCACGAATTTGCTTGGCTGCTTCATCCTTCCTCTCTATTTTGCAACCCTGCCCTGGCTTTTCAAATCTGGATCTCCCTAAAAACACACCTCGCCCCCTGTTATTATCGCCACTGCTCCACACTCCCGATGTAGTCAGTTGTTGCATTTGTGCTGCTCTGCTCCTTGCTGTGGACCTGCTTAGCTCTCCAGATCTTCCGTTGCTCCTGGCGCTTCCGCCTTGCCTCCTGGTGCTCCTTCTGCCTCATATACTGATAACGTTGCAGGAAAAGATCTTTTGCATATTCATACAGCTCCATGTCTAAAAAATTGAGAGCCTCAATGTGCTTCTGGGTCTCTTCGTCAATGTCCACACTGGAGGCTCGTGTGCTATTGTACTGTGTGAATGGGGAGATGAAGACCATGTTAAATGTCTTCTCAAAGAGGTACTGAGTCTTCCTCTGAAACTCCGTCAGGCCAAAGAAAGCCATCCGCTTCAGGTTCTCCTTGGCACTGTCCAGAAGAACCTTGTTCCGCTGCTCTTCTGGCATGACGGACAAATTGTAGCATCCCACCAGGCTGAGGTCTGCCAGCATGCGGACCTGGCGGTTGTTGGCGAGATTGTACGGGCAGTCCATGAACTCCTGCAAGGAGCAGCCAGACCAGTCATCCCCCGAGTAACAGCTGGGCAGCTCTTCGGAAGTTGGTGATCTCCCGTCGCAGACATGCAATGATGCTTTCCAGGTTGCTCCTCTTTGGACATGCCTCCATTCGCTCAAGTACCGAGACACCGGGTCCCGGAGGATCGTGATGTAGTAGAAGTTTCTGAAGAGGGAAGGCAAAGAGAGATTTTACAATCACATTAGTGTATGGCACTTTATCCGACTACAAGAACAAGAGCTTTTTTTTCTCTTTGGTTCCTTTGTTGAAAAGGTAATCCTGGTCTACCGTCTGCCAAATCCGAGGTGCTGGAGGAACTGGTTGGACGCAGAGGAGTGGTGGGAGGCACCAGCTGGGAAACCCCCAAGGGAACCTCCAGGGGAAGAAGGATCAGAGCCAGGGGACTGGTGGTGGGTCGACGATGCCTGCTCAGAGCGAGAAGAGGGACCAGACTGGGAGGAGAAGGTGTCAGAAGCTGAAGAGGCAACAGGGTTTAGTGAGCAGGAAGCAGCTGCAGCAGAGAGCAGTGCAGAATCACAGGCAAGAGAGGAGGAGGGCCAGGAGACAGAGAGGAGGCAGGCTGCTGAAGAATTCAGTGAGTCTCCTCCTCCTGCTACGGCCAGCTCCCCTCCCCCCGAACATGCAGAGGCTAACAGAGCAGTGGAAAGGCAGGGACCTTCATTGGGGCAAGACCTACAGGGAAGAGTTATGATTTTGTTCCCTTGGATAAAGAGTTCACTTCACTGACACAGGAAGCGAATTCCCTGAAGCCTGACATTTATTGTTTTATTGCTGACCTCTGCCTGACTCCAACTCCTGACAACAGGGTCCAGAGGAAGAGGTCTGAAAAGAGGGAAAGGCAAAAAAAGAGAGTTTTGTGGTACCCTAAAGACACCCTAAAGAGAATTCTGGAGGGTCTAATCTGGACCCTTGACCTGAGGCCCATCACCCCTGCACCATACGCATGTGGTGGAGAACGGTACTTGTGTGTGCCATGAATAATAATGTATCACATGCCTCAAGGAGCAGCACAGGCTCCACTCCCCATCAAATATGCATCTTTTAGTGACACACTTAAAAAAACCAAAAACCCCCAAGAAGAAACGAAATGGAACAGAAGAGAACAGTTCTACAGGCAGCACAGCAAGCACAAATCAAGTTTTGAAGGCGGAATCTTCATGATGTTTAGTCCAAAGTACAAAGTTTGTGTAAAAAAACAAACAAAAAATCAACAGCCCTGCAGCAATTGCACAGATTCTGACCCCACCCCACTTCCCAGTCTGCTTGCGAAGGGTGAGTCACTTGCCTTGCAGAACTTGCACCGAAGTAGGTCTGGATTGCTGCTCCAGAGACCAGCTATGCAGGCTGTAAACATATGTATTCAGTTGTCAAGGAGAACTGCTGATGAGGAACAGCTGTTGCTTTGAACAGTGCTGGGCAGGCAAAGAGCAAAGCTGGGAATAATATGGCAAGACCCTTGTGGTCAGCACCTGGCTGCACCCACCCTGGGATGGGAAAACTGGTTTCTGAGACACTGCAGGATTTTTGCAGGGAGAGGCTTGAGTTTCAGATTCACTGCTAATAGCTTCCTCAGCTCTGCTCAAGAACGCTATTCCACAGAACAGGTGCAGCCACGCTAAAAGCCCTGCCCTGAGTTACTGCAGAGTGAGCTTCTGAGACCTTCAGAACTTGCAGGAGAGGTTCTCCTGCAGACAGGACGTATGAGAGATAAGGCCAAGGGGCTTATGTTAGTGCCAACACCTTGAACTTGGCCCAATGTGTCAAATGGACAGGCAGCACAAATTCCAGAGGCAAGGTGTTATATGCTGGTGGTAGTTTGCCCCCCCCCCGCCACCATGTTCTGCAGCAGTAGCTGACTCCAGGAGCTTTGACCTGACATTCATAGTATTGTTGACAGCTGTTAGAGGTGGTTGCTCAAGAGCAATCAGGCAATATGCCTCCCTAGTCTGTTCTAAAGCTTTCTTATTGGTGCTAAAAAAACCTTTAGAATACAGAGCGCCTCTATTCCATGTCTTGCTCATTCACTGGCAGGATCTGAGTGTGGGCGGTCCTTAAATCTTCCTCAGCAGAGTAGTTTCTTGACCCCCAGTCTGCGCCTCCCCTCTCTGGGCGAAAGTCTACTGCACAAGGAAGGCTTGGGTTACAGGGGACCTCCCTCCTCCCCGCTTTGCTCAGGCAAGGCGCCTGGCACCGCCTTGCATCCTCCGAGCCCTGCATCTCCTCCCCACTAGAGGCGGGGCTTCCTTCCTCCGATGAGGAAGTGCTGCTTCCCACGATCTTTGAGGGCTCTCTGTAATCCACCCGCCTTTTCCCCTATCGCCCCTGAGCCGATGGCAGTTCCCTGACAACAGCCTTCCAAAACACCGGCACATTGTTAATTCTCAAATTCCTTCCTCAAAGCCCACTTTCCACGAAGGCTTTGGCACAACTCCACTGTGCCCACACTCTACTAACCTTTGACCTGCCAGGCATGGTTGAACTCCAGCTCCCACCAGCCCTAGGCAACATGGCCAATGGCATGGGATGATGGGAGCTGCAGTTCAGAAGCATCTGGAGAACCAGAGATTTTCCCAAACAAGCAATAAACCCAGGGTCTCCTAAGGGAAGGGGCATAATTCTGTGAGCTCTGATATCACAGCTGAGCAAGCCCTAGAGACCACCATAGTAAAATGGCAAATAATCACGTTTAATATTTCTAGCCTTTCCCACCCATTTCTCCAATGCTTGGACACACCTCAAGATGTCACTGTTCCACAGAAAACCTAGCTTGGATGAGCTTTAACAGAAGAAGCAGATCAGAAGGAGAGGCAGCTGTGGAAGGTATTTCAGAAATACAGGAGAAAATGCATAGAAAAGGGGCAAGTTACATTCCTGAGAAGTGGCTGGCAGACAGCTAGCTAACCAAGGCAGAAAGCCAGCACGTGAGGTTCGAAAGCGTATGAGGCAAACCCCTACGTATTTTAACCTCCCACTGGGTATGAGTCAAAGAAACTCACTTATTTGAACTTCCCTCCAAAGAGCTAAGGGCAGCCCACATGGGACTCTCTCAATTTATCCTCACAGCAGTTGGATTAGGCCAGGCTCAGCCAACATGGCATCTTCCTGATGTTTTGGACAACAACTCCCATCAGAACCAGCCTGTGCTGTGGTCTAAAACATCAGCACCTCAAGAGGCACACAGCAACGGCCTCACCATGTCTCCTCCCCATGTATTCCCGGCACCATCTTGTGAAAACAACACAGAACACTTCAACGTCCTGTTTCATACATTTCTTTTTCCAGATGTTCCCTGTGTAGCCATGTTGGTAACACCCAGCTCAGCCAGTGTCCCTCTTTCAGTTTCCCCTTACTGCCTTCCCAGGCATTACTGTGAGGGGAAGAAAACACCCCACAGGCCACAAACAGTCGTTCCTGCATTCAGAACTCCAAATGCTCCAGCTGCTGGCTCTCACAGCAACAATTCCATGGTGTGGTCAGAGCTCCACATCGCACGGACACAGCCGCCATTTTCTTTCCCCCGTGAGCACGGAAGAAAGGACATAGCTCAGTGACAGAGCACAAGTGTTATGTGCAGGAGCCCCAGATTCAACTCCTGGTGTCTCCAAAGACAGCTGGGAAAAAACTCCTGTCCGAAACCCTTGGGAGCTGCTGCCAGTCAGTGTAGACCAGGTGTGGGGACCTGTGGCTGAGGATTATGGGAGCTGCAGTCCAACATCTGGTGGGTCACAGGCTGCCTATCCCTGGTGTAGACAATAAAGGGAGAGATGGACCAGTGGTCTCACTTGGTGTAGTACAGGAAGCTGCCCACTGATGTTAGCATTGCCTACACGGACTGGCAGTGGCTCCCTGGGGTTTCAAGCTGTCTTTCCAGCCAACCCAGAGATGCCAGAGATTGAACTTGTGAAATTCTGCATGCGAAGCAGGTGCTTTACCCCGAGCTGCTGCTTTCTGTGTTTGGGTAAGAGAGCCAGGTCTGCGCAAAGAAGACCCAACCAAGATTCTGTGGTAGGAAAGAGGCCAACAAAAAATCACAAAGACAAAGGTCATTGTGACAATCAATAAGCGGTTAACACAGAAAGGGAAACAAATCCTTTGGCAGGATCAATGCATTCAGCGTGCATCTCATCATAGCTCTCAAATTATTTTAACCTTTTCACTCTACCTGGGGGTTGTCCGTGATGGCAGAAAGTTGATTCAGGGGTTAGATCGGGTAGTCAACCTTTTCATACCTACCACCCACTAATGCATCTTTCTTGATGGTAAATTTCCTTACCGCCCCCCAGTGCTCGATGGAAGGAGTTTTCAGCTTGTGCCATAGAACCTCCTACCGCCCACTAGTGGGCGGCAGGGACCAGGTTGACAATCCCTGGGTTAGATAAAGAGAGAAGGATGGAGGCTGTGGGGCAGGGGTGGGGTGGGGGAGGCACCAGTGGGTCCAGAGAAAAGCACCAATCATTTTGAAAAGGAGCAGAGACTCTCCAGTAGGAATTGTTTCTCTCCCAGCCAAAGGCCCCCTTAGCAAAGGCATGGGAATCTCTGGTGTAGAAATGGCTTTTAATCCATACTTATACAGATGGTTTTTTCCAAGTTAACGAATGCCGGTGTTACGATCCAAGCAGACAAGATAGAACAACAAAGGAAAGGAAAGGTTTAATTTGAGGACCAGGATACTATCTCTAAGGAGCAAATGAACACTGGGGGCCCTTGAGCTGTTGAGGTGGATTTTTTTTGGGGGGGGGGTACATGAGGAACATCTGCTGTGCGCCGTGAGACGAGCATGCTAACTCTTTGCTGAAGGGAATGTCAGAATTTGTTGTGATGTGTTGCATTTACAGCTCTCTGTGTGTTTATTTAGTGCAGGAGTGGCAAACCTTTGGCCACCCTCCAGATGCAGCTGAACTACAACCCGTACAAACCTTTGCAAGCATGGCCAGTGGCCAGGGATGATGGGAAATGGGAGTCCAGGAATTTCCAGAGGGCTAAAGGTTCTCCACACCTGATTTACAAGTGTAAGAAAGCAAATCAACAGGCTTCCTCTGTCTCTTGGTCTTTCTGGTTTAAGTTCTCTTGTCTGTTTGTTTAATGCATTTATATCCTGTCTTTCTCCCAAGCTGGGATTCAAGGAGGCTAGCAATATTTAAAGACAACCTACGACTCACTAAAGCTGTGCTTCCAATCTGGCACATATATCAAAATTAAATTGGGGGAAGTGGCTGCATAACTCTGCAGAAGAGTTACTTGCAGCAAACAGAAAAAAAGCAACCTCTTGCCACAGCTCATTTTCTGCCTTTCATAATTAATACATGATGGCACAACTCTGTATCTTACTATACCCAGTGGAAATGCACAGTGACACAATGCATTTCTTTGCACACTCATTGATTCCTGTTTTCAAGGTCACTCAAGGGGAAAGCAGCAACACTTCCTTGCAGGCATAATCAGGTGGGCTCCCATCTCCATCCTGAGTAGCACAGGAGACTTGTAAAAGTCCCAGTTTGAAGTCATGGCCCATTAAGGAGAGAGTGAATGTTTTTAGTGAACATAAATGCCAAGTACATTTGAGGAGTCATTAGCATTTGCTCCTCTTAGCATCCAGTGAATTAAGGTATTGTGTTACAACCTGAACCTCAGTCCTGCTGCTGTTTTGTTAAAAAGCAGGGAATGGGAAAGGTGCTTTCTGCTAAAGGACTAGATGTGCTACCGGGTTCATCTCAAAGGTTATGCCTGTGCTCCAAAGCCATTCTATGCCGCCAGGAAGATTTTGGGCCTTGGGAGTTTATTCCATGCTCTTTTCACACTGCATAGCAACTCTCTCTGGAAGTGGTGGACATTTTCAAAAACAGTTTTTGGCACAGAGCGAGCAAGGTGAATTTTCCAGAAAACATTTGAGTTTTAAAAAACAATTAGGCAATGCTTTCTAATGTGCCTTATCTCTCAAAATGTCTTCCAATAATCAAAGGCAGCAGAAGGGGAGCATTTGATTACAAAGAAGGGAAAAGATAAAGCATGCCTGATGTGGTGCCAGTGGCGTAGCGTGGGGGTGCAGGGGGGGCCGGCGGCACCGGGCGCAACATCTGGGGGCGCTCGCTCGCACTCGCAGTGCTAAAATCAGTGCTAAAATCCAAGGGTTAGGGGGCGCAAATTACTTGCCTTGCCCTGGGTGCTGACAACCCACGCTACGCCACTGTGTGGTGCAAATGTTAAATTCAAGCAAATTCCAAGCTGGAAATGATTTTTACTGAAAAAGACAGGACAATGCAACAGTATACACTTACATTGTTTTCAATTATTAAAAGGGATGGGGGGAACACCACGTTTCAGTTTCAGCACACCCGAAAAGCTGTGAGCTTGTACATAAAGGTTAACTACAAATTTGAAACTGACCAGTTTGACAAGTATTGTATCCAATTAGTTACGTTATGAGGAAGGGCCTTCATTAGTTATTAGTTTGCACATCACTGATAAAGCACCTGTTTTGCACAGAGAAGATCCCAGTTTCAATCCTGACACCTTTAGGTAGAGCTGGAAGACAGAGAACCACCACCAGTCAGGGTGGAGACAATGCAGATATAGATGGATCACTGGCTGGACTCAGTTTAAGGCATCTTCCTTGGGAGTATTTGTAGCTCAGGGGTAGAAAATGTGCTTTGCATGCAAAAAACAACAAGACCCAGGTTCAATTCCTGGTATCTCTAGGTATGGCTGGGAAAAGACCCTGGCCTGGAAAACCGCTGCCACTCAATGTGGTCAAAACCAAGTTGGATGGAACAGTGTTATTTATTTATTTATTTATTTATTTATTTATTTATTTATTTAACATACAGCCCTTCACCCAAAGATCTCAAGGCAGGTCACAACAAAAAAAAATACAGAACAGAAACACAAAGCACATAACAAAAACAAAATGCAACGACGATTCCCTACTCCCACATTTAAGAGGACATAGTGTCAAGGATGCTCCCCAGCCAAAGGAAGACACACCCCTAATAGCCAACTCTTCCTTGTCAAAAGAAGACAATTAACAGTAGTTTCTACAGCTCCGAATACCAATGCACACCCATTTAGCATCTGGACAGCTGTTCCCAGGTCTGCACTCTATGGAGCAGTTGCAGCAACAGGGGACCCCCCCCCCAGTTTACCGTATTTTTCGCTCTATAACACGCACCTGACCATAACACGCATGTAGTTTTTAGAGGAGGAAAACAAGAAAAAAATATTCTAAACGAAACAGTGGATGTATGATTTTTGTGGTTCATGCTGTGGCCACAGACGTGATCTGACGGTGAGTTTGGGGTAGCCCAATGCAAAAATCCTGAGGATCCACATGGATCCATGCTTTGTAACCACGTTTTTGCGCCATTGCAGCCCCATGAAACAGTGTGTGTGTGTGTGTTTTTTGGTGCAGGCTGTAGCCATGGATATGCTATGTGATCTGATGGTGAACTTGGGGTGACCCAGTGCAAAAATCCTGAGGGTCCATGTGGATGCGTGCTTTGTAACCACGTTTTAAGTGGGGAGGGAAGGAAAAGCATTCAATGGACAAGGAACACGCATGGGGTGTGTGGAGAAGGATGCTGCTAATGATGCAGAAGAGGGGGTTTAAGGGAAGAAGGAACACGCGTGGGGTGTGTGGAGAAGGATGCTGCTAATGATGCAGAAGAGGGGTTTAAGGGAAGAAGGAACACGCGTGGGGTGTGTGGAGAAGGATGCTGCTAATGATGCAGAAGAGCGGTTTAAGGGGAGAAAGAGCTCGCGTGGGGTGGGTGGAGAAGGAGCTTTTCAGTGAGCTGAGCGGGGAGTGGGGAGGGAAAGAGCACTGTTGCTTTAAAGGAGCCAACCAGACAGCAGCCACTTACAGCAGTGTAAGCAGCTCCTTTCCTCTCCCGCTTTGCTCCTTCTCTCCCTCTTTGCTGCTTTACACAGCTAATGGCGAATCCCCTGCAACCCAAGTCCTCCTCAGCGGATCAGCTGAGACGCTGGGAGAATTGTAATTTCCCCCTCTCCCTCATCCCGTGCCCTCCTGTCCCCAGCAGCCTTTTAAAAAACTTTTTTACTGGTTTTCACTGCGCTCGTGGCTCAGAGCCCTCCTGTGCCCTGCCGTCCCTCTGCAGCCTCATTGCTCCGTTTAGAGAGCGCACGGACCTTTGCTAGCTGAAGCTGCAGCAGCTGTTGCTGGCTACGCGGCGCTTTTTCCGGCTCGCTATGGCTCCCGTCTGTCCCTCCTCACGTGTAAGCGGCTGCTGCCCGCTTTGCTGCCATGGCTCTCCTTCCCTCCCTCCTCCTTGGCTCCTCCCCCTCCTCCTGGCTGTAAAGCAAGCAAAGCTAGGGCCGTGCAAAGCCCTGCAAGCAGCTCCCGCTTTGCTTGACTGACGGCAGCCATGGCTCCGGTCGAGTGCATTCGCTCCGTAACATGCACAGGCATTTTCCCTTACTTTCTAGGAGCAAAAAAGTGTGTGTTTTGGAGTGAAAATTACGGTATGTACCTCCCTCTGGATGGATGTGCGCATGCAGCCAGAGACTGCACCTATGGGAAAGCTGCCTCTGCTCTTACCTCTTCACTCCCCTCCTGGTTCTGGGAGACAGTGGTGCAAGAGAGGGTGGGAAATCACCCAGCCCTTCACTCGCCTGGCCTGCCTCTTCCCATGACTCTGAATTCATTTTATTAAACAAAATACTTTTTTTTTTTTAAAAAAGGAAAAATTCTCACCAGAGAAGAATACAGTGGTAGAAAGCATTCTGCAGAAAACCCCCCACTCCACACCACCCTCAGCAGCTGCTGTATTAAACCCCTTCCAGGTGGACTGAGCCTTCTCATTCTACAACCACCCAACAGTACTAGACGAGAGTTGCTGGAGTAACTTCAGAATGCAGGACAGCCTTGTGACCCAAACAGAAATATTTTACAGACCACGCTGATACTATCTCAAAGCAACTGCAAGAATTGGTTTCAGGCTGCAATCAGATACTTTGGTAGAATGTGCCCTACAAAAGCCTGTAAAATCTGCCACCCCACAGTAAACAGCTTACAGAACGAGGAGTGTGGCCGCTTTTCATTTTCGAGAATCCAGTTGCCCTCCTAAGAATCTTCATGCCTCCTTGATTAATAATATAGCACACAAAATATTTTATTTGGGATATATGTGTGTGTGACTGGGAGAGGCAGGGAGGTGGAAAGCCAGTACAGTTATATATTAAGGAGGCAAATCTATTTTGCCTGTTGGAATGCTTGCTCCTCTAGGAGAAGAACTCTGACATTTGGAAAATTACAGTCATCTGTAAAATGCGACTGATATGCTATGGAAAGCATTTGCATCGCTGTTACTGTGACATAGCCAGAATCCTTTGGTAGAAAAGTCAGTCACTGAAATAGTAGTAGTAGCAGCAGCGGCGTAGCGTGGGTTATCAGCACCCGGGGCAAGGCAAGTAATTTGCGCCCCCTAACCCGGGGCAAGGCAAGTACAGTAATTTACTCTCCCAAGCAGCAGCAGCAAGGCTTCTCTTTCCCCCGCGCTCTCCTGGAGCTGCCTCTTTTCTTTCCTTTTTTCCCTTTCTCCAAGGCTTTTCGCTTTCTCTCCTTAATTGATTCCTCCTCCACACCGCAGCGTTTCCTGGCTGCTTCCCCCCCTTCCCCTCTCTCTCCTCCTCGCTCTGCTTGCCTTGCCCTGCCCTGCCTGAGGGCGCCCTGAGGAGACTCCGCTCTCCTTTTTGACCAGGCGAGGTGGAAAAGTCTCTTCCCGCCCCCTCGCCAGACTCCCTGCTCGACTCGGCTCACTACCCAGGCGGCCAGTGGAGAGAGAGCCGCAATTACCATAAAGCTCCTCTCCCTCCGCTTCGCCAAGCTGTCAAAGCCCGGCGGCAATGGCAGCAGCAGGCGCAGCCAGACCCCCGCCAGCCAGCCAGCCCGCCCGGCCGGCCGCCCGGCTTCCTCTCCTTTTTTTGCCCGCGGCAGAAGGCTTCGCTCTCCCCCTTCTGCGACCTCCTCGCCAAGCCGAGTGAGCGCGGGCTCCCTAACCCGTGGATTTTAGTAGGGGCAGAGAGCTGCTAGTGCGAGCGCGCCCCCCACCCATGTTGCGCCTGGTGCGGCCGGCCCCCCTGGCACCCCCCACGCTATGCCACTGAGTAGTAGTAGTAGTAGTAGTAGTAGTAGTAGTAGTAAATAACAACAGTGCTTCACTGTTGGTTCAGTTACAAGGAGCTTCTACCAGGTACAGTTGTTTAAATAGCTCTTTTGTGAGGGTGTTGGTTGCTATGGGAAAACAGCATGAAACTGATGATCTCTTGTTTGACAGGAATTGTTATCTTCCTATAAGCATAAAAATGTAAGATGTCATCACAGCCAACTGAGGAACAGCAGGCATGCTTGGGAAAGGTATGAAGCATCTCCTCCTTCAAAAGGGGTGGGAAGGGTCCGGGGTGAGCCTTGGGGGGGATGGCGAGGGGTTGGGTGTAAATGGAGGGGGCTTTGGTCAGGTGCTGGGAGGTGGGATTGACATGCAAAGTTCTCTGTTAAAGCCTTTGTGGGATTTGTTATATGTGCAGAGGGAGCTGGAACTGGGTTAGCAAAGGTGCTCCACACAATACTCCAGTTTCATCCTTACAAAGCATTAATTTAATTTCTTTAACAAAATTCATATACCACTTATTTGTAGTGAAACTGCTCAGTTATTTGTAAAAAATATTATGTTATCAATAAAGAACAGTTAAAAACAATAAAAAATTAAAAATAATTAGAATTAGAATTAACAGTAAATTAAAACACATAAACATCTATGTGTCTGGATAGGCTTTGCATAAGCAAAATGTTTTAAGCCATTGCCAAAAAGAGTGCAGTAAAGGCAGGTGCTGGAAGTTACTTTTGTAGAAAAAAGGGGGGGAGGCTAACTAGTTTAATACATAATAAACATAATAAATAATAAATAATATTACATTCTCCTCTTTCATAGGATTTCATTGGCTTTTCTCCCATGCCAGAAAAGTGACTCAGAAGAAAGGAGACAGCAACAAATTCACAAATGTTGGGGGCATTATTGCAGAAGATGATTTAGCAAGCTTGATTAGTGTGCCAAATACCAATACATTTGCAGCCGGAAGACAAAAGACCAACGGAGTATTTTGCAGCCCTGGAGCTCTGCAATTTTAATTTAGGCTCCCACGGATTTCATTCCATGCAGCCAGGGTTTGTGATCAGGGTGTTGGTATCAAGTGAAAATACCAAGTGCTGCCTGAACCCACCAAGGCGCTCAGTATTACCGAGTAATAAAAGGGGATTCTGGTTTAATTGAATTGGAAAAGCAACACATAACAGCTAAGGAAACTTAATCAAGGCAATAAAATTAAAATGGGGCAGTCAGACAACCCATCCTGATTAAGTCACTTGCAAACAGTATGGCAATCATCAAGGAGGCTTGTGGTGTTAATGATCTAAAGTCACTCATCTCCCTCAGGGAGGAAGTCAGAGTTTTATAGCAGACAATTAGAATATTTAAAACTCAGGTTTTTCCACAAGACAAAACCTCACTTCCACAGCTGAGACGAGCATCTAACTCTTCCTTCAAGGAGAGAGATTCAGGCTTTTGCAAGTTGCCATTCGATCCCGGCACTACAAGTTGGATTTGAGAGGGCTGAAAACCACAAGGAGCTCACACTAAGCCAGAGAGATGTTTTCTACTCTGTAGCCATGGAATATGTGCAAAATAGTTACCTTCTGCAGCTGGCGTAGTCCATTCCTTTCTGATACTCTCTATTTCACAGTTCACAGTATACATATGATTGCATTTCATCTGACCCATCTACTGCAATTATTAAGTATGCTGATGACACCACCATAATGGGTTTAATTACTGTGCCCCCCTGTGCACAGATTCGTCTCCGCCTGTAATTAAACCCATTATGGTGCTCAGAGAACAATCTGCACCTAAACATTGGCAAGACAAAGGAGATGGTGTTGGACTTTCGGAGGAAGAGAGGGGAGCTAGCCCCGTTGTATATCGGAGGGGCTGGGTGGAGAGAGTCTCTTCCTTTAAATTCCTGGGAGTCCATCTTAGTGAAGACCTTACTTGGAAGGTCAATGATGCCCAGGTGGTTAGGAAGGCCCAACAGAGACTTCATTTCCTTAGGGTCTTGTGAAAGAACAATGTTCATAGAATAGAATCATAGAGTTGGAAGAGACCACAAGGGCCATCGAGTCCAACCCCCTGCCAAGCAGGAAACACCATCAGAGCACTCCTGACATATGGTTGTCAAGCCTCTGCTTAAAGACCTCCAAAGTAGGAGACTCCACCACACTCCTTGGCAGCAAATTCCACTGTCGAACAGCTCTTACTGTCAGGAAGTTCTTCCTAATGTTTAGGTGGAATCTTCTTTCTTGTAGTTTGGATCCATTGCTCCGTGTCCGCTTCTCTGGAGCAGCAGAAAACAACCTTTCTCCCTCCTCTATGTGACATCCTTTTATATATTTGAACATGGCTATCATATCACCCCTTAACCTCCTCTTCTCCAGGCTAAACATGCCCAGCTCCCTTAGCCGTTCCTCATAAGGCATCGTTTCCAGGCCTTTGACCATTTTGGTTGCCTTCCTCTGGACACGTTCCAGTTTGTCAGTGTCCTTCTTGTTAGACAGCAACTGATTATTTCCTTCTATCGGTCCACGATAGAAAGTGTTCTCTCATACTGTATTACGGTGTGGTGGTTCGACAGCCATGGACCGAAAGTCCCTACAGAGGGGACTTCCGGGGTGGCGCCATCGGTAATGGCGGACTCCCTCTGATCCGGAAGGACCAGCTCCACGGAAAACGGGTCTTTCCCGCTACGGCAAAGCGGGCACCCTTTCATAAATCACAGGCGGATGAAGCCTGTGACCATGGGACTCGGCGGGCACCTTTAGCGCCCCCCAACCCGTAAAGGAACTCATTTACGGGCTCCAGAGCGAAGAGGGGGAAGTGGCGCGGTGCTGAGAGTAAACTGCTTCTTCCGTGGAGCGAAGCTGCACAGCCGTTGCCGGAGAGCGCTGCCTTTTTCCTGGGACAATTTGGCTTTTAAAACAATTACCCATGAGTACTTTAATTTCGGACAATTGGACTTTGAATAATGATCTGCAAGTAGAAAGGAAAATTGGACTAAGAAATTCATCTCAATTTAATGACTGGAAAAATTAGATACCAGAAAGATCACAAATTCATCGAGGACTGGGGAAAGTTCACGGAATATCTGAAAACTATATGTGATGAACACACAACGCTAGTGGGTTTTAAAGAGTCTTTGTGATAATACAAGGTATATTGCAAGACAGAATTAGAGTTGAAAGGTTAATATTAAATCAGCAATATTATATAGAAAATGCGGGAAGATAAGAAAAATGGATGATTGAGGGAGGTGCTGGTGGAAGTTCAAAAATTGTTAATTTGTAATCACAGTTGTAACAAATACTTGCAAAAGGAAAACTTAATAAAAATTTATATATAAAATAAGAAATTCATCTCAATTTGGCACTGAAACGGGAAGGTCTAAACAGGAAGTCAGCCTTCCGTTTCTTGTAGATAGATTAAAGCAAAGATATGGTAAACTAGAGTTCAGAAAATCGCTTATAAAGGATTAACTTTCATCATTTAAAATTGTTGAGCCCTCTTCGGGAGCAGGAGAAGAGGGGGGATTTTTTTCCGGACTGTTTAAACCTGCAGAAAGAGTGTAAAGCAAAGTAATTTTCCACCGTCTTGATCCTGGGAGCGGGTGTCAGGACTGACGTTCTTTGGGAAGCTCATTGACCAGAGACAAACGTCTTTGACAGATAGTTAAAAGAAGAGAAACATAGTGATTCCATTGTTCTCCTCTGCATTTTAAAGGAACAAATATTGACAAAATATCTGAAAAAGGAAACTTTGTTGTTAGATCTGCCTCTAAAAGAAAAGAACAAATAGAAGTTCTTCCCCTAGAGGGAGCCTGTGAAACTGTTATTAAATCTGACCAGATCATTGACCAGAGACAAACGTCTTTGACAGATAGTTAAAAGAAGAGAAACATAGTGATTCCATTGTTCTCCTCTGCATTTTAAAGGAACAAATATTGACAAAATATCTGAAAAAGGAAACTTTGTTGTTAGATCTGCCTCTAAAAGAAAAGAACAAATAGAAGTTCTTCCCCTAGAGGGAGCCTGTGAAACTGTTATTAAATCTGAATCGGGGAGCTCTACAGCTGCAACAGATTATGATCGTGGGAATAGACTTCTGACCTTGCAGAACAATGTATTCAGAAGCTCTGATGAGTGCTTTCTGCAAAACAAGTGCCCTACTGGAACAGCTACACGAGAAGACGGACTTGATGACTGCTGCGATCGGAAATTTCGGACAGGTAGTGGGTAACTATATAGAGCCCACCCAGGAACCAAATCAGGAGTGTGCTCTGACAGATCAGATGAGGGAAGAGGGTGTTGTTGAACCTCGGGCGCCAGAGATGGAGGGAGCTGCGGCCCAGCAGAAACATGAGTACTTGGAGCTGACAAATGAACTTGGAAAAAGCCAGATTTGGAAAGATAAAGTTTGGTTTGGT
Organism: Podarcis vaucheri; assembly: GCF_965113315.1. Taxonomy (NCBI): domain Eukaryota; kingdom Metazoa; phylum Chordata; class Lepidosauria; order Squamata; family Lacertidae; genus Podarcis; species Podarcis vaucheri. Next base: position 2,324,280 of record NC_138758.1, on the reverse strand, counting down.
TTGGAAATGGGGGGTTGGATAGACCCCCCTATGCAGAGATGTTTGGACTTTTCAAGTCTGGCAATGGGCCATGAGATGTTTGGGGTTGTGGGGGCTCTTAATTCTGGAGGGACTTTGAAACATGTTTTTAAATACCACATGGAGTTTAGTGTGGAGCATGGAAAAGGGATTGATTTGTCGAGAAGGGTCAAAAACACTGTCAAGTTGGAGTTCCCACGAGTGAAAGGAGCAGGAGACAAAGTAAAGTACAGGTAAAGTGTACAAAGTAAAGTACAGGTAAAAATATGAAGAAGAACCATGGAAGGGACATGGAAGAGACTTAAGGGTCATAAGATTACCAGGAGGAAGAGATGCTGGATGAAGGGCCAGGAGGAAGAGATGCTGGATGAAGATTGGAAGAATTTTTTTTTTTTAATTAGGATTGCCCTATAAAATTGATGAATGTTAGAAAAATGTTGGAATGAAATTATTTGACTTTAGCAAAAATGTTAAAAGAATTATGTAATAACATCTTATGGCTATGAGAAATTGGTATAAATAAGATCTAAGTTTTAAGTTTTAGGGTCTTTTATAGTAAGATAAGGGTAAAATAGATTAAGGTAATGTAATGACAGAATATTATGAAAAATGGAAAGGATTTGCTGTGACTATTAACAATTAGGATACAAAAAAAGGGAGGAGTGAGGAGGTCAAAGAAAGAAGGTAATGACAGATAAGGATTTGAGAATATTGGATTTGTTTTTAAATTTTTGTGGCTTATTTTTGCTTTTTGATTGTGTTGTGTTATGTGCTTTGTTTTTATTTTTTGATTTTTATTTTTATTAATTTGTATTGTTTGATTGTGGATTGTTTCTCTTTCTTTTTCTTCTCTGTTTTTTCTGTAATTCTAAAACTCTTAATAAATATCTTTTTTTTTTTAAAAAAGAAAGTCCCTACAGAGGGTGGTGAAGACAGCACGGGATATCATGGGCTGTCCCCTGAGTCTGCTAGATGTCATCGCAGGAGACTGTTGCCTCAGAAGAGCGAGGAACATTCTCATGAATTCTCAGCCGTGAGGCTGCTGAATGGAAGACAGCAACATTGCAGCTGACGTTTGGGGTTGGTGGTCGTAGGACAGCACTCAGAGTGTAACAAGGACTGAGAGATTGTGGGGGGGGCTTGTTTAATCTCACTGTAAACAGGTGGTAAAGGTAAAGGTATTGTCTAAACCACACCTGCGTCCCTTAAACAGGCGGTACAGTGACAATAAAGTATTTCTATTTCTATTTCTTGTTCTGTGAGCCGCTTGAAACTTCTACTGGTAAGCCTAACAAGCCAAGCTCTCGGTGCTTGCGTAGGAGGGAGAGATGGCTCAACTGCATGCATCTGTTCCATTGAGTACTGGGAAGCTACAGAATTTTGAAAGGAAGCTTTGGTGTGGTGGGATTCCAGCCTGAGGAGTGTTCCCCTAAAATACGAGTTGCCAGTCCACCCTCTGCACAAGTTCCCTTGTAGAAGCATCTCTGGAAGTGCAGACTGGCTTTGCCTGGTGCCTGCCCCTTCCAGCCTCCTTGTTTCAAATGTGAACGGGTTCAAAGCACCATCCATTTCCCTGTTATATTCAAGGGCTTTGCACAGGGATGAAGTAAGTTCTCGCACTCGCTGCCACAGGTGTGGTCTGACCAAGGAAAACCAAGATGTGGTCTGAGAAAGGAGCATGCCCTGGGGAAGGCCCCAGGGGCTGCATCAAGAGGCCTGGAGGGCCAGAGGTCCCTTCCCCTGCTCTGCAAGGACTGGCAGGCATGCTCCTGTGTTTCAGAGAAGGGGGCTGTTGTGACATGGGGTTTGTGATTTCAGCTCTCTTGACATAATATGCTGGAGACAGTTCTGTAGTAACACTTCTTTATTAAGCAAACAAGACTCAAGACTGAGGAGGGGAAGGCTACATTTATAGGGACAGGGGACTAGCTAGAAAGGATATATTTTGGAGGGAACAATATCAGGCAATCACAGTCCTGCCTTTTGGAGGAAACCAATAAGACAGAGGATCCACATACAGCAGCTTAAATGAACCAACAGTAGCTGTACCCTTTGAAACCAAAAGGCAGTTACTTTACCCTAATGCAAATACAGACCATAATAATACAGATATAAAATCCTTTGACTCAATACACAACAGGGGCATTCCCAGTCCTACCTGTAAATGCCTAGGATTGAACCTGGGCCCGTCTGCATGCGATGCAAGTGCTCTATCACTGAGCTGCAAGAAAGCAAGTTTAGATTAAAAACAGCAGTCTTGTGGCAACTTAAGAGTAACTGATTTATTATGCCATGTGTTTTAATGGGCTAGAGTATGCTTTGTGAGTTATGCTGAGATACAGGTGTGGGTGTGTAAAATTGGGTGGAGGGGGCTGTAAAAAGTGTGGTCAGAGAAAATCAAATGCAAAAAAAGAGAGGTGGTGGCAATTGTTTACTTGGGGATAGTAACCCAGGGGATGGGGATGCAGCTCAGCGGTAGGACATGTGCTTCACATGCAGAAGGTCCCAGGTTCAATCCCTGGCAACATCTCCAGGTGGGGCTGATCAGAAGCTGGGTGGTCGAATTCCCGTGACAGGGTGAGCTCCTGTTGCTCAGTCCCTGCTCCTGCAAACCTAGCAGTTCAAAAGCACATCAAAGTGCAAGTAGATAAATAGGTACTGCTCAAGTGGGAAGGTAAACGGTGTTTCCGTGCACTGCTCTGGTTCGCCAGAAGCGGCTCAGTCCTGCTGGCCACATGGCCTGGAAGCTGTACGCTGGCTCCCTCAGCCAATAAAGCGAGATGAGCGCCACAACCCCAGAGTCATCCACGACTGGACCTAACGGTCAAGGGTCCCTTTACCTTTACCTTTAAACAGGTTCCCAAGCAATGGAACTCCTTACTGTGTGACTCTCTCTAAAAAACGAAATGAAACATGTTTTTAGGAGTTGGTGTGATGCTCTGCATTGGTTAATTCAAAAAGGAAAGCAAAGGAAATGCCCATCTAACATTTTAATCATCAAGTACAAATGTTACTTCAACCAAGGAAGGAAACAGATGGTGCCCTGGATTCTCTACAATACAGCCACTGTTCCCTTGACGAATTTTAAGCATGATGTCGTGAGTACCATCTCCCTTCCACTCCCAACCCCACTCCTGCTCGATTCCTAACGAGAAAAATAAAAAGGAACCAAAGCTGTTGGGTGAGGTCAAGTTAACTATGAAAATGGGCATTTAAAAAAATGTTACCAGGGCATTTGTTTATTTATTTATTGTATTTATATCCCAGCTTTTATCCAAGGAGCTCAGGTGGCTCCTAGGTCTCCCACTCATCTTCATTTACCACCCACAACGACCCTGTGAGGGGGGAGGCTAGTCTGAGAGGCAGGGGCTGGCTCAAAGTTGCACACAGTGAGCTTCGTGATAGCCAAGTGGGGATTCGGACGCTGGTCTCTCCTAGTTTAGCGCTCTAAATACTGCACCACACTGACTTTCTGTCTCTCTGTGCCATAAGCTCAGTGCCAGATCATCCGCCTTGCAAGCAGACGGTCTTGGGTTCAATCCTTGGCATCTCTTGGGAGGGCTGGGAGAGAAGACTCCCTGTCGGGAATTCATGAGAGCTGCTGTCAGTCTGTGTAGGGATGTGAGTCAGTATTTTGTTTTGCCATGGCTTGGTGCTCATCCACTTGTGGTAACACAGAGGAGAGCTCCTGATGTTTCTGCAGCACGTCTTTGTTCGGTACTCAGTGTTGTATGATTTGTGCAGATGTATGGCAGAATCTGGGTGTGATGCGATTGTCCCAGTTTGTGGCGATTGCTGTTTTGTAAGGCAGGACGTAGGGAGGCTAAGGAACAAAGGGATTCCGGACTCTAAAGATGTCTCAAATTGTGTTGCTATATTTTTTGCTTTGGTGGGATGGTATTGTTTTATTATTTGGCACTATATTTCAGTTTTGCAGTTTTATTGCTTGTTATCTATACATATTGGGCTGTATTCAACTAAATCCTTGCACTAGCCGAAAACAGTGCAGAGGTTCCTGACCACGCAAAGGGACTCCCCCAACTCCCTAGGTCACCCCCATATCTGCTCTGGAGGCCTGAAGGAAAACCCAGAACAGTTTTAGGGGGTCCACAGAGTGCGGGAGGAGAAGGCTCATTGTGCAAGAGAATTCCTTACACTAACGGAACTTTTTCCTTAGCACCAACACTGTATACAACCCATTGCATTTGTTATTTTGTGAACTGCATGGAGGCTATCTTAAGTATTAAGTGGTATACAAATATTTCAAATAAATAAGTAAGATTGAAGATGTTAGAATGCTACACGTTACAGTTCTGTTCTTGTTTTCAAATGAGCCAGTAGGTTGTGACCCAAAAAATGTCCTGTTCCTCACAGAGTCCACAGCAGAAGAGGGTTTGGACACCTGTGTCCCTGCATAGCAGTCCCCAGTGAGTTCCCTCTATCATTTGATAACCCTTTTGATAATCTCAGAGCATTAAGAGACCTGGCCAGCGAGCTCCTCAGCGTGCCCTTGATATTTTCATCCCAGTGAGGCAAGCTCAATTAGCTGACTTGTTTACTGCACAGAGGCCTTGGGGGAATCCTCTGTTTACGGGCCTCACAGGGACCCAGAGGAGTGCCTTGCATCCTCCTGCTGCGCTTCCGCCTTGCCCCTGCTACCCTGGAGGCCCAAACATCCTCCTGTTCTTGGTGAAAAGGTCTAAATGATCTTTCCTTAGAAGTATAACACGTGCGACAACTGAACTCTCCGTGGGGGGGGGGCAGCAGCAGAAGAGCCAAGGTTGTTTTTTCCATCCTCAGAGGGGGCAGTGCTCAGCTGAAAATAGCTCTGGCTGCCGCAGATGACTGACCTTATTTTATTAGTATCTTGCAGCAGCAGCAGCAGCAAGATAATTTAAAAGCAAAAGCATACAAAGAGACAACATAATTACAGGTACCTTAAGAGAACACAGTAGAAACATTCTGGAGACAGAGAGAAAAGGCTGAAACTCTGCTGATAAATGTCTCTCCAAGTAGGAGTAGAACACATACAAAATCAAACAGAAGCTGGAGGGGGGGAGGGAATGCAGCTTCTGTGGAACTTACCTGCATTGCTAAAGCAGGTTCCACCTGGTTTCTGCTGTGCCATCATGGTTTTTGTATCTAAGATTATTCAGAAGTCGGTGTCTTTGTGCATACATATTTTGTCCTTCATCGCATTGCATTGTGGACTCCGTAGTCCATTGTTATTGGACAAGTTTCCATAGTTCTTGGGTGTGCTCTGTTCATGATACGTGAGAAGGACTGAGTGTATAGACTAAAAAGCCCATCCTGCAGTGTTGCTGCAAGGAGAGTGTACAGCTATGGGAAGACCTAAAGAACAGGGAAAGGATCAAACAGGACAAGCAGATGACCACCAAAGCCAGCAGCTGGAGTTTAAAAGTTAGTTTGCTGTGATGGAAGTTTCAAGTGATTAGGTTGTCACGTGATCACATTGTTTAGATGAACTAAATGGCTGTTTAATTTAGCTTTTGCTTCACAGAGCTGACACTTTAGTGCAGTCAAGCACACATGCTTATTAGGAATTTTATTTTTTTATTTTTTGTGGGGGGAGTGAGTTGGGGAATCATCTGATCTGGTTCCAGAAGACAAAAACGTAGACTAAGAATGCAAAACAGCACAATGTCCTGTCTAGGTTTCATTTTATCAAAGTCACTTCTCTTTTGCTGTGTGCAATAACTATTGCCCAAATCAAAGCAGCTCTCATTTAAAAAAGGGTGCAGGAAAAGAAAGCTCAATCTTGCCACTGAATGCCTTCATTCATCTTCACTTCTGCACACATAAAACTGAAAAGGGAAGCCACCATTTGGCTTGTGGTATCTCTGTGGCAATTCCTTAGTGGAAATGTTTTCTAGGAACAGATCCCATGGGAGTTCTCCTCAGCCTGGAAGCCGACCAGGCTGCCTTTACAACTTCCGTGGAGTTGCTCTCTGTGAAGATCAGTCTTCTACAAATGGCAGTTTTCAGCCATTAGGAACACAGGAAGGCGGAGTCAGACCACTGGTCTATCTAGCTCAGCATTCCCTGCAGTGATGGGCTTCAAAGAGGCAGCCTCTTCCAGGTCTACCTGGCGATGCCAGAGATCGAACCTGGGACCTTCTGCCACTGAGTTATGTCTCTCCCCTTACAAGCAGCCCCTTCCCCAAGGCCTTACAAAACCCTACAACCAATCCAATCCAATATAGGTAAAGGTAAAGGGACCCCTGACCGTTAGGTCCAGTCGTGGCCGACTCTGGGGTTGTGGCTTTATTGGCCGAGGGAGCCGGCGTACAGCTTCCAGGTCTTGTGGCCAGCAGGACTAAGCCACTTCTGGCGAACCAGAGCAGCCGTTTACCTTCCCGCCAGAGCGGGACCTATTTATCTACTTGCACTCTTTTACCATGAAGCTACAAATTTCAAAACACACGACTCTCTGGAAATAATCCCACTTCACTTGAGACAGAGCTGGTGGCTAAAGAATGTGGACCTGGCTGTCTTTAAGAACACAGCAGCTGACTCCCACAAGGGCCGTAAAGGAAGTGACAAGTGCAGAGGAATTGCACATTCAAAACGGTGGAATTCGCAGCCTAAATTCTGAACACATAAAACATATGGCCAATACAAGCGCCTGTGCTGCCGGGAGGCTTTGTTCTCACTGTCAGACAGCTTATAACTTACTGCCAGATTACAGCCCCTGGCGTGGCAGAGCTATTTTTCACCTCCTCCACCCCCACAAACACAACTTGGCGAGGTAGGTCATGCTCCCTATCAGAGCCGTGCTCGCCACATGGCAATAGCAACACGTCCCATTATGGTTCCACCTGCGGAGACTCCGTGCCTGGGCAAGGATGCCCGCGACTCATAATGGAATTACATAATTGGAGGAATATCATTTAAATCTGAACAAACTGGATTCCCTTGTGGTGCACTGTTGAATAAAAACAGAGGAATATCCAGTGCTCTTATCCCCAGAAAGCCAAGGAAGGAGAAGGAGAAGCACCGACCCTAAGGTCCTGACAAGGCAAGAAAGAAAGAAAAATCTTCTTCCGGTTTGGCTTGCCATGGTGGAGGCTGTTGATTACATCTGAGCTGTTTCACATGGGATATTTTGAGGATGAGATGGGAGTAATCATCCTCCCAACCCCTCCAGGGCTGGGGGAGGCAGCTTCACCCACAGATTGCCCAACACCTGCCCCCAATCCGGTAGGAATGAGGGCACCGGGGGCGCTGGGTGGAAAACACCGTGTGTCTCTTTGGCAGCTCTCCAAAGTTGCCTCCATGAGCAAACGAACTCCTATTTTTTAAGATGATAATTTGGACTTAATTAATGGGCATGCTCTGAGTGAGGGGAGATAAACTACTCTGCCAGCTGATTCAGCCACTGAGGAGCTAAAGGGTTAGAGTGGAAGAGAGACTATCTTTATTATGTAACTGGTATTTCGGAACAGAAAGCGGGGGCGGGGGGAGCCTCCTTTGTTTTTGTTTTTTGATATAATGCGTATTTGCTATTTTACTTGGCGAATCCCCCTGGAAAGTCTGAATACCGATTGATTATGTACGCAAGCGAGACTGTACTGTACTGTAATACTGATATAATTTTGATCTAATTATTAACTGGGTGGAAAAGATTTATAAATTTGCAATTAATTCTGATGGACTGTTAAGAGCGGAAGATGGAAACTGAGGCTTCTAGCCAAAGTGCAGGCTTATCTGTTCTGGTATGAGATGAAATGAAGAGGTTTGGACATCTGCCTGAAACAATTGGCAGAAAGCCAGATTTCCTCCATTTTGGGATGTGTCGTATTGGCATGAAGAAGTGAAAGTGAAAGATATGGAAGAAAATAAACAAACACACAGAAACATACTGTCGATATAACTCGCTTGCTGGACAAACTCAGAGGCTGTGAAAGTGAACAAAGGATTAACATCAGTTTGATTTATAGTAACCACCTGGACTAATTAAGAAAGCAGCGCAAATGTGAGATGATTACAGTCCTCTGACCTCAGAACATGAGAAGTCAAACAAAGATTTATGATTTGGCTTAATATTTGGACTGCTTGATTATTTTATAATTCTGAATGTTTTTAATGTGACCTTTATTGGATTGTTAATTTGGAAAACTTAATAAATATTTTTTTGAACGAAAGAAAGAAAGAAAGAAAGAAAGAAAGAAAGAAAGAAATCTTCATGATAAGTCGGTGGAAGAGAAGAGGCAGGAAGTAAATTCGTTTACATCTAAATCAACCAACCTGCACCAAACACTGTAAAGTGGAGAGTTATGCAGGAGGGTTCTCCTCCCATGATTTATTGTGATCCTCCATACCATTCAAAGGCAACTGTCATCAACTTGACACCCTCCAAATGTTTTAGACTACAATTCCCATCTGATCCAGCTAGAATGGCCACATTGACTCAGGCTGATGGGAGTTGTAGTCCAAAACACCCGGAGAACCCCAGGTTGGTGAAGGCTGCCCTATGCATTAACCCACTTACAGGAAATAGTCATTATTTGGTTCATGGTCCATATATTCAGAGAATCAGGGGGCGAGGTATATTTAGAGCCCTTACCTTTCCTCCCCATGAAAGGAGATGAGCATAGCTTGTACCAAGCCGAACTATTTATTCACCTAGCCCAGCCTTTCTCAAATTTGGATTCCCAGATGTTATTGGACTTCAACTCCCATCATCCCTGACCATTGGCTGTTCTGGCCAGGAATAATGGGAGTTGTACTTCAATAACATCTGGGAATCGGAGTTTGAGAAAGGCTGGGCTAGCCCAATATTGTCTACTCTGTCAATATTGTCTACTCTTCCCAGTCGTTTTCCCGGGCGCCAAGCAGAGAATATTTTTTTCTGTTCTGCTGCTGCCTGATTCTTTCAGGTGGGTTGAATCTGGGACTTTCCTGCACAGGCACATAGGACTCTGCCTTGTACTGAGTCAGGCCACTGGTCCAGGAGACTCAATATTGTCAACACTGACTAGCAGCTGCTCTCCATGATTCCAGGCAGGGGGCACTCCCAGCCCTACCTGCAGACACCAGCAGGGATTCAACCTGGAACCTTCTACATGCAGTGCAGGTGTTTGGGCACTGAGCTGCAAGACCTTAGTGGGCTAGCCACGCTGCCAATAGCCCAAACCTGTCGCTTTTCATCGCCTCCCTAAACCCACGTTATAGTTAAGAGTGTTCACCTCATTTAAGCTCAGAAAACAAGATCACATACTCACAGCACATGTAGGCTAAATGCCTGGTTATATTCATTCTCACACACATTCCTAAGCACACTCCCTTTTTTTTTTTAAAAAAAATGAAAACTGTCAAGTGGAAAAATTACGCTACCAGTTGTAAGTATAAATATTTCCCAGCAGGAGAGAAATGATGCCAAATTATTAACAGGCTAATGGATAAAGACTAAAACTATGAAAGGAAAGTATTGCTAAATATGTACACTGCACTGAAATACCTGGACACCTGCATGCATTTAAAAATGCTGGTATCTAAAATGGTAAGAGTTCACTTTCAAAAGCCCGTTTCAGACACCAGGAGAGCTAGAATATGAAATATAAAAGAGAAGTGGAGATCAAAAGTACTCTCCCCCCCCCCCCCGGCCAGCCAGGGCTCAAGCATTTAGTGGGGCCTGGGAGAAAGAGGGACTCAGAGGTAGGCAATGTGGTGCCCTTCAGGTGTTTCAGGCTGCTACTAGCTCCATCCCTGACCCTTGGGGCCAGGCTGGCTTCAGGCAGGGGTCTCTCCAAGACCTACTGGAAGATCATAGAATCACAGAGTTGGAAGGGACCACGAGGGTCATCTAGTCTAACCCCCTGCAATGCAGGAATCTTTTACCCAACATAGGGCTCAAACCCACCACCCTATGATGAAGAGTCTCATGCTCTACTGATTGAGCTATCCTGGCAGATGGTAAACACACAAGTGTAGCATTTGCTCCAGAATACTCCCCTGCTCAGTATTCATGAGAATGCAGCTATACTCTGCAAGCTCACCCCCAAAATAATAATTAAAAAACATGCATTAAGTACATTGCACTGATATGTTCTTTTTAATGCACTATTTATTCCAGTCCACTAACACTCATTACTAGCCTCTTTGGGGATTGAACCTGAGACCTTCTGCATGCAAGGCTCTTGACACTAAGCCTTTCCCCAAACACCCTTCCAGCTCAGCACTGTAGTTCTCCAGTGTTTCAGGCAGGTCTTCCAGCCCTTGCTGGTGATTGACCACTGATTGACAGTTTCCCCCAATGACCCAATAGGTTAGAAAAACATGGAGCAGCCTGTTTCTGTTGCATTTTGAGTTTGCATTTGAGCTTGAGGAGCAGAGAGGGTTAAGCATGGGGGGAGGACAAAACACAAAGCCCAACAACCCATTGTGTGTGTCTGTATCTCTGGCTGAGTTAGAGAGGTAGAGAGAGAGAAACGAGAGAGAAATGAATAAAAAAAGTGATATGAACAAACGCTCTGGGAAAAGCTGGGCTGTCAGCAATGTACAAACAAGAAATTCATCAAACAGGCAAAAGTATACTCCTTTTCGGAGAAAGGAGGCACAATTAGTTTATAATTACAGTTTGCTCTCGTCTTCGGAGGGCAGGGAAGTGCCCTACCTCCATAGAATCCTAATCAGGGGCTTATCAAAGATCTGTAAAAACAAATCAATATCTGCTCCAAGCAGGATGAGTTAATTAATACCAGAGTGTTCCTCTGCCTCGCACCTCCGCAGCTGTCAGTCTTGCCACGTTAAGTGTAGTTCTTTCTAAATGCTCAATATAAAAAGCTTCTCTCACAGGGACGGGTCCTGGATCTGGCAGGGCCCTCAAGCGTAGCTCTCATGGAGGTGGCAAACCTGCGCCTTGGGCTGCGCCACTCTGGGTGGCCTGGGGGAAGGGCCTCCGCCGGAGCCTCTTGGGGTTTCAGTAGAAGAACGAAGTGGAGCCTGCCCATCCCTGGAGGAGGAAGCGCTGAGGCAGGTGGACCCTAGTCCTACGCCCAGATATCTAGACAAATCACAGTGAAACAAGCCAGGGGAGGAAAAGATGCAAAGTATTTAGGCCACGACCCAAACACTTTTTTCTGGAGTGGGAAGGAATATAAGTCGCTATCTGAAAGCAAGGTCATATCTATACCATATATTTAAAGGTTTATAATACCACTTTTAACAGTCGTGGCTTCTCACCACCACAAAAAAGGACCCTGGGAGCTGTATTTTGCTGAGAAGTGTTAGGAGACCCCACTATTCTCTTCACAGAGCTACAGTTCCCGGAGTTTCCTGAGAAAAGTGTTTCTGATTGTAGTGTTAGCCTTTAGATGTGCACAACTAGGCTCCAGACCTGAGCTCGTATCATTCTTTGCTGCTGGGTGGAACTATTAACTTTCCAAGGAGCTAAAAGGGCATTGACGTGAAGCTGTGGTAAGTGGTCTGGTGACCGCGCTCCTCAATTGATCCATTTGGGCTCCATTAAGAGGTTTTACTGTAAATAGGAAGCTCCAGGAATGCAGTGAGTGAGTGAGTGAGACGCCGGTCGCTGCAGGGAAAGCCAGAGATGCAATGCTCTGAGAATGAGGGTCTCAATGCAGCCCTGGTTGTTCTGCTGCCCACCCTCTCTTTTCAACCTCCACGCAGCTTTGTGGGCTGCAACAGCTTTTGTGCTGTGACCACCTGAAGCCCCTATCCCCAAGAGAAGGTCCAGCGTTTGACTTGCCAAGCACATCTAGGGAGGGAGACTCGAGACTGATGAGGAGGTCCTTCAGGCAGTGCTAGGCTGTGGATCACACTTCTGCAGGGACTCCCTCCAAACCTCACTGGAGGTTTTTAAGCAGAGTTTGGATGGCCATCTGCCAGGGATTCTTCAGCTGCGATTCCTGCAGAGGGATAGGCTAAATGGCCTTTGGGGGATTCCCTTCCAGTACGTCAATTCTATGATTCTATGGTGGTATGGCATGGGACTTGGGTGGCACTGTGGTCTAAACCACAGAGCCTAGGGCTTGACGATCAGAAGGTCGGCGGTTCGAATCCCCGCGATGAGGTGAGCTCCCATTGCTCAGTCCCAGCTTCTGCCAAACTAGCAGTTCGAAAGCACGTCAAAGTGCAAGTAGATAAATAGGTAAACTATTACCTCCAGTGGGAAGGTAAACAGAGTTTCCAGGCGCTGCTCTGGTTTGCCAGAAGTGGCTTAGTCATGCTGGCCACATGACCCGGAAAAACTGTCTGCGGACAAATGCCAGCTCCCTCAGCCAGTAAAGCGAGATGAGTACCGCAACCCCAGAGTCATCTGCGACTGGACTTAACTGTCAGGGGTCCTTTTACCTTTACCTTTGTGGTGGTATGGCAGCATGCACAGACACTCCAGCACACATGCACACACTCTCTCCTGGCCATAAATTCACCATCTGAACACAATCAGGTCTTAAAATTGGTTGGTAGTGAAACGATCTGTCAACCTCAATTTACGATCATGAGATGCTGGCAGTTGTTGAAACTGATGAAAAGCCAACAGCATCTGGCAGGGCCGGCTAGCCCACCCACAAAACCAGCTGAGGTGACTGCCTCAAGCAACAGGATCCACCAGGGCAGCAGATCCAGATTTTGATCTTTCTTTCCCCGCCTTGTTCTTGATATATAGAATCATAGAGTTGTAAAGCTGGAAAGGACACCATGGGTCATCTAGTCCAGCCCCTGCAATGCAGGAATCTCAGCTCAAGCATCCAGGACAGATGGCCATCCCTCATCACATTCTCCTTGATAGGTGCCATTTTGGGGTCCTTCTCAGGTGCCTAAATGTCTCAGACCAGCCCTGGCCTGGGGCTCCTGTTGAATTTCTTTGCCCTCATTCTATATGACACCTTGCCCAGTTCAGAGAAGCAGCCCAGAGAGGAGAAGCATCAGCTGCCTCTTTCCAAACCTACCAAGGATGCAGCTTGACTGTCTATGCAGGCAAATTCAAGCCAATTTGAGCTGGCTAAGCTTATGAGTGGCTCTTGATGTGTGCCTATAAAAGGAGGAGGGGGCTCTGCAGGATGGGATGCAAGAGAACAACGGGAGCATTGCGTGTTTTAATTGCAAGTTTTGACAGAAACAAACAACCTCTTCAATGCTGAAGTCTAGCAACCCCTGCCAATTTATCCCAGCTAGAATCAACAAACCCTAGCCCAGATGCCCAGGCATTGTGTGCCAGTTGCCACACCTTAATTAAGATTTAATAGAGGGGTTGTGGGCCAGGAAACGTCCCTGCATGTGTGCCCAATCTGACCTGTGAACTGGGCCAACTGGGCTCTCCTGCTGCAGGCTGACATGGTCCAAATCTTGCAGATCCAAATCCGAACCCTCCTGATGGATTTTTCTTCAAGAAATTATGGCTGAAATATCCCTCCTCCCCCAGCCTTTCCTAGATAATCAAAATCCTTCCTGAGTTGCCAACCCATCTCCACCTGGGTCCTTGGGTAAACACTGAGGATTGTCAAGGACCAGTTATCACTAATCATCCTCTCTCAAACCCACCAGCCTATCATCTAGCAATCAGAAGCCCCTTATCATGCATTTGCTATCCCTTCCTCATTCCTGAAGGAGAGGTGCGATGAGGGGTGGTTGCTAAGGAAGTGGAATGGTAGGAAATTCAGGACAGTTTAGCACAGCTAGAGCTTCTGCCTTGCATGTAGAAGGTTCCAGGTTCAATTCCCAGCATCGCCACATAGGGCTAGGAACGTCCCCTGCCTGAAATCCTGAGAGAAGCTGCCAGTCAGTGTGCAGACAATATTGAGCTAGATTGATCAGTCTAGGGCTGCATCCTCAGCTCTCTGCTTCAGTGGAAGAGTCTGAGGGCCTAACTTGAGGAGCATTTCTCCCTAACTCAATCTAGTTGTCTATTTTTTCTCTGTTGCCTGAAAAGTTTGCTGAACTTGCACTGAAAATCAGCAATCCAGGTTCAAAAGCAGCTGCCCCTTAGGACAGTGCATAGTGAACTTCAGATCATATGGAACACAGGAAGCCTATACAGGTTTTTTAAAAAAAAGGTAAAGGACCCCTGGACTGTTAAGTCCAGTCAAAAGCGACTAAGGGGTTGTGGCGCTCATCTCGCTTTCAGGCTGAGGGAGCCGGCATTTGTCCACAGACAGCTTTCTGAGTCATGTGGCCAGCATGACTAAACTGCATCTGGTGTAACAGGATACCGTGATGGAAACCAGAGCGCACAGAAATGCCGTTTACCTTCCCGCTGCAGCGCTACCTATTTATCTACTTGCACTGGTGTGCTTTTGAACTGCTAGGTTGGCAGAAGCTGGGACACAGCAATGGGAGCTCACCCCGTTGTGGGGATTCGAACCGCTGATGTTCTGATCAGTCAGACCTTTGGACCATCTAGCTCTAATGTCTACACAGACTGGCAGCAGCTCCCCATGATTTCAGGACAGGGGTCTCCCGGCCTATCTAGAGATGTTGAGAACTGAACCTGGGGTCTCCTGCCTGCAAAGGAGATGATCTACCAATGAGCTATTAGCCCTTTTAGCCCACAGAGACAAATGCACAGGTTTAGTAGACACAACATAACTGTGCCTAGTTGTGTGTGTGTTTGTTACACACATTATTTTTTTCCTCTTGCAAAAAGGAAGATCCATTAAAAAATAATAATGATAATGACTTGGGTGGAAATACTTATTAGCAGTTAAATCCACCTCAGTCTCAATCCCTTCTTTTTCATTTGAGTTTGCTGCATCACTCATCTTCTCACCCCGAAATGCCAAAGACAGGTTGGCAGAAGGGGAAATGCTGCAGACGTCCATCTTTCACAGGTCTCATCTTTCTTGTGGATTTGGCAATTACTGCAAACACCACAAGAGCAAAGCTCAAGAGCAGGTGAGTGAAAAATTAGAGCTGACAGCCCTAATTGAGCCTGAAGTCCCATTTACTGAAAATGATCTGGCAGAATTAAAAATTCACAACTGGAGGCTCGTTGTGGTGGAAACTATACATTATGGGCTCTTTGAAATACTCCAGGAAACAAACCCACTCGGAGATCTCTAGGCGCACAGCCCAAACACTTCATGGCATTATCAACAGAGAAAACAAGCTTGGCTTTGGGGGCGAGATGTAACCTCCAAAGGTCCTCAAAAGAAGAAATAAAGAAAAGATTATCACCTGTCCTCTCTCCTCTGGCAGCATAACTGAACTGAAACCGGGGGGGGGGGGATAACACTGCCACCAAGGATGTAGGAAGAACCCTATTCCCCTCCCAAAGCACTTTAACACTCCCAGGAACTCCGGAGGTTGTAGCTCTGTGAGGGGAACAGCATCCTTAACAAAGGGCAAAGAAAAACTGTTTAAAGTGGTGCCACAGTGCATTAATGTATGGGGTGACCCCAGGAACCCATTTACAACTTCAGGGCAAAACAGTGGGACTTCCTTCCAAAACCCCTTACTCTAACACGGCATTCCTCAACCAAGTGCCCTCCAGGGTTCTGTAGCTCATCTGTCCAAGCAACATGCAACCTTGCTAGCAATGGCTGGTGGGAGATGGGACTCCAAAACATCTGGAGGGCACCAGCTTGAAAGAGGGTGTCCTAACAACATGGGCAGTGGTTCCCCGTGTCTCTCATCCTTGGCTACTCCCATGTGGAGAAGGGGGATCCCTCTGTCAGAGACACTGAAGCCAGGGGACAGACAAAACTAAGCCCTTCTTCACACAACATGTAAACTATGAAATTCACTCCCACAAGGAGAAGTGTTGGCTACTGTAGCACTTGATGGCTTGGGCAAATTTTGTGGAGAATAAGCCTGTCAATGGCTACTACCACCGTGATTAACTTCTACCTAATTTTTGAAGGCAGCTGTTGTTGGCATCCATCTGTCTCGAGAGACAATGAGGGGAGCATCTAAGGGGCTGAAGTCAAATGGCTGGAAAATCACAGCACCTGCTGCAGCTGCTGCCTCCCCACTTGGTTTTGCTGCATTAGCAGCACCAAAGTGACTTCTCTGGGACGCAAGCCTGGGCTGTGTGTCTGGAGGTCCAGGCAACAAGACTCCCCTCTCTGCCTCACTGATGTGGTCCAAAGGGAAGCAGAGCAAGACGTTTGGCACCAGCTTGGCTGCAGGAGTTGCTGGAAGGAGGCGTACCAGGCACTATCCAACCATCTTAGGGATACCACTCTGGATCTGTGCAGGGTTCACTCCTGAGCCTGTTCTTCTCCTGAAGGTGTGCACCGCTGAATATCAGCTACGGGGAATTGCAGTTGGGGAGAGTGCTGCTGTTGCCCTTGGGTCGTGCTTGTGGGCTTTCCATAGGCAACTGGTTGGTCAATGTGAGAGCCAGCAGCCAGGCTAGTCTTGCATTTGTGCATCCCCACAGACAAAATGAAAAATCTTCTTAGCTCTTGTAACCTATACATCTTAGGGTCTGGCTCCAGAAAGCAACCAGAACTACAAATCACTGGCTAACGATCATAAGGAGAGGGTTTTGGGTGCCCATTCCACTCAAGGTAAGTATGGTACAGATTTTTTTAGCATTGTACCATTGTTCCTATAGTCAGGACATCTTTAGCCTAAGCCAAAATTGTTCAAATAAATACTTGTCAGAAAGGGGGGGGGCTGTGGGAAGAGAACAAAGTGTTGTACATGAAGCCGTGTTAATGGTTGGGTGGTGGGGGGGGGGAGCGCAGCCTGTCTGACATGCAAACACACCAATCAGTGCTAAATTACCAGCCTCAGATCATTTATTAACTGCACCCATCTTTCCATTTATAAGTAAGAGTTTTAATAACAGTGCTCATCATGCCAGAGAGATTGAACCAAATTGAAGGCGTTAATCTAACACTCCATCACTGCTGCTCACCTCTGACAGGTGGAACGTGGAAAGCAGAAGAGGGACAATTATTTAATCGCTTGTAGTTCTGAAGGCCAATCAAACTGTAGAGAAAGTTGTCTCTCATCCTCTCTGCCCCCCGCACCTGCTCCACCCTACCCCAAATGGAATGCCACATCAATCTCAAACCTAAGCTACCATACACAGACCTCACCTGGAGTACTGTGTCCAGTTCTGGGCACCACAATTCAAGAAGGACACTGACAAACTGGAACGTGTCCAGAGGAGGGCAACCAAAATGGTCAAAGGCCTGGAAACAATGCCTTATGAGGAACGGCTAAGGGAGCTGGGCATGTTTAGCCTGGAGAAGAGGAGGTTAAGGGGTGATATGATAGCCATGTTCAAATATATAAAAGGATGTCACATAGAGGAGGGAGAAAGGTTGTTTTCTGCTGCTCCAGAGAAGCGGACACGGAGCAATGGATCCAAACTACAAGAAAGAAGATTCCACCTAAACATTAGGAAGAACGTCCTGACAGTAAGAGCTGTTCGACAGTGGAATTTGCTGCCAAGGAGTGTGGTGGAGTCTCCTACTTTGGAGGTCTTTAAGCAGAGGCTTGACAACCATATGTCAGGAGTGCTCTGATGGTGTTTCCTGCTTGGCAGGGGGTTGGACTCGATGGCCCTTGTGGTCTCTTCCAACTCTATGATTCTATGATTCTATATTTTTTTTTAAAAAAGGAAAACTGGGGCAGGCACCTAGGACAGCTGCACCTCACCTAGCAACCAGACTGGATTCCTAGCTAGGGCATGCCTCAATCCACCCCCCACTGCACCCAATGTTGTTGTTGGTATCTGTCTGCCTTGAGAGAAAATGGAGTGTGCCTTCGTAGGTGGCACCAAAGCAGCTTCTTCAGGCACAAGCCTGGGCAGGGTGGATGGATGTCCTGGGCTGCCCAGACAAAAATCAGAAGCATGAGCAATAGCAATGTCACCGGGGGGGAGGGGCAGCGGTTTGGAGGGACTTTCCCCGCGGTGGCCTTCAGCCATGATCTTAGATGCACACTTAGCATTAATTACACAGGTTGGGGTGTGGGTGTGGGTGTGTGCACATAATTTTTCGACCTATACTTCTGAAATGGATTTTCTGCATCAGCCTGTGCCCTCAAACAAACAGACATCTGGGTTAGGGCTGAAAGCATTCATTAACTGGCATGATTAATCAGCGAATTCATTAATTGCCTATGAAAAAATGAACCAGCCACTCAAAGCTGTTCCAAACTAATGGCATTTTTGCAGTCACTGCTCTACAGATGATTCCCTGCTCCCTACATAACAAATGACATGCCTGCCTTATTTTGTCAGGAGAGGGATGGATGGAAGAAGACCTCACACATGTATATATGCACAGAGACCAAATCAAAAACCCTAGCTAAGAGTCTATCCTATTATTTATCTATGTATAGATCATGGGTAGAATTCAGGGAACTTGTTAATGCAAGGATGTAAGCTTGCACAATGGAACTTCCTCCCCCTGATGGTGCTCAATGCCCTCTCCAAATCTGTTCTGGATGGTTGGGAAAGCCCCAGATTTAGGGGGCACCAAGGGAGACATCCTGTTGATCTGTGGTAAATGCATGTGCTAATGGATTAAATTATTTAGCACTACTTTGAATAAAACCCAGAGTATGGACTGCATTTATTTATACATAAAAACCTGCTGGATCTGGCCAGAGGCAGCCCATCCAGTTCAGACACCCAGGTGCTTGTGGGAAACCTGTGAGCAGGACCTGAGCCCAAGAGCCCTCTCCCTCCCTATGGTTTACAGCAGGGTCAGCAACCTTTTTCAGCAGGGGGCCTCAGACCTTGTGGGGGGCCAGACTAATTTTTTTTTTCTGGGGGGGATGAATGAATTCCTATGCCCCACAAATCACCCAGAGATGCATTTTAAATAAAAGCACACCTTCTACTCATGTAAAAACATGCTGATTCCTGGACTGTCTGCGGGTCAGATTGAGAAGGCGATTGGGTTGAATCCGGCCCCTGGGCCTTAGTTTGCCTACCCACGGTTTACAGCAACTAGGATTCAGAGAATTACAGTCTCTGACTGTGGGGGCAGAGTATAGCCAGCATGGCTAGTAACCATGGAGAGACTTCTGCTCCATGAAGCAGCAAAAAAGGCAATGCTACTCTAGACTGCATCAACAGAAGTATAGTGCCAGGATCAAAAGATGTAACTACTCTATTCTTCCTTGGTCAGACCACATCTGGAATACTCTATCCTTTCCCAAACATCCAAAAAGGATGTTGACAAGCTGGAACATGTACAGAGGAGAACAACCAAGATGATCAAGGGTCTGGAAACTTAGCCTTATGAGGAGCGGTTGAAGGATCTGGGTATGTTTAGCCTGGAAAAGAGGGGACTGAGAGGAGATAGAATAGACATCTTCAAATATCTCAAGGGTTGTCACATGGAAGAGGAAGCATGCTTGTTTTCTCCTGCTCTGGAGGGGAGGACCAATGGATTCAAGTTACAAAAAAGGAGATTCTGACTCAACATCAGGAAGAACCTTTTAACAGTAAGAACTGCTTGACAGTGGGACAGTCTCCCTCAGGAGGTGGTGGATTCTCCTTCCTTGCACTGGTGGAGTAAGAGGAGTGCGGGGGGAGGGGGCGCACCACCCCCGGCAGCGCGATCCCCAGGGTGCCATCATGGCTGGCCCCCCTGCCCGCACTGGGTGCCCTGCCCCCACAGGCAGCACGCCCTGCCCCCGCCTGCTCTCCGCCCCTGGGGCCAGAGCATGAAGCTCCACCGCTGCTTCCTTGGAGGTTTTTATGCAGAGGTTGGATGGCCATCTGTCAGGAATACTTTAGCTGAGATCCCTGCATTGCAGGGGGCTGGACTAGATGACCCTCAGGATCCCTTCCAACTCAACAGTTCAATGATTCTATTCCAAAATGCCTACTGTATCCACCAGGAGCCCTGAATTCAACATTATGGGCCCAATTTTGGAATATCTGTTTCCAGTTGAGGTCAGACAGGCCTCTCCCTGTTGAATTTCTACCACCTACTGAATATTTTTTATTCCCACAGGCCTTTTAATTGAAGCCTGATTTTATTGTTCTGACTGATCTTTATCTCTTCTGCATTGTATTTCTTGTATACCCCTTGGAGATTATTATAGCTGGTACTCGGAGGTACATAGCCTCTGATCCTGGAGGTATCTTATAGCCCTCCCTCATGCCTAGTGACCAAAATAGCATTATCCTCCTCCATCAACTCGTCTAATGCTGAAGGCATACAGGTTGCAATCACCGCCTCCTCTAGGAACGGGCGCCATAGTTTAATTCTTCGCTGTGTCCTTTCTTTTGTCTGCCCTGCATCTTCTGACTTTCAGCTTTCATTGAACTTTTCTCCCTGTTCTCTTTGTCCACCCCCTGCCCAATTTTGCACACTTCTGTCACATCCTATCTTGCTCACCTTTCCCTTCCCAACCCCAACAGTACACAAGATGGCGACCTTTCCTAATTGGCGAGCCCTTTTCCTGCTGTAAAGATTTTGCCATCAGACTCTCCTCCAGTATCTGGGGAGGGATTTCTCTCTTCTCCAGAGGTTAAGCTCAGCACCAGCAGAAAGAGAATGCCAATAACTTTCCTCTGAGGGCCACAAAGAGCCCACAATCCCAGTGAAAGGCAGCAAGAGATATAGGTACAACAGAGTCAGGGCACCTGGTCCATTTAGCTCAGTGTGCACCTTTCCAAGGTTTTGGACAGGTCTCTCCCATTCTGAACTGGGAGATGACAGAAATTAAACCTGGGATTTTCAAGTGCTTGGTTTTCACATCAAGGTGCTTCCAAGAGCAGGAGCCACACTGCCCCAAATCCATTCCCCAAATCCAGGAATTGTCCTCTCCCCTTCAAGATCTTCCCCCAAGACCCTCTTCCCTTGTGGGTTTGTCCAGACTTGCGCTGCCTTGTCTGCATAGAAGAATCACCCTGAAATGTTATCCTCGTAAATTTCTCAACGGGGACACTTGGCTTGGTGAGCATTTTGATTCCACCAGATCTATATTTATAGGCCCTGAATATTTAAATAAGGCTTCCTGGGCTTATTTATTACAACAAAGACCAATAAAACAGGGAAATATATTTTCTGGATGCACACAAGATGCAGTGAGGGGAAATTAATTTGCATAACCTTGAAGCAGCATTTATTTCTCCCCCACCCCTCAAAAAGAGCTGCAACTAAACAAGCGATGATTGTTTCCTTTGGGCCAACTGGGCATGACAACAGAAGCAGAGGTTAACAGCCACCTCGGTTTTCACATAATTACAAAGTCATGAAGAGTCCCAAAGACACACAAAAATGGGCAACCCATATGCTAGGAGAAAACACTTTTGAGCACCCTCACCCCTTAAGCTAACCTGAGAGAGTTATTCATCCTCGTAAAAAATGGGGGTGCTCCCATGTTCCTGCTCCTCGTGCATCTTTATGGCGACGTAACAGGAGTTTGGAGAGCATTTTCCAGTCCTCAAATTATCAACTTCCTTTTTCATAAACACTCAAACACTATTCCCCTTCCCAAGACAACTGAGCAAGCTTCATTTTTAAGGCTTTTTAGCAGCATGGAGTCCAAGAGAGAACAAATAACAAGTAAATCTATCAGGCACAAGGCAAGGGTAAACTTTACAACTGCAGAGATCAGGACTTGTATTAGGCTGACAAATATTTGATTATTTTTAAGGACCCATGCCAGCGATGGACAGCTGCTGCCAGCTGAGGTCCTCAATAGTGAGATGGTTTCCCCAAATAGTTCCCCCAAAGCAGCCTCCAAATGCCAGCATTTCTTTGAAATGCAATAGAAAAAAACCTGATCCTAAAACTCTTATTTGTATGGAAAGGATCCTGATGGAGTTAAGACTAATTGCAGTGGCTGCCAATTAGCTGCTGGGGTAAGTTCAAGGTGCCAATTAGCTGCTGGGGTAAGTTCAAGGTGCCAATTAGCTGCTGGGGTAAGTTCAAGGTGTTCGTTTGGTGTAGAAACAGATTGGGACCAGGACATTATTTTATTTATAAAAAATATATATTAAAGACTGCTATATTATAAAATAATAATAATACTGAAGTGGTTTACAGTAATATCTCTATGCAATTAAAACACGTAAAAATCTGAAATCCAGATTGTCTCACCCCTGATAGACCCAGTCGATCACTGTGCTCTGAGTCTTCTCAGGAGGCTCCTTCCACACAATACAGGAATTGGGCCTTTAGTGTTGTGGCATCAGCCCTTTGGGATTCCCCCCCGTAAGATAATAAGCAGGCAGTACCTTTGCCATCTTCTCAACACCTACTGAAGACCTTCCTTTTCCAGTGAGCCTTTTAAGTTGAGATCTTTCCAGGTCTGCCTCTGGACTGGAATTGTTTTTAAGATGTTCCAAATACCGTATTTTCCCCTCTATAACACGCAGATTTTTTCTCCTAAAATGTAAGGGGAAATGTCTGTGCGTATTCGCTCAATAGAGCGAATGTGTGGTCCCTGGAGCCGACTGTCCCGAGCGCAGAGGCAAAAATCACGGGAGGAGGGAAACCTGAAAAGAGGAAGCTGTGCTTTCCTGCATTTTGCCTTAGGGTCTTACTGCCCACCCTCTTCTGTTTCGGTTGCTGTTTGCTCAAACAGAACAAAGAGCAGGCAATTCCCCTCCCCTCCCCTCCTGGCAAGCAGAGGGGAAAGGAAAGGATCGGTCCTTCCTTCTAATTCCTCTCCGTGCTCCGGTGCTGCTGCTGCATCCAGGGAAGAATTCCAGGCAGCCGGAAAACATGCAGGTGGGGGAGAGAGAGAGACAGAGAGAGAAGGGGGGGGCTGGCTTGGGTGGGTGGGAGGGACTTTTGCCTTCCTTTCCTCCCTCCCGTTAAACCCCTCTCCTGCATTCTTTTTTTTATATAATATTTTATTAGGTTTTAACAATAGAAAAGTTTAGAAAAATACAAAACTGAAAAAGATACAAAGTTACAAAGTTACAAAATACAAAAATACAGACATTAAACACAAAAAAGAAAAAGAAAAAACACATATAAAAGAAAACAAAAATTCCCTCTTTCTTAATTTCTCATCTTTAGTTAACTTATTTTCCTTTTTTTAAAATAATTTTTTATTGGGTTTTCAGATTTTATAAAGACACACAAAACACAACACATCACAGACACACAACCACAAACACAAACATGCATAATTTCAAATCCTTACTTTCTTAACCACTTTCCCTGACTTCCCCACACCTCCCCCTCATACATCCTAATTCCAATAGTTAACTCAGTAAGTTCTTATCTCCCACCTTTAGCTTATTGTTATTATTATTATTTTTAACTACGTTCTTCTTCATTAACCAAATTTAACTTATACCTCAATTAATTCATATTTACATCTTTCTCTAAGGTCGACCCAAATTCCCTTCCACAGATTTCCCACTTTTATAATAATTCCTAAACATACTAACAAAAACAAACAAACAAACAAAACAAAACAAAAACAACGTAAAATTATGTACCCTTTGGATTCAAAAACTCCCCCCCCCTTTCCCGGTTTCAATCCCCAAAATATGTCCATAATATCAGTTCTTAGCCTGGATTCCTCACGTCCGAGGCCTTCAAATCTCTCTCAGTCCCTCTCTGCCGGTTTTGTTGGTAGTCCTTTATGTTGGTCATCAAGTCTCGGAGGAGCTCTATCCCAGCAAGATCTATGTTACTTCCAACCAGTCCTCCATTTTCAAAAGCGGAGCCCAAGTCATGTTTCTTACTTCTTTTAAGTCCAAATGTCCCAAAAGCTCCAACTTTTATCTTGATCAAGTTTGTAATCCATAGTTCTTCCGATCTCCCCATGAAGAGATCACTCCATTCTTCATTCTTAATTTCAGTCCAAATTCTCATTGTCAAAATCTTGTTTTCCTTGTAGTTCTTTTTTGTAGGCCTCTGGTTGTCCCTTTCCACCTGTGACACTTCAGCTCCTCATTCCCACTCCTCTAAATCTTCAGATATCTCTTCTAATTCAGCTGCAGAATTCTCTTGAGTCACGTCGTTGACGCAATCAACAAGTTTGCTTACTTTAGAATTCAAGGTCGTTACATCTGTAGCCAAAGCTGTACTCTGATCTTGTAACCTTCCCACGAGGAGGAACATTCTTTCCAGCTCTGCCTGTATTTTTCCATCTGCAGCCATTGTAATGCCTCAGAACCCCCTCTAGAGGGATTCTAGTTACTTAGTAATCTTTCTCCAACAATCCAGTTACTTTTTTAATAAATCTTCTTTGTTTCCAGCAACTTAAGATCCAATGTATCAAGCGCAGCCAGCAGAGATAGTAAAAAACAAATTTTTCTAGCTTTGACAGCTCGTTTGACAGCTGTCAAACTCCTTATGTCTCTTCAACAGGCTCGCTCGCGGATCACTCCCGGATCCCGGGGGGTTGCACGTCTGCTCCTAAAATTCAGTTCTTATCCTCCAGCACAAAACTTCTAATGCCAAATCGTGAAATTAATAGCTTTTATCTCACAAAGATTGAAATAGTCTCTCGACCTTAGTTATCCGATTCTTGTTTTAAACTGCCTGCAGGACGGGGGGGGGGCGGACTTCCTTTTAGCGCTTCCCCCGATCATACCGAATTCATGGAAAAGGGAATTTTTAAGTCCAAATTCCGTACTACTCACGGGTTGTTTCTTTTACAGTCCAAATGTTCAAGAAAAGAAGTCAGCGCTCTCCGGCCATGGCTTGCGGCTTCACTCCATAGAAGAAGCGGTCTACTCACAGCACCACGACACTCTCCGTCCCCCGTTCTGAAGCCTTTAAAAAGGCTTCTTTGCGGGTCGGGGGGGCGCAAATGGTGCCCGCCGAGTCACCAAGTCCACAGGCTTCAGCGCCTGTGGTTTCTGAGGGTCCCCGCGCCGCCGCCGCGGCAAGACCCATCCTCCATGGAGCCGATTCCCTCCGGAGCTCGGAGGGAATCCGCCATTAGCCGATCGCGCTAACCCGGAAGTCTCTAGTTAACTTATTTTCCTGACTTCCTCACGCCTCCCATTTTTGTATCCCTTTTAGAAATTGGTTCAGCAAGTTCATGTCCTATTAGTTTATCTATTATTAGTCCAATCTTACATTTTACCTTGTTGCTAGAACCCCTGCAATTCATGTCAATGTCATCAACATTCAAAAATTTTACAATATTTCTGCAAATAAGTTTTAAATTTCCTCCAATCTTCTTCCACCAACTCTTATCCCTGGTCTCGGATTCTGCCAGTCATTTCCGCCATCTCCATATAGTCTATTAGTTGCATCTGCCATTCTTCCAAGGTGGGTAGGTCTTGTGTCTTCCAATGCTTTGCGATGAGAATTCTTGCTGCTGCTGTAGCATACATAAAAAAAGTTCTATCCTTCTTTAACACCGATTGGCCAACTATGCCCAGGAGAAAGGCCTCTGGTTTCTTCAGGAAAGTATATTTAAATACCTTTTTCAGTTCGTTATATATCATTTCCCAGAAAGCCTTGATCCTTGGGCACGTCCACCAAAGGTGAAAAAATGTACCTTCAATTTCTTTACATTTCCAACATTTGTTATCGGGCAAGTGGTATATTTTTGCAAGCTTGACTGGAGTCATGTACCACCTGTACATCATTTTCATAATATTTTCTCTTAGGGCATTACATGCCATGAATTTAATTCCGGTGGTCCACAACTTTTCCAAGTCAGCAAACATAATATTATACCCTATATCTTGTGCCCATTTTATCATTGCAGATTTAACCGTTTCTTCCTCAGTATTCCATTTCAACAGCAGATTATACATTCTTGAAAGTATCTTAGCATTGGGATCTAACAATTCTGTTTCTAACTTTGATTTTTCCACCTGGAAACCAATTTTTTAAATCCAAGTTATAAACCTCTCTTATTTGAAAGTAATGT
This sequence comes from Podarcis vaucheri, assembly GCF_965113315.1. Lineage (NCBI taxonomy): Eukaryota > Metazoa > Chordata > Lepidosauria > Squamata > Lacertidae > Podarcis > Podarcis vaucheri. The sequence goes on along the minus strand of NC_138758.1, from coordinate 2,298,498 downwards.
AACCAGTCTCGCACCTTCTCTTTAAGTTTGTCATAACTCTGCAATTTCAGTTTGTCAGCTTCCTGTTCTAAAATTTCCCAATATTTTGGCCATTTAACATCCATGTTGAGTTTTTTCAAAGCTTTCGCTTCCATAGGTGATAGCCACCTTGGGGTTTTACTCTCCAGAAAATCTTTGTACCTTGTCCAGACATTAAACAATGCCTTATGTGCTTTTACCTTGCCATACCATAAATATGCATGCCACCCAAATATGTTATCACACCCTTCAAGGTCCAAAACATCTGTGTTCTCAAGAAGTAGCCATTCCTTCAGCCAGCAAAAAGCCGCTGACTCATAATAAAGTTTTAGGTCTGGCAGGGCAAACCCCCCTCTGTCTTTAACAGAAAGAGGCAGACTTAACATTAGTAAAGAAGGTAAAATACCTGGGGGTGAATATGACATCCAAGAATGTGAACCTATTTAAAGATAACTATGAGAAATGTTGGTCAGAGGTGAAAAAAGATCTAGAAATTTGGACGAATCTGAAGCTTTCCTTGCTGGGTCGAATTGCTGTTATTATGATGAAAGTATTGCCGAGAATGTTATTCTTATTTCAATCATTGCAAATTATTGATAAGATGGACTGTTTCAAGAAGTGGCAAAGAGATATATCTAGATTTGTCTGGCAGGGCAAAAAGCCCAGAATAAAATTTAAGATTCTTACCTATACCATTTTCAAAGTTTTGTCCAACCCCCATCCCCTGAAGATTTTTCTTCATAAAACTTCAGGAAATGTTGTCAAAGACTTTCTCCGCATCTACGAAAATCAAGACTGCTTTTGTGTTAATGTTCACCTGCATTCTTAGCCAGCTGCTTCTCTGCACACCCCTCTCAATCTCCTTGTCCTTTCTATGTTTTTCCTTCCCTCCCCACTTAAAACGTGGTTACAAAGCATGGATCCACATGGATCCTCAGGATCTTTGCATTGGGTCACCCCAAATTCGACATCAGATCACATAGCATATCCATGGCTACAGCCTGCACCAAAAAAACCACGCACCCACTGTTGCGTGGGGCTGCAATGGTACAAAAACGTGGTTACAGATCCACATGGATTCTCAGGATTTTTGCATTGGGCTACCCCAACCTCACTGTCAGATCACATGTCTGTGGCCACAGCATGAAGCACAAAAATGATACATCCACTGTTTCATTCAGAATTTTTTTTTCTTGTTTTCCTCCTCTAAAAACTATGTGCGTGTTATGGTCAGGTGCGTGTTATCGAGTGAAAAATACGGTATATTTTCATTGTTTTATTATGGCTGCTAGCCATGATGGCCCTGTTCCCCTTCCACTGCTGGAGGCAGCATGCTGCTGAATGCCAGTTGCTGGGAATCACAAGCAGGGAAAGTTCTGCTGCTGCACCAAAGTCCTTCTTCAGGCTTCCCATGGCGGCATTTGGTGGGTCTCTGTGCGAAACTGGGTGTTGGGCCGGATGGCCCTTTGGCCTGAGTCAACTGCCAGGCTCTTCTTAAGTTATTTTAAGTGGAGATTGATTGATTATATTTCTATGCCATATTTCATTCACATGATGTTGTTGTTGATGATAATACCTTTATTGGCATAGAATCATAGAATCATAGAGTTGGAAGAGACCACAAGGGCCATCGAGTCCAACCCCCTGCCAAGCAGGAAACACCATCAGAGCACTCCTGACATATGGTTGTCAAGCCTCTGCTTAAAGACCTCCAAAGTAGGAGACTCCACCACACTCCTTGGCAGCAAATTCCACTGTCGAACAGCTCTTACTGTCAGGAAGTTCTTCCTAATGTTTAGGTGGAATCTTCTTTCTTGTAGTTTGGATCCATTGCTCCGTGTCCGCTTCTCTGGAGCAGTAGAAAACAACCTTTCTCCCTCCTCTATGTGACATCCTTTTATATATTTGAACATGGCTATCATATCACCCCTTAACCTCCTCTTCTCCAGGCTAAACATGCCCAGCTCCCTTAGCCGTTCCTCATAAGGCATCGTTTCCAGGCCTTTGACCATTTTGGTTGCCCTCTTCTGGACACGTTCCAGTTTGTCAGTGTCCTTCTTGAATTGTGGTGCCCAGAACTGGACACAGTACTCCAGGTGTGGTCTGACCAGAGCAGAATACAGTGGCACTATTACTTCCCTTGATCTAGATGCTATACTCCTATTGATGCAGCCCAGAATTGCATTGGCTTTTTTAGCTGCCGCGTCACACTGTTGGCTCATGTCAAGTTTGTGGTTAACCAAGACTCCTAGATCCTTTTCACATGTACTGCTCTCAAGCCAGGTGTCACCCATCTTGTATTTGTGCCTCTCATTTTTTTTGCCCAAGTGCAATACTTTACATTTCTCCCTGTTAAAATTCATCTTGTTTGTTTTTGCCCAGTTCAAACAAGATGAATTTTAACAGGGAGAAATGTAAAGTATTGCACTTGGGCAAAAAAAATGAGAGGCAATGTACAACCTGTGTACTATGAAATTAACTGAGCCTCCCCCCCCCAAACGCTCAATCTCATTGCACTCTATGTGCTTGTCGCACAACACACCAACCCTTAAAGTCAGTTGCACCATATTATTTTTAGTTCAGCAGACTAACAGCCCACGGATAGAAACTGTTTTTTAGACTGTTGGTACAACTGATTATACTTCTATATCTCCTGTCCAAGGATAGAAGATTAAAGAGGTGCTGGCCAGGGTGTGAATCGTCTCTGATAATTTTTCTCACTCTCCTAAGGCAACAATCCCTTACAAAGTCATCTAGCAGGCTCAGGGGACAGCCCATGATATCAGGTGCTGTGTTCACCACCCTCTATAGGGACTTCCTGTCCATGGCTGTCACGCCAACATACCACACTGTGATATAATATGAGAGGACACTTTCTATTGTAGACCGGTAGAAGGAGGTCATCAGTTGTTGTTTAACATTGTTCTTTTGCAAGACCCTGACAAAATGGAGTCTCTGTTGGGCCTTCCTTTTTTTTTTTAATAATAAAAAAAATTATTAATTTTCCAACAAATTAAACACAACACTACATAAAACCAAAAAACCCCCCACAAAACATACAACAATACAATACAGTACAAAAAACACTACAAAACACTAACACATAGAACTAACAAAACAAAAACCATTTAAAACACAGTCCAATTTCAATATCTTATCTTTTTTTTCCACTTATTTCCACCTCCTCACACCTCCCTTTTTGTATTCCACTTCTATTAATTGTTTCAGCAATTCCTTTCCATCTTCCTCTGTTTTCTATCCTAATCTTATTTTTCCCTTTAATACTCTATTACTCTATTTATACTTAATTCCTTATAACATTTCTACTAAAGCCATATAACTTCATTCCAACATTTTTCTAACATTCATTATTTTTACAGTATTTCTGTAAGTAGTCTTTAAACTTTTTCCAGTCTTCTTCCACCGATTCTTCTCCCTGGTCTCGGATTCTGCCAGTCATTTCCGCCATTTCCACATAGTCCATCAACTTCATCTGCCATTCTTCCCAGGTGGGTAAATCTTGTGTTTTCCAGTACTTCGCCATGAGTATTCTTGCTGCTGTTGTTGCATACATAAAGAAAATTCTATCCTTCTTTGGCACCATTTGGCTGACCATGCCCAGGAGAAAGGCCTCTGCTTTCTTCAAAAAAGTATATTTAAATATCTTTTTCATTTCATAGAATCATAGAATCATAGAATCATAGAGTTGGAAGAGACCACAAGGGCCATCGAGTCCAACCCCCTGACAAGCAGGAAACACCATCAGAGCACTCCTGACATATGGTTGTCAAGCCTCTGCTTAAAGACCTCCAAAGTAGGAGACTCCACCACACTCCTTGGCAACAAATTCCACTGTCGAACAGCTCTTACTGTCAGGAAGTTCTTCCTAATGTTTAGGTGGAATCTTCTTTCTTGTAGTTTGGATCCATTGCTCCGTGTCCGCTTCTCTGGAGCAGCAGAAAACAACCTTTGTCCCTCCTCTATGTGACATCCTTTTATATATTTGAACATGGCTATCATATCACCCCTTAACCTCCTCTTCTCCAGGCTAAACATGCCCAGCTCCCTTAGCCGTTCCTCATAAGGCATCGTTTCCAGGCCTTTGACCATTTTGGTTGCCCTCCTCTGGACACGTTCCAGTTTGTCAGTGTCCTTCTTGAACTGTGGTGCCCAGAACTGGACACAGTACTCCAGGTGAGGTCTGACCAGAGCAGAATACAGTGGCACTATTACTTCCCTTGATCTAGATGCTATACTCCTATTGATGCAGCCCAGAATTGCATTGGCTTTTTTAGCTGCCGCGTCACACTGTTGGCTCATGTCAAGTTTATGGTCAACCAAGACTCCTAGATCCTTTTCACATGTACTGCTCTCAAGCCAGGTGTCCCCCATCTTGTATTTGTGCCTCTCATTTTTTTTGCCCAAGTGCAATACTTTACATTTCTCCCTGTTAAAATTCATCTTGTTTGTTTTTGCCCAGTTCTCTAATCTGTCAAGGTCGTTTTGAAGTGTGATCCTGTCCTCTGGGGTGTTAGCCACCCCTCCCAGTTTGGTGTCATCTGCAGATTTGATCAGGATGCCCTTGAGTCCATCATCCAAGTCGTTGATAAAGATGTTGAATAAGACCGGGCCCAAGACAGAACCCTGTGGCACCCCACTAGTCACTCTTCTCCAGGATGAAGAAGAACCATTGATGAGCACCCTTTGGGTTCGGTCAGTCAGCCAGTTACAAATCCACTGAGTGGTAGCATAGTCAAGACCGCATTTTACCAGCTTCTTTACAAGAATATCATGGGGCACCTTGTCAAATGCCTTGCTGAAATCAAGGTAGGCTACATCCACTGCGTTCCCTTCATCTACCAGGCTTGTAATTCTGTCAAAAAACGAGATCAGGTTAGTCTGACATGACTTATTTTTCAGAAATCCATGCTGACTATTGGTGATCACAGCATTCCTTTCTAGGTGCTCACAGACTGTTTGCTTAATGATCTGCTCCAGAATCTTCCCTGGTATTGATGTCAGACTGACTGGGCGATAATTATTTGGGTCCTCTCTTTTCCCCTTTTTGAAAATAGGGACAACATTTGCCCTCCTCCAGTCTGCCGGGACTTCGCCTGTTCTCCAGGAATTCTCAAAGATGACTGCCAGTGGTTCTGAGATCACATCTGCCAGTTCTTTTAATACTCTTGGATGCAGTTCATCTGGCCCTGGAGACTTGAATACATCTAAACTAGCCAAGTATTCTTGTACTATTTCCTTAGTTATTCTGGGCTGTGTTTCCTTTGCTGAATCATTTGCTCCAAATTCTTCAGGCTGGGCACTGTTTTCTTTATTGGAGAAGACTGAGGCAAAGAAGGCATTGAGGAGTTCAGCCCTTTCTGTGTCCCCTGTTTGCATTTCACCATCTTCTCCTCTGAGTGACCCCATTGTTTCTTTGTTCTTCCTTTTGCTACGAACATACCCATAAAAGCCTTTTTTGTTGCTTTTAACCTCTCTAGCCAGCCTGAGTTCATTCTGTGCTTTAGCTTTTCTGACTTTGTGTCTACACGTGCTGGCTATTTGTTTGAATTCCTCTTTGGTGGTTTCCCCCCTTTTCCATTTTTTTGTACACATCCTTTTTTAATCTTAACTCAGTTAAAAGTTCTTTAGATAGCCACCCTGGCTTCTTTAAGCACCTTCCATGTTTCCGTCTCATTGGTATTGCCTGACGTTGTGCTTTTACTATCTCCCTCTTAACAAACTCCCAGCCATCATGAACTCCCTTTCCTTTTAGTATTGCTGTCCATGGGATCTCACCCAGCACTTCCCTAAGTTTTATGAAGTCGGCTTTCTTAAAGTCAAGAAATTGAGTCCTAGTATGCTTGGCTGCTCCTTTCCGCTGTATAGTAAACTTCAGAAGAGCATGATCACTCGCGCCTAATGATCCTTCCACTTCTACTCCACTAACCAGGTCATCAACATTGGTTAGGACCAGATCTAAAATGGCTGTTCCTCTTGTTGCTTCTCCCACTTTCTGGACAATGAAGTTGTCTGCAAGGCCAGTGAGGAATCTGTTTGACCTTATGCTCTTGGCTGAGTTTGACATCCAACAAATATCCGGGTAATTGAAGTCCCCCATTACTACTATCTCCCTTCCTTTTGCATGCTTGGCCATCTGTTTCGTTATAAATCATTTCCCAGAATGTCTTAATCCTTGGGCACGTCCACCAAAGGTGAAAGAATGTACCTTCAGTCTCATTACATTTCCAACATTTATTGTCGGGCAAATGGTAATTTTTTGCAAGTTTGACTGGTGTCATGTACCACCTGTAAATCATTTTCATTAGATTTTCTCTTAAGGCATTACATGCCGTGAATTTCATACCTGTGGTCCATAACTGTTCCCAGTCAGCCATCATTCTCTGTTGGGCCTTCCTAACCACCTGAGTTACCGTATTTTTCACTCCATAAGACACACTTTTTTCCTCCTAAAAAGTAAGGGGAAATGTGTGTGCGTCTTAAGGAGTGAATGCAGGCTGCACAGTTATCTCTGGCTTTTCAGGGAGGTGGGAGAAGGGATGGAGGGCAGACCGTCAGTCCCTCCTCCTGGAAAAGCCAGCAAGAGCCGCTCTATCTTTAAAGAGCCGCGCACGGCGAGCGTGTCTGGGGCTTTTGCTGGCTTTTCTTGTTTTCCTCCCCTAAAAACTAGGTGCATCTTATTGTCAGGTGCGTCTTATAGAGCGAAAAATATGGTGTATTGTTTTTCCAAGTGAGGTCTTCACTAAGGTAAACTCCCAGGAATTTAAAGGAAGAGACTCTCTCCACACAACGCCCCCTGATATACAATGGGGCTAGTTCCCCTCTCTTCCTCCGAAAGTACAACACCATCTCCTTTCTTGCTAATATTTAGGTGCAAGTTATTCTCTAAGCACCATGTAGATACTTTCTGAACCTCCCCCCTGTACACTGATTCATCTCCACCTGTAATTAGAACCATTATGATAGTATCATCTGCATACTTAATAATTACAGTGGATGGATCAGATGAAATACAGCACACATGCATACAACGAGTACAGGCAGGGACTCAGCACACCTCCCTGTGGGGTGCCAGTGCTGAGCTTCAGGGAGGTAGATGTAATAGGCCCAAACCTCACTGTTTGTGTCTGATCCCTCATTAATCCCAAAGTGGCTTACAAACAGTTGCCACATGTTTGGGTCATCTCATGTTTGTGGAATTCTCTCTACCAGTGAGATTGTGATGGCCTGGGATTCCGAGTCTGAGAGCGATCCGGAGGAATCCCAGCCGGCACAGGAGTCCCCGCCTCCAGGGCCGGCTGAACTGGGGCAAGGCCTAGATGCTGAGGAAACTCAAGAGCAGGCACCAGGTGAAACCATTCTGGCCCCAGAGGTGCTGGATGACTCAGTGGCCACAGGTGAGCCTCCTCCAGGGCCCAGTAACCCTTCGGCCTCTCCTGATCTGCAGAGGCTTAGGGCAGAGAGGTGAAGGGAGCTGGTTGCCCCCAGGAGGAGTGCTCGCCTTAAGGCCAGAGGAGGCGGGGCTCCTGGAGGTCGGGACCGCCCCTGACCTTAGAAGAGGATAAAAGCCCAGTCAGGCCGGCCCCAGGTTGCGGGAGCAACGTCGTTGTTGGCTTCGGACCTTCCTGTGTTCTTGATCTCTGCTCGGCCTCCTGTTCCGGACTATCCAGTACTCCTGTTCCCTGCTCGGCCTCCTGTTCCCGTCCATCCGGTGTTCCTGCTACCTACTCAGCCTTCTGTTCCAGTGTTCCTGTTCCCTGCCCGGCTCTCTGCATCGGACCTCGCCCCTCTTCATGTGGACTCTGCTACACTCACGGTACCTTACCCCCGGGACCAGCACAGTTTGCTCCCGCCACACCCGCACTCCCCCTTCGTAGGGGTGCGTTCGGGAAGAGTCAGAGGCCATGGCCGACCAAGCGGCTACACTGTTGGCAATAGCCCAGGAGAACCAGGCTTTGATGCACACCGTGCAGCAGCTCAGTAACGCGATTACGGCACTGCAGCAGCGTTTGGACGCCCTACCGGCTCCTGGGGCCGACGCCCCGGCTTCTGGCAAGTACCCAGTGGCCTTTCCTGAGAAATTTGATGGGGCCCCGGCCAGCTTTCCCATGTTCCTTGCCCAGGCCAAGCTGTATATTTAGGGGCGCGCCTGGAACTTCCCTGACGACCGCACCAAGGTGCATTTCTTGATTAGTTTGTTAAAGGACCAGGCGGCCAAGTGGGCGTTGCCGCTGCTCAGGCAAGACTCCCCCTTGCTGACAGACTACGGGGGGTTTTGCAATCTGTTGGAGGCCGCGTTCGGCAACCCCCAGAAGGGAAGTCAAGCCAACCGGGCGATTCGGCGGTTGAGGCAGGGCAAGACCACGGTGGCCGCATACACCACAGAATTCCGGCTGCTGGCACAGCACTTGACCTGGAACGACTTGGCTCTCCGGGACCAGTATCTCGAGGGGCTTTCAGATGAGATACTGGACCAGCTGGCCACAATGGAACGCCCCACCACGCTGGACACCCTTATTCAATGGAGCCTACAGATTGACGATCGGCTAGAGGACCGGCGTCAGGCTCGGGACCGCCGGCACCTCCAGTTCTTGGCTCCAGTGTCTACCAGCAGTCCCACGGGCCCAGCTAAGTCATTGGAGGAACCTAAGCAGCTTGGGGCAGTGCGGCCACGCCTCTCCCCCGCAGAGAAGTCGCGGCGTCGGGAGGGGAATCTATGTCTCTATTGTGGCGGAAGCGGACACTGTGCAAGGGCCTGTCCTGAGAAACGCCAGCCGCAGGGAAACCACCAAACCCCAGTAGCTGATGGCCCTGGCTACCTGGGGTCCCAAACAGCACAGAAAGGGGCCGCACCAATTGAATTACAACACCTTATGGTTCCGGTACATCTATACCCTCCAGGAGGGCCATGGATTCTTACCCATGCGCTGGTGGATTCGGGCGCAACCCGCTCTTATATGGACGCTGCTTTTGCTGCCCAGCATCGGGTGCCACTTCGGAACAAGCCAGAACCGGTGCAGGTGGAGGCAATCGACGGATGGCCCCTGCGTTCGGGTGCCGTCACTCAGGAGACCCAGCCCCTGGTCCTGTGCCTCCAGCAGCACCGTGAGATGCGAACTCTGGATATTGCCTCCATGCCCCGGTTCCCCCTGGTGCTTGGGATGGACTGGCTGGAGGCTCACAATGTGCGGATTGACTGGGTCAAACGGACTGTACACTTCCCAGACCCCAGTTCTCCTGCTGAGACTGAGATGCTAGCAGCTGCGCCCACTGAGGAGGTTGCTGCAACGCTCCCCGCTGAATACCGGGAATATCACGACGTGTTTGAGGAACGGGGGGCAGACCAGCTGCCACCGCATCGGTCCTTTGACTGTGGCATAGACCTCCAGCCCGGAGCGCCTCTACCGGTGAGTCGCTTATACTCGTTAACAGAGCCAGAGCGCGAGGCTTTACAGGACTTCTTGCGCAAGAACCTGGAGCGTGAGTTCATTAGGCCTTCTACCTCGCCCACTGCTGCGCCGGTGCTCTTTGTTAAAAAGAAATGTGGGGAGCTCCGCCTTTGCCATGATTACCGGGCCCTGAACAAAATTACCATCCCGGACCGGTACCCCTTGCCCCTTATTTCAGAGTTACTGGAGCGGGTGCAAGGGGCGCAGGTGTTCACCAAGCTAGACCTCCGGGGTGCCTACAATTTGATTCGGATCCGCGCCGGGGATGAGTGGAAGACCGCATTTGGGACCCGGTACGGACAGTTCGAATACCTGGTTATGCCCTTTGGTTTGTGCAACGCGCCTGCTGTGTTCCAACGGTACATCAACCACGTGTTCCAGGACTTGCTAGACAAGTACGTGGTGGTGTACTTGGATGACATTCTGGTTTACTCCCGTGACCCGGCGTGCCACGAAGGCCATGTCCGGACCGTGCTGCAGCGCTTGCGTGAGCATCGTCTGTATGCAAAGCTCAGCAAGTGCGAGTATCATCAGCGGTCAGTGGACTTCCTGGGTCACCGACTCTCACCAGGTGGGGTGCAGATGGATCCTGGGAAGGTGGCAGCGGTTCGAGAATGGGTGGCACCTCGGAACCGCAAGGACCTACAGCGTTTCCTGGGGTTCGCCAACTATTACCGGACCTTCATTGCGGACTATGCTCACCGCACCACCCCGTTGACCCGACTACTGCGCCCCAAGACGCCGTTTTCCTGGGACAAGGAGGCGGAGGAGGCGTTTCAAGGGTTGAAGGCCTGTTTCCAGAGAGCGCCAATCTTGCAACATCCGGATCCTTCTCGACCCTTTGTGGTAGAGACTGACGCCTCCAGTACGGCTCTCGGTGCCGTCTTGTCTCAGCAGCACGGGCCGGAAGCGCCACTTTTACCCTGCGCCTTCTATTCCCGCCAGCTCCTCCCAGCGGAGCGTAACTATACCGTGTGGGAGCGGGAACTACTGGCCATCAAGGTGGCCTTTGAGGTTTGGCGCCATCATCTTGAAGGAGCACGGCACCCGGTGGAGGTGAGAACTGACCACCGGAACCTGGAATACCTCCAGACCACCTGCAAGCTGAACGAAAGGCAGATCCGGTGGGCGCTGTTCTTTTCCCGGTTCCAGTTCCGGATCCGCTACATCCCTAGCTCCCAAAACCAGAAGGCGGATGCCCTGTCCCGGAAACCCGAAGACAACGTAGACACGGTTCAGCAAGCAGCACCCACCACGATCCTACCACCAGCTGCATTCCTGACCACCCAGGAGGTTGAGCCACTGCAGGCTCGGGTGCGGGAACAGCAGCGGGTCGATGCTTGGGCCCAGGAACGACTCCAGGAACTGGCCGAAGGATCATGCCCTCAGTATCCAGGGCTGGTCTCACATCAGGGTCTTCTGCTGCACCACGGGCACCTGTACATCCCATCAGGGCCGCTGCGGGCTGAGATTCTCCGGATGACCCATGATGCGCCAGCGGCGGGGCACTTTGGGCGGTATCGGACCACCCATCTGGTAAGCCGTGAGTTTTGGTGGCCCCGTTTGAAGGCCGACGTGGCTCGCTACGTCGCTGGTTGTGACGTCTGCAGGCGGGCCAAGGGGCCTACCGGGCGACCCCCCGGCCTTCTTCAGCCGTTGCCGGTTCCACCACGTCCTTGGCACACAGTCTCTTTGGACTTTGTAGTGGAGTTACCCCCGTCTCGTGGCTGCACCTGCCTTCTAGTTTTCTCCGACCACTTCACGAAGATGGTGCACTGTGCCCCCTGCCCATCCGTACCCTCAGCTAAGGAAACCGCGCAGCTGTACCTTCAGCATGTCTTCCGCCTGCATGGCCTACCTGAGCGTGTAGTGTCCGACCGTGGCGTTCAGTTCACGTCCCGGTTTTGGCGTGCTTTGCACCAGGCCCTCGGGACAGAGGTCTGTCTCTCATCTGCTTACCACCCACAGACTGATGGCCAGACGGAACGGGCGAACGCGGTGCTGGAACAGTACCTCCGGTGTTACTGCAGCTACCAGCAGGACGACTGGGTCGACCACCTAGCATTGGCGGAGTTCGCTTATAACAACGCGGTGAATGCGTCCACCCAGCAGACCCCGTTCCAAGCCAGTTATGGTTTTCATCCACGGTTGTTTCCGGATGTGCTGCCGGCATCTGCGGTCCCTGCGGTGACAGAGTGGCTTCAGGAGCTCCAGTCCCAGCAACAGCTGTTGATGGAGCAGCTGCGCCAGGCCAAGGAGGCGTACAAGGTCCAGGCCGACCGCCACCGCCAGGTGGGGCCGGAACTTCACGTCGGTGACCTGGTGTGGCTTTCCACTCGCCACCTCCACCCTTCTTGACCTTCGCGGAAGCTGGACGCCCGGTTCACCGGCCCGTTCCCTATCGTGAACCAGGTCTCGCCTGTGGCATTCCGTCTCTGGTTGCCAACACACCTGAAGGTTCACCTGGTATTCCACAGGTCCCTTCTGAGTCCGGTGGCCCCACCCGACGAGTTCCACCCGAACCGTCCCCGACCGCAGCCAGTTTTGGTGCAGGGAGAGCCTGAGTATGAGGTGGAACGCATTCTGGACTCCCGATACCGCAGGGGAAGGCTGCAGTATCTCATTGACTGGAAGGGGTATGGGCCAGAGGACCGTTCCTGGGAACCAGCGGCCAATGTCCACGCGCCTGCCTGCATCCGAGAGTTTCATGCGGCGTACCCCAGCAAGCCGGGTCCGGACCCTCAAGTGAGGGGGGGGCCTGGGAGGGGGGATGGTGTGATGGCCTGGGATTCCGAGTCTGAGAGCGATCCGGAGGAATCCCAGCCGGCACAGGAGTCCCCGCCTCCAGGGCCGGCTGAACTGGGGCAAGGCCTAGATGCTGAGGAAACTCAAGAGCAGGCACCAGGTGAAACCATTCTGGCCCCAGAGGTGCTGGATGACTCAGTGGCCACAGGTGAGCCTCCTCCAGGGCCCAGTAACCCTTCGGCCTCTCCTGATCTGCAGAGGCTTAGGGCAGAGAGGTGAAGGGAGCTGGTTGCCCCCAGGAGGAGTGCTCGCCTTAAGGCCAGAGGAGGCGGGGCTCCTGGAGGTCGGGACCGCCCCTGACCTTAGAAGAGGATAAAAGCCCAGTCAGGCCGGCCCCAGGTTGCGGGAGCAACGTCGTTGTTGGCTTCGGACCTTCCTGTGTTCTTGATCTCTGCTCGGCCTCCTGTTCCTGACTATCCAGTACTCCTGTTCCCTGCTCGGCCTCCTGTTCCCGTCCATCCGGTGTTCCTGCTACCTACTCAGCCTTCTGTTCCAGCGTTCCTGTTCCCTGCCCGGCTCTCTGCATCGGACCTCGCCCCTCTTCGTGTGGACTCTGCTACACTCACGGTACCTTACCCCCGGGACCAGCACAGAGATGTCCACTTTCTGGCCTTCATAAAGCAAGCTAAAGCTTTTTTGTTTCAGGCATGGAGATGGTTTCAGAGTGGTTTCCATGTATTCATGTTTCATTGTCAGAAGCTTATTTATTGGTCCCAGAACCAGATAGGACAGTAACAGTATTAAATGGAGCATGTTATCAGAGGGTTGGAATGGGTTACCAGCGAGCTCTGAGCGTCAGAAGCGAGTGCCTCCTTGCCTGCCTATGCTCTCGCCACACTGAACAGCAAATGCGCTCCCTGAAGAGGTGCTCAGCAGAGACCCCAGATATCTCACTTCCGCTTCAGTAAGCCCCCACATCATTGTAATGATGGCTCACACAGTTCAATCTTGCACAAGTCAGTGGAGCCAGACAGAATTCATTCTTTGGGGCTTAAGTCTAAACGGAGCTTGGGAAGAGCACAGATTAAGTTGAGTTCATAGGCACTGGATTCCCCACAGCCCTTGCAAAGGGCTAACAGACCAGACCTTGTCAGCCATTTCATAAGGTGCAGAATTTCGGTTATCCTCCCCATTATGGCTCAGTTGGTTAGAGCAGGGGACTGATAACGCCTAAGTCACAAGTTTGATCCCCGTACAGGACAGCTGCCTATTCCTGCACTGCAGGAGGTTGGACTAGATGATGCTCAGGGTGCCTCCCAACTGTGAATTATTTCTATGAATTATTCAAAACCTTTTTAAAAATGTGTTTTTAAAATGTGCACACCATCCTACATCAAATTTGATTTCAGGAGGGTCTGTGTTCACATCACAACCACCATCAAAAGTAAAACACATCCACTAAATAGAAGAAAATTGCAGAGTAGGGAACCCTGCTAAAAACTGTGAGCTCTTGCCCAAGTTCTCCCAATTTCCCCCGGGACTCACAGTTGCTTCACTTCCTGTTCAGCTTCTAAGGCGCCAATGGGAGCCCTGAAAAGAACAAAGAGCTGGAAGTGGGAAAGCTCTTCCAACTTCCTCTTCAACCTCTCTGTTCTTCAAGGGGAAGGGGGAAACCACTCTTGCCACCTCATGGTGAAGGGTGAAGAGGAGGAGGCAGGCATTGTGGGTATCAGGGGAGGTATCAGGCCGCCTCCCTGGGAAAGGAGTTGCACAGGATTAGCACCCTAGCAAAAATGCCCCCTCCCTGGCCACTACTTGCCTCACTTCTGATGGTGGGGACATGCCAGAACAGTATCTGCAAGGAGCCTCAGCAGGTGGACCAGACAGTCTGATATGGAACTGGGTCTCAAGCTGTGCTTGGGCTTTCAAAAAAAAAAAAAAAAGATAGCCCAGTACCTTGAATTAGGTGCCAGGAATCCACAACAGCTTGGGAAAGTCCTTTAACACTATAGTCGTACCTTGGAAGTCGAATGGAATCCATTCCAGAAGTCCACTCGACTTCCAAAATGTTCAAAAACCAAACTGCAGCTTCTGATTGGCTGCAGGAAGCTCCTGCAGCCAATTGGAAGCCCTGGAAGCCCTGCCGCACGTTCAGGTTCCAAAAGAACATTTGCAGACCGGAATGATCACTTCTGGGTTTGGGGCATTCAGGACCCAAAACCTCTGAATTCCAGGGTGTTTGGGATCCAAGGTACGACTGTAGTGAGACATGGTTCTAACATGTAGTTGCAGTTAGCAATCTAGCCACTGATATTTCCCACCCCCTTCTAACTGTAGTTTCCAAGCCATCATCAGCATTCCCCACATTCCCAGCAGCACTGCGCTCCATGGTGGATTGACCACAAATATTTCAACATAAAACACTCCATCGTTTAAGAAGATGACACAGACAATAACAGGGACAGACGAAGCAAAGCAAAACGGCAGGTGAGTTGCAAATAAAACATTCAGAATGTATTGCTCTAAATCTTGGCACTCCTTTTAATCAGTGCCTCAACAGCCAGCTGACATCTGTACAGTACACCTCACCTGCATTCTGCTGTAATCCTTACAACAACCTTGCATGGTAGGTGCATATTATTTGCATCCCATAATTGCAGACTGGGAGAGTAGGGAATGAGAGTGTGACCTTGTAGTAAAGTTAGTGTTGTTTAGAAGCTATTCCTTGGTCAAGCAACGAGAGTGAGGCCTTGTGGGTAACCAGCAAGCCACAAGGACCATGGGAAATAACCCCATGGCTAACAGGCTCCCAGGGTGTGAAAGGTTTATTATGGGAAAGGAAACCCCTGATTTAATGGAAGGTTTAGCACCTGGGTCCGAAGTTATCTGCATTCCCTCAGTGATGTTATCCGGCCTTGATTGCCTGGGAATGTGCATCTGTAGACACCCCACGGAAGGGAGGAACCCCTTTGATTTAGGCTCTGGGTTCTTAATTGACCCAGCTGCCAGAAGTTAGATTGATTAGCCTGCAAGCCGGTCATTGGAGAATTTGAAAAATAAAGAGTTATGATTGGTTTGGGGGGTTCCGACCCACGTGCAAACCGGGAATAAGAGATCTTGGAAATGGCTAGGAAAGCGCGCTCTGCAATCCGCAAGTCGCCCGGCTGCTGAAATTCCATCTAAGTGGCTGTCCTTACATCCTTTGTGATGGAGAATTGCGAAAGCTTTTGAATGCGGACTTGAAAGGACTCTAGCTATTCTCTCTTTGCTTCGATGTGAGTATGTAAGTTAGTTAGACTTTGCAATGTTCTTATTTTTCTTGCCTGTAACATACAAAAGAAGTGCCTGCTATTTTAGCATGTTTTCTTATGTTCTTTTAAAATAAATTTTAAAGAAAGAAACTGTTTTTGGTTTGTGTGCCTTTCCGGGGGAATAGCTAATTCCTAGCCTTACGCTTAGTTACGCTCTACCGTAGACTTTCTGTCTGCAGGTCTGTGGATACAGCCTGTGGAGGGGGGATAGCCAGCAATAACGGGGCACAGCCTTCTCCCTGGGTTGTGGCTCTGGGTTCCCCGAAACAAAGGGAGTGGTGGCAGCCTTACCGGTGTTATTTTGTCCTGTTCTGTAAAAAGTAAACACGCCTGCCAGTCCTGCTCAAGAAACCTAGTCTGGCCGGGGAGCAGAGACAGGTGAGGGAGGAGCAAGTGGCTGGGGGCGAAGGTTTACCACAGACCTGCTTAAGGCTAATCTCACTTCCCACTGCTCACTGAGCTTTTGGCAAGCATTAAACCAGTGCATTAATAGTGGGGCTCCCAATCTGCCCCACCCCAAATACCCACCGAAATGGTTAACAAGTACTGAGTCATCAAACCATGAGATTTTTGTTTTAATAAGTCTGAGAAGTGCAGGTGTCAATTTAAAAAGCACGGACATAGTTGGGGAAAATTGTTCATTTATTTAATTGGCTGTCTTCCCATCTCTTCCCCTGCATTTTAGCAATGTCAATTTCTTTTATCTCAAGTGCAGACTTTCCATACAGATGGAATGAGCTGAAAACCTGGCACATGTGCATGTTTCTTGCAACTATTTTTGTTCTGTTGTACTGAAGGGATCTGCACTTGATCCATTTAGGAGAAATTCTCCAAAACAATGTCAAACATCTGGCTGACACAGGATGCTAGAGGCCCCTCCAAAAGGACAGCAAGACTGAACTACCATTGCTGCCAATATAAGGCTGCACATGCCCCTTTGGGTTTTGATGGAAGAGGGGGCTCCAGTTTCAAATCTGCACATGAACATGGGCAAGTGACTAGACCTCATTGCCTGACCAAGCTGTCCACAGGTAACAGGGATTAGAACACATCATAATTCCTATCAAAACATGGCAAAACTATAATAACCAGCTACCTACCTCACCCTCTTCCCCAAAATGTTCCTTCTGGCTTCTTTTTTTCTTACAAAAGCTCATCTACTACAGGAGGTAAGCAGGTGGTGAACTGAATCCATGAGCCATAAAGCTTTGCACCCCTCCCTCCCTGCATCTGTTTTAATAAGCACATTTGTCTAAATGCATTGCACTCAGTTTGGAAGGGCTTTGGGAGCCCCAATTAGCTTCCAGAGTGCCTGACCCAGCGGAGCAATCGCACACGGTTGAAGCTTCCAATCTGCTGATACAAAGCTAAGGAAGAGTATTTTCTCCATGAGCCTTTTCCGGGTCTTAAAAAGAAAGCAGTGTTTTTCCTCCGTACTTGCTTGTCCACAAACACTGAAGCAGACGTCTGTTTTTCTGAAGCAAGGAAAGGTTACCCACCTGCATCCCTGCCAATGACTGCAGCAGAGTGTGGATGGGTCACAACAAACACTGCTCTAGACAATAGTGAACTAGATGGATCGAAAGTCTGACTCTGTACAAAGCAACTTCTGATGTCCCTCTGTACTGAGCGAGAGATGTTGCACGTTGTTGCCCTAATGCAAACCCTACAGAAAGCTCTTATAAACAAGAAAAAGTCCCCACAGTTATTATGGCCTTTCCGCTACCACCCTTAAGAACAATAGGAGGTAGCTCCTGAATCAGAGCTGAGAAACACAAATTGAATTTACTCCAATAACTTCTCAGATGCAGCACCAAGCTTGAATTAATACAGTACTGACCTGGTCTTAACCAAGATTCTGTAAGGAAACAGCATATACATGGGGAAATGGCTTTATTTAATATAGGGTTTGCCAACAAAGTCTCCCCACTATGACCAACTATTCTATTAGGGCTCCAGAGAAAGTTAGAGTTAGCAGAGCAATTAAGAGACCAGGGTGCACACTGGAAAAGTCCCCTGTTTGAATGAAAACTGTGACATTCACTAAGCAGCACCAGGCAAGGCCTCCCTCACCCTCAGTGCTCCTTCACCTTATGTAATATGGGGATAATAGTATTTTCCTACCCCATAGGGTTGTTGTAAGAATTACACGACAAGGTTCATGCAAGAGTCTTGAACCAGGCCCAGCAGAGGATGTGCAGCCAGGGAAAGCTTTTGAGAACCAGAGTCATGTGCCAGCAATAGGTCTATCCCCAGTTTTGTGGTGGCGTTTTGCACCTGCTGAAGCCTTCAGATCAGTGCTTTGCAATAATAGGAGTCATGCGGTTACCAATGCATGAACTGTCATAGTCAAACTATCTCTATCCAATCATGGCCTCAGCTAGAGTACCAGCCATAGCCAAGCCTCCAGCAACAAAGATGGAGCCAAGAGAACCCTCAAAACGCCTAAGCCCAACTAGAACAGGCAAGCAGATAAACTACTGGACACAGAAACAACCAACCCACAGCGCTTCCAATCTTCCCAGGGCTCAGGCTCAGCTTATTGGGCCTCATCCACTCCACCTCTGCACCCAGACTACAGTTCTCTCCTGATGCAGACACTTGGAGAAGCAGAGCTGGGTGTCATCCGTTCAACAGATGACACTCTGCCACAAAATACTGAATGACCACACTCAGTGGTTTCATATAGAAGTTAACCAGAACTAGGGGCAAGGTGGTACCTTGTGGTATACAGCAGTGTGAAGTGAAGACTGTGGAACCAAAACACGATTCCCCCAGCGCTACTCTCTGGACACAACCCTGTAGGAAGGAGCAAGACCCCTGCAGACCAGTGACCCCAATACCCACCCAGAGAGCCAATGCCTGAGGATTCCATGGTCAGCAGGAGCAAACATTGGTGAAAGATCAAGAAGCAGAAATCACCCTCCTAGAGATTGTCTTGATATCTGCATAAATGGGGGAGGGATGGCTGCTTTATTTAAGGGAATGGGGAACACATATATGATTAGTGAAATAAATTGAAAGCTATGTAAATAACACTTCATGGAATGAAAAAATGAAAAATGCATGGATGTTTTAATTATTTCTAACTAAATCGTATCTAGATTTATGATTTCCCAGGACTCAGATAGTAACTTTTCCTCTGCTGCGTTGATTTAGGTTTAGCCAAAGAGGAAATTGCCTAAGGCGACTGGATTATTTTTTTAAAGAGGGCGGGGGAGGTAGAGACATAATGTGAAAACATTAGTTTGGAACTTCCTTTGCCAACTGGGTGCTCCTCTAAATTTCACAACTCAGATCTGGAAAAACAGCCATTTTCCAGGTTTTTTTCCTTGGGAGGGTGCAAATACCTTGCATTCACTGAGCCAAATTCCAAATCAGATGGAGGAGAGTTGACCTGCCTCTCATTATTCTATGGAGCCCTCACCAATGGCTGCCTCGCATATACAGAAACCCCTTTTCAATAACCACCAAGTCAGACGGAGGTTGGGAATTTTACAGAAGCAGAGTTTAAGACTTACATGGAAGTGCAATTATAATCTCTGAATATTTGCACGCTCGTCCATCACAATAATGATAATACAAAATGCTGATTAGATTAACTGCCCATCAGTACCCAAACAAACTCAGCCTTCCCCTCTTCCCTACCAAGAGATACATATACCGAGGGACACACAAACAAATGACAGAACCCCAAACAGATGATTTGCTCATTTAGGACACACTCCACTTGAGGCACCTACTAAAGTGCTATTTACGGCCTCACACTCAAATTGTAATAAATGTGGATTGGATTAAAAACCCCTTAACAGTTCATATTTTATTAGCAGGGTGAAAGCCAATGCTGAAAGACGCTCGTAAAAAAAGAAGAAGGTAAATTATTCTCGCATGCCTGCACCAGCTCAAGCATTTAAATGAGATGCTGTGCTCGTCCAGTATTAAATCAACCTGCCTCTTAAATGAAGTGGTGTTGCATTATTTCAAGGGTTGGTTGGGTGCTTAGCTGCGAATGAGAGGCTGCGTGTGCTTCAAGCAGAGACAGGAGGGAGACAGGTCACTCATCCGTCTAGTTCAGCATTGCCCTACTGCAGCCTTCCAGGACCTGGTGCTGTTTTAGGCCACAACTCCCACCACGCCTGTTCTCCATCACCTCCTTCACAGGTTTCATATCCCTGGGCTAAGATATGAATATTGGAATTGGCTCCCCGTCCTACGCGCAAACAAGGACTCTTGTGGGCACACTGCAGCACCTGCTGGTTTGGTTCCAGTGTGTTTACATGACCATAACACAATGCTGGTATTATGTGGCTTTGTGGATGGAGCCTGAGGGACAACAAAAAATACACCTGAGGCCATTGTTCAGATGCATCAAAATATGCTCTGACAATGAACTTTGGATGCAGATTTTAAAACTGAAGCAGCACTCTGGAAGCTGTTGCAGGTGACACAGTGCAAATGTGGCCAACTAATCTGCTTACAGCCCAACTGCAGACCTGCCTTGGCTGGCTCTAGGTGGTGGGACTGAGTACCCCAAGACAATAACTTGTAAAATTAATGTTTTCCCAGTCTATAGAAAGGCAAATGAGTTTCTGGAGCTGAACAATTAGTGTGGCTGTTAATTATGTGCACTTGCTGGAAATAATGTGGGGCTTCTGGGACCGTTTCCATTTCCCATTGTTTGCTTCCTGCACTGCATAACAGAAAATATATCCCAGGAAGCTGAATAAATCCTTCATGGGGCTTCTTGTTCATGGCAAGCAGTTATGTAAATTGCTAATTACGAAGGTAGAGATAATCATAATTTGGTGCATTTGAAGGCAGCCACATGTACAATATCAGAGGTAAGCAAAGCAGTGGTTACCTGACTGAATTTCATTTCCTTCCTTTTTGAAAGAAATATCTTCCCATTGCATTTATAATAACTGAACAATGCAGCCCGAAGCTGACACGGAAATCATAACAGCGAGGCTGCATGAAGGTTTTTGAGGCATTCCATGCAATACACTCCTACATCAGGATTTAGGGTCCCTGCTTGCAGGGAGTTTAGACAGCGCTGGCTATTTCAATGCAGTTTGTTTCCAGGGAGGTTTAGATCAGTGTTTCCCAACCGGTGTTCCGCGGCACACTAGTGTGCCGCGGAACGCTGCCTTGTGTTCCGTGGGAGGGAGGCGGGCGAGTCGGGCAGCGAGAGGCGGGGCGGCGGCGGCAAGCACACGCGGGGCAGTGAGCGAGCTCCCTCCCACATCCCATCGCTGCTCGCTTCGGCTGGCCTACTGGAGGAAGGCGCGAAAACCTCGCGCATGCGCAGGCCTTCCGCCTGCGACAGCCCAGTAGGCCGGCCGAAGCGAGCGGCGATGGGATGTGGGAGCTCGCTCGCTCGCCGCCCCGCGTGTGCTCGCCGCCCGCCTCGCCCGCCTCCCTCCCACGGCACACCAGCCTACCTCTGTGGGAGGGAGGCGGGCGAGTCGGGCGGTGAGAGGCGGGGCGGCGGCGGCGAGGAGAGGCCGCCCAGCGCGGGGCTCTCGCCGTCTGCCTGCCTGGCTGCCTGCGAGCTCGGCGGGCAGCACCTCCGTCCGCAGCGCCCGCCTCGCAGCTCTCATTCCCTGCCCCTGCCAAAGCTCACCCAGCCAAGCCGCGCTCTCCTTCCTGCCTCGCTTTGCTGCCTCCTCCCCCCCCCACCCCCAAAGCTTGGAGGTTCCCCGGCAGGAAGGAGGGAACTTAATCCTCTCCAAGGGCTGCGGAAAACAGACATGCAAATGGGGGCTTGCCAGCTCTTCAAGCGCCGCCGGCTTTCTTCGGGAATTACTGCCCGCCGAGCCCAGTAACGCTGACAGGCCGAGCCACGGGGCTTGGCAGCGCAGCCAGCAGAGTGTGGGAAAGGGCAGCCGCCACGCGCCGGGCAAGGCGAGACTCGACGGGGAGGACACTGGCAGCAGCGCCCCCCCCCAGAAACCCGCTCCGGGCAGGTAATTCACAGAGAGTGGACAGAAGGAAGCCTTAAAGGGCTTCAGCCTCCCAGAGTGGCGGGGAATAATAATAATAATAATAATAATAATAATAATAATAATAATAAATAATAATTGACAGGTGGTGTTTTTCTAGGTGAGGGGGTGGGGACTGTAATAACAAAAAAATCAGCTGTATATCAACCGCTGTTTTGCAATGAGGAATTGCAAATAAGGAAGATCAAAAGGAGAATGTTTTTTTGGGGGGGACTCTCTTCCTCTTCCTCCTCCTCCTCTCGTTCTTGCTCCTCTTCCTGGCAAAAGGGCTGCTGAGACCCCTTCTCTCTTGGGTGCCGGTGGGTGCTGTGACGTTGACGCTGCTGTGGCAAGTGCCTTTACTTAGCAGAGTGCATTCCCCTTTACACAGGAGGGGAGGGAAAAAAATTGAAACTTGCACTTTCGTGCGTCCCTCCCGGCGCAACGCTGCGCGCTGACGTCACGGGGCTGTAATGGTGGGGTGCCTCGAGATTTTTTTCATCAAACAAGTGTGCCTTTGCCCAAAAAAGGTTGGGAAACACTGGTTTAGATGGCGTTGCATCAAAGCAAGTGTTATCTGACACTTTCCTGTGCATTTCCATGTCACTTTCCTTGCCACAAAGAGCCCAAGCTTTTGCAAAAGCAGGTTTTGTTGTGCAAAACCTATAAATTACACACCTGGAATCTGTAGGTATGTGACTGAATCCCACTCCCCAAAAGCAACAGTTTGGAAAAGTGCCTCACATTGCTTCCATGTGACAATGGCTATTCAGTCAGCAGACCCCACTGGGAGCTGTCCGTGGTCCCAGCTTCCCTGAGCTTTCTTTAAAGAGACTGGAGCTGACAGTACAGTATGGCCTGGCTTGGCTGCCTCTTCCGGAGGAGGCTCTTATCCAACTACTTCCCCCTCCAGTGCAAGCCTCAAAGCCCAGCGGAACAGGATGCTGCAAATTAAATGCATCTGCATTTTTTTCAACTGCAGCAAAGGGGAATTCTGCAATATTCTTTTAAAGTTCTGCAATAATCTTTTAAAATTAATTTTTACAAACAAAACCAAGGATGAAGAATTGATCCTTTCAGAAAGTTCCAGTTTTAAATTGCTAGGATATCTTTAGCTGTAGAACGTGACAGACAACTAAATGAATGAATTATTGGTTACATCAGCAGTGATGCTAAACTACTTTTTCCTTTAGATCTGCAGCAAAATTTGGGCTCATTTCAGACAAAAGGAAGCTCAGAAAAAGTCGGGAGAGAGAGCGAACCTGGCCTTTGGCTCCAGGCTCATAACAATTTTTAGCTGCTTTGTTCTGCAGTGATACTGCACTCTTGCATTGTTATTCTGTTGTGTTTCCAACACTTGGTTTGAGACCTCAGTAATGCTGGCACTCAATTATCTTTGCTCACTTAACACTTGTGTTTCTGAAGTATCTCACCCATTGAGGCTGGTTGTTAATCAGACCAGACCAAAGTCACACAGAATCCTATGCCAAATTCTCCAACTATGTGGTGCATGGAGCAAACTGGAGGCATAGATTTGAAATAGAGTTTTTAAAAAAGACTATAAATGGTGATGGGAAGCCCCACAGATTGAGTTTTCTTGGAAATCAGGGCTCCCTGTCGTATCTGAAATACTTAATACAGTAAATTGTCTAGGTCAAGTTACTGGGTTACCCTAAGACAGCAACTCATGAACTGATTCAATTTAATAAAATATTCATGTTACTCTTCCTCATGGATACAGCATCAAACGAGGAAGATCAAGCAATTCCAAAGGTCTATTATTTGCCTTACCTTGATGTTGGTAGTTCCAAACAAAGGAGAGGTATTTGTTGGTGAAAGATCACACATGCCCAACGCAGCCAGAAATTTCAGGGGTGGAGGTTGGAAAAAGAGAAAAAGAGAAGGGGGAAATAATAATTAAGAATCCAGTGGTTACACATAAACATCTTTTATTATTATCACTAAGTTGGGACCCCACACAGGTGGAACTACTAAAATTATAGGCGCTGGGTTCAAAGTATTAGAGGAAGGTGGGCAGAGCCACATCCAGAGTGCCCATTGTTCACTTTGGTGGCCATGACAAATTACTTTTCAGTAGCCAATCTGGAATTAAAGTGGGGAATACACATGTGATTTTCAACGATGTTTGGGAGGCATAAGCATGGATAAGCTGCTGGAGCTGTTACCTTGACCACAGTAGCCAGAGAAAAACTTTCATATGGGTATTCTTGTTTAACTCGCGTTACCTTTGCCCGATCCCAATGTACACCTGCATCTTTTATGATGTTCCTCCAACTCCGGGTTCCCCCTGCTCCGAACCTTTACCTTTGCATGCAGGAGGTCCCAAGTTCAATCCCCTCCAGCAACTTACATAATATAACAGGCAATGGAAATGGTGACCCTGGTGTGCTGCTGCCAGCGACAGTTGACTGCAATAAGCTAGATGGGACAATTATCTGAGGATATCAAACAGCTCATAGCAAGTTCCTCTAGCTGTCAGGCGGGATAGAGCAGCTGCTTTGCTTATATACGGCTCCTGCACTCTGGAAGGTTGGGCTAGATCACCCCTGGGGTGCCTTCCAACGCTACAGTTCTTCTTTGTTCATTGCTAGAAAGTGAATTTTACACCTATCTATTTTTGTTGTGTAAATCAGAACAATACCATAAGAATTTCTGTTCTGTGTTTGATTGCTGCATGTATAACCTGACCCGATCAAGCTTTGAGTCAGTATAGTAAAAAAAGAAAAAGTCAAAAAGGGGGGTTCTCTAAAATACACAGGCTATTTATAACCCTCAAACACACATTCAGCCCAGCCAATATGATTCTCTCCTTCCTAACTCCGAGCATTTTACAAAAATAGCCCTAGAGGTAGAGAATGGCCTCCGTGAACAGCATCCTGCCAGAACATAAAATGTGACTTTTTGGTGCAGGAGATAAGCTGGTGGCTTGCCACACACCCACACACACTTCTGTTTAAAAGGTTAAATGAACCAGAATGAATCAAATGTTTAAAAATCATAAATATTCAGGCAAAACACAGAACACATGCAGGCTACAAGACACACGTTTGAGAAAAGGCAACATCCTCCGAAAAGAAAAAGAAGCTGTTTCATGCCTGGGTGAAAATGGTCAGTCACTTTCTTGCTCCCCCTCCCCCCCACCTGCCAATCCTTGGCATCTCCAGTTAAAAAAAGGAACTGACAGTGGGTAATGGAAAGATCCTCCTCTGCCTGAGGCCCTGAAGAGCAGCTGCCTGCCAGAACAGGCAATGCTAGGCTGGATAGATGAAAGGGACTGTCCTTTTCCATGTTCCCTCTGCAATATCCATTGGGGCATAGTATGGTGCCATACATGGAATCAGACCACTGCTTCACCTAGCTCAGCACTGTCCACTCTGACTGGCAGCAGATTACAGAAACAGTTCTCTCCCAGCCCTTCCTGGTAATGCTGATGGCTGAATCTGGGGGCACTGATCTATGGCCCCTCTCTGGGAGGTCCTGATTCTACAACACTTCTCAAAACCACCTGACAATGAAGCAGAGCTGTATCTGCTGTTTCAAGAAGTGGCCAAATGTTTATTGTCAATAGGGGTTTTCTTTTTTAAAGAAACAGTGCCAAAGGAGACCTCGCTAGTCCCAGTCACCTTGTGCCTTTTGCTGTGGCCTGAGTTAAACCTTTCATTTCTCAAACCTGACAGCTCTCTGGTGAACATTCCTGCTTTATTACCCTCAGGGGGGTCATGTCTCCAGCAACTGGAGGAGGGCAAATGTTGCCCCTATTTTCAAAAAGGGGAAAAGAGAGGACCCAAATAATTACCGCCCAGTCAGTCTGACATCAATACCAGGGAAGATTCTGGAGCAGATCATTAAGCAAACAGTCTGTGAGCACCTAGAAAGGAATGCTGTGATCACCAATAGTCAGCATGGATTTCTGAAAAATAAGTCATGTCAGACTAACCTGATCTCGTTTTTTGACAGAATTACAAGCCTGGTAGATGAAGGGAACGCAGTTGATGTAGCCTACCTTGATTTCAGCAAGGCATTTGACAAGGTGCCCCATGATATTCTTGTAAAGAAGCTGGTAAAATGCGGACTTGACTATGCTACCACTCAGTAGATTTGTAACTGGCTGACTGACCGAACCCAAAGGGTGCTCATCAATGGTTCCTCTTCATCCTGGAGAAGAGTGACTAGTGGGGTGCCACAGGGTTCTGTCTTGGGCCCGGTCTTATTCAACATCTTTATCAACGACTTGGATGATGGACTCAAGGGCATCCTGATCAAATTTGCAGATGACACCAAACTGGGAGGGGTGGCTAACACCCCAGAGGACAGGATCACACTTCAAAACGACCTTGACAGATTAGAGAACTGGGCCAAAACAAACAAGATGAACTTTAACAGGGAGAAATGTAAAGTATTGCACTTGGGCAAAAAAAATGAGAGGCACAAATACAAGATGGGGGACACCTGGCTTGAGAGCAGTACATGTGAAAAGGATCTAGGAGTCTTGGTTGACCACAAACTTGACATGAGCCAACAGTGTGACGCGGCAGCTAAAAAAGCCAATGCAATTCTGGGCTGCAACAATAGGAGGATAGCATCTAGATCAAGGGAAGTAATAGTGCCACTGTATTCTGCTCTGGTCAGACCTCACCTGGAGTACTGTGTCCAGTTCTGGGCACCACAGTTCAAGAAGGACACTGACAAACTGGAACGTGTCCAGAGGAGGGCAACCAAAATGGTCAAAGGCCTGGAAATGATGCCTTATGAGGAACGGCTAAGGGAGCTGGGCATGTTTAGCCTGGAGAAGAGGAGGTTAAGGGGTGATATGATAGCCATGTTCAAATATATAAAAGGATGTCATATAGAGGAGGGAGAAAGGTTGTTTTCGGCTGCTCCAGAGAAGCGGACACGGAGCAATGGATCCAAACTACAAGAAAGAAGATTCTACCTAAACATTAGGAAGAACTTCCTGACAGTAAGAGCTGTTCGACAGTGGAATTTGCTGCCAAGGAGTGTGGTGGAGTCTCCTTCTTTGGAGGTCTTTAAGCAGAGGCTTGACAACCATATGTCAGGAGTGCTCTGATGGTGTTTCCTGCTTGTCAGGGGGTTGGACTCGATGGCCCTTGTGGTCTCTTCCAACTCTATGATTCTATGATTCTATGAACTGGCAGGGAAGAGCTGCAAGTGTGGCAATATTAATTCCAAAGTCTTGTTTGTTTGTTTGTTTGTTTGTCTGTCTGTCTCTTTGTTTTAATGAGCATAGGAAAAAAGAGAACGTGGGTTTGGAAGGTGGTGGAAGCTTTGGACTAAAGCGAAAAGCTTGTAAAAAGGGGCTGTGATCACAGTAGCAAAGTACATTCCCCACATCCTTGAATTTCCCAGTCCACCGAAAAAACTCCACAAGGCCTGTGAACATTTCCTCACTGGGGAGGTTACTTTCATAAACAGCTCAAAAGGAAGAAGAAATGCAATTTTGAAAGGATCAAACAAGCTCACTGTAAGGAAATAGAGGGAGATTGATGGCACCTGAGGAGGAACAGAATATAGACAAAAGCTGTTGCCAGAAATAAATCCAGAGTTGTGTTCAGAAGAACAGGAGCTATATGGATTGTGCTTCCTTCTCTCTCCCCACCCCCACCTTAATTTCATTCACATTGGCCTCGTTTGCATGTAACACTAAGCGATGGTTCTATAAGATCTCCCACCGTGGACTGTTTCTTCCAAGCCTGTTTTGCTTTCCAGCTACTCTGGCCTTGAGCTTCTGTAGCTTGGCAAGCTATGCAGCTTGTTCTTCCAAAGTCTGGGGTGGCCAAACCAACCATGGTTAAGGAAGGATGCTGTGTTTGCCAAGCCAATGATTACCTGCTGACGAGCCCAGTTTCAACAGTCAACAACAAACCATGGCTTTTGATTGGCAGTAAACAAAGCATAGTTCAGCCACTAGGCAGAGTCTGCACATAATGCTGGGCCGTGGTTTAACAAAACATGGTTCAGTGTGAACAAAGACACAGAAGATGGGGAGAAACCTCCTCCGTTTCCCTTGGTCTGTTGTGTCATTCTTTCCAAAACATCAAAGGAAATGTGATCTGGGAAAGGGTTGTAGGGATGTTTCTGATGTCAACAGGCTGACTGACTTAATTATGATTAAGGGGTGAGGAACAAGCCATGGTTTCAAAAGAGTGGTTGTTCTCCCACCTCCCAAGCGGAAAACTCTCTCTCACCACCTGCCAACAGGCCATTTTAACTGGAGAGTGAAAACCTTGAACTTTCTGTGTGCAAAGCAAGCCTTCTATCTCTGAACTCATGCATCAGCCACAGAAGAAGGGTGAAGCAGGACAAATATTTGCCTAAATTTTGCAAATGCTGATTTATATATGTACAGGTGCCAATTTGGGAATAATTGCTATTAATTGAAACAGGAACCCAATAATACATCTCACCGTAGCAGGAAAGACTGTGACCTGTGTGCTTGCCCAGCCTCATGTCCAGATAAAAGTATCAATTGGCCCCTTCAAGGCCCCCTAACAGTCTTGCCTTCTTAAGGTTCTTTGCACTGGTCTTGGACTGAACAGCTCCTTCAAAGAGAGGACTGATCTCTGCAAATTTTCCTAACTATGAATGGGCGACTTCCCTCTTTGAGGCTCTTTGTCTTTAAACAGGATACAGGATGGCATAGTTATCCCTAAGCACGTTAAGAAAAAGCCCTGTTGGATGAGGCCAACTGCCCATCGAGTCCAGGGTCCTGTTCTCACAGCGACCAACTAAATTCCAGTGGGAAGTCCACCAGTAGCAGGATTCAAGTACAAGAGCACTCTCCCTTCCCAGTGTGATTTCCAGCAACTGGCATTCAGAGGCAATACTGCCTCTGACACTGGAGGCAAGTGGGGCACTGCACCACTGAGCTCAGCCTGTGCTCAGCCAGCGCCTACCTCCTTGCCAGGCTAGCAGGTGACCCTGCAGGCTCCCAGGCTCCTCCTTTTCCTTAGTCTCACTATACACCTGCACTATGCATTTCAAGCAGTATCATATCACTTTCCACCAAGAATTATGGGAAATGTAGTTTCCTCAAGGGTGCTAAAAGAGGCCCCCTATCACCCTCCTGGAGCTACAATTCCCAAAGTGGCTTAACAGTCAATCCTCCTTCCAAGGAAACTCTGGGAAGGGAATAATGGGGTCTCTTAACAGCGTCCTTAACAAACTCAGGATCCTCTGGGGAAGCCACAACTTCTGAAAGTGGCACGATATGGCTTTAACAGTGTGGTGCAGATCAGACTCCAGGGTTGCCTTTGGGGAACTGGGAGAGGGGGAGGGAAGAGGATGGGGACAAAACCAAAATTAGCTGTCTCTGTCTCTTATTGGTTCCCTGTGTTTCCCTGTGAAACCACGCAAGCTCTATAGTCCCATTAACAGAAACCCATTCTCTCTCCTTCACCCCCCCTCACTTCACTTTAGTAAGTGACAGTTAAAACAGAATACACATCCGGCCATATTAATTCCACCGCTTTAAATTACTGTCTTGCTGCCTGATTCCGGAGATACCATATTTTTCGTCCCATAGGACGCACCTAGTTTTTTTGGGGGGGAGATAAAGGAATTTTTCCCCCTTTATTTCCCCCCCAAAACCAGGTCGGGGAACAGTGGGATGGGGGCGCTGTGCCTCCCCGCTGTCCCCCGAGCTTGTGGGGCTGGCCGATGTCTGCCTGAAGCGTGGGGCGCTCTGCTTCAGAGCGCCCCACGCTCCGTGCAGCAGGCTGCTATCCGCAGCCTAGGGAGCCCTGTGGGAACTCCCGCAGGGCTCCCCAGGCTGTGGATGTCTGCCTGGCGCGCGGGGCGCTCTGCTTCAGGGCACCCCGCACGCCGGGTGGCAGGCTCCCCACGCTGCAGATGTCTGCCTGGCGCGAGGGGCGCTCTGCTTCAGGGCGCCCCACTCACCGGGTGGCAGGCTGCTATCTGCAGCCTAGGGAGCCCTGTGGGAACTCCCGCGGGCTCCCCAGGCTTGCTGATAGCTTCCTGAAGCCTGGAGAGCGAGAGGGGTCGGTGCGCACCGACCCCTCTCGCTCTCCAAACTTCAGCTAAAGCCTGTATTCGCCCCATAGGACGCACACAGATTTCCCCTTCATTTTTGGAGGGGAAAAGTGCGTCCTATAGGGGGAAAAATACGGTAAATACCAGGGGTCCTGATGAGCTTTCAATTTACTTCAAGGAAGGATACCTGTGCCCCACAATGTATTAAAGAAAATGGCACAAAATCACAAAGCTTGCCTCCTCTTCCTCCCTCCACTCGAACATTTGCAAAAACTGTGGATCTGTCGCCCTCCTGCTGTGTAGAGATGGGAATCGAAAGAGACAGGCCATAGAGGTTGTCAGCTTAATATCGGCCTGTGCATATCAGAGATGCTCCGCAGAGCAGAAGGGCACAAGGGTCAAGAGGGGGGGAAACTGTCCCAGGGCACCGAGTGGGAACGATCAGGAGTCCTGCTACAGTACAGGTGCCTTCTCATCAGGAGGTCCATTCTGCACAATATAAGAACTGGGCCTTTAATGGGGTGGCACCTACCCTCTGGAATTTCCTCCCATTACACAGAATCACAAAATTGTAGAGTTGGAAGGGACCCCCAAGGGCCATCTAGTCCAACCCCCTGCAATGCAGCAATAAAGATTAGTATAATATTAATTAGAAAAAATAGTACCTATTGGATGTATTATTTTCTGAAAACTTCGTTTCTCTCCTTAGGCCCCTTTCTACTCCCTTTCAACCCCTCTGGGAAATCCCATCAATCCCAAGAAACCCGGATGTAGATAATTCTGAGCTAAGTGGACCATTGGTCTGACACAGCAAAAAGCAGCTTCCCACATTCCCCTAAGTATAGAGCACTGACTCAAACAGATAGGTCCTGAGTGCCCACAGGGGAAGGGAAGGGCCTGATGGATCTTCCCAGGAACAGCATTCCACCCAAATACCTTGGTGCCAGCACCAAAAAGGCTCCGTCACTAATATCCACTCACTGTACCTCTAACAGTGAAGGGGAGGCAGAACCAGGACTCCAATACTATCCTTAAGGCAGGGGCAGGTTCATCCAGATGAGGCAAGTCCTAGACCGCTGAGGGCTTTCAGAGTCAACACTAGCACCATGAATTGTGCTTGGGAGTGAACACCTAGACAATGAAGCTGGCATAAAATCAGGTACGATGTGACTGTTGGAACTCTGTATTCTGGTTTCACTTGTCATGGTAGCATCCAGGACATCAAAACCCCACACCCAGCCACTATTATGAAATGCCATTTATTTCCATGGCCCACAAATTAAATACTGGGGAAATCTGTGAAAAGGAGTACGCCTTCATCAAGCCAAAGAAATACAAAGAGCTGAAACCTGATTAAAATTAATTCTAGCTGCAAGGCGGACTTCACTTTTAATCACTCTGTTTCAAGGTTACTAATAGTTTTCTGCCCCTTCTACATAATTAAAGAGGGACTTTATCCCAAGCCAAATGTCAATTTAGTTTCAGCCCACAGAAAGTAATTTATTTGCATGTTCAATGAACAAACCAATTTTCAGGGGCTAGGCTTCAGAGAGACGGACTTGTGCATCATTGATAAAGGTAGATATCAGCACTTAAAGGTCAGGAAGTATGGAGCTCTCTTGGAGAAGAATGCCAAACTCCTGATTTTCAAGAGCCCCTGAGCTCTCCAGTCCCAGTCAATAACGTCCTTAACCGGGAGTGTCTTCCCCAGGAAAGGGCAGCAAGTGCACAATGCAATGCACAAACATTAGCTCAACAACACAAGAGCCATAACCAAGCTCAGCTTAATAATACTTAAGTGGAAGATTTGTTTAGTTTCAAGTAATCTTTTTCGCTCCTACTTATCTAAGAGCAATAATCACTCTTTTGTGTGCCCACTCCTCGAGAGGTCCAGAGGGTGGCAACAGAAGAAGAAGAAGAAGAAGGAGAAGAAGAGGAGGAGGAGTAGTAGTTTGGATTTGATATCCCGCTTTATCACTCCCCTTCAGGAGTCTCAAAGCAGCTAACAATCTCCTTTCCCTTCCTCCCCCACAACAAACACTCTGTGAGGTGAGTGGGGCTGAGAGACTTCAGAGAAGTTGAAATAATTAGGTCTCAATGGCCCTGGGAAAAGTAGCCAGTGATGTTGTCAAGTGGATCTGCCCTGGAAGGGTGTTCTGCATCTATGCTTGTTTAGTGGAGTTGGAGAGAACCCATCTGTCTCGAGAGACCATGGAATGCACCTCTGGGGGCGAAGTCAAACCACTGCTGCTCTGGAAATTACCCCATCTCACAAGCACACCTACTGAATGCCAGATCAGTAGCAAACAATGCTATGGTGGTGCTTACCTGACCCTGCAGTTTGCTGCCGTTGCAGTTTGCCAGGAGTGAGAGTTGGAGGTGAGGCAGACCCAGTGCCAGCCAGGTCTGGGATCAATGGGTTGGACTAGGGCTAGGGAGACTTATGCACAAATCTCCACCCAGTGATGCAGACCACCAACATGGGCCAGTTGCACTCTCACAACCTCACAGGAAAAACAGCAAAGGATCTGGTGTGATCTTAGAGACCAAACAGATTTATTGTGGCATAAGGTTCCGTGGACTGGAGTCCACTTCATCAGTTGCTGTCATGAGGGTAAAATGGGTGGGGGAGATCAGTGCAGGCTTCCTGCAGCACCTTGGACAATGGGCAAGTTAAAGACATACATCAATAAACACACCTGTGCCTTGATGCTACTGTTTTGCACAGATTTTTTTTTGGGGGGGGGGCTCATAAAAGCAAATGTTCCTCCAAACTCTCCCCTCAACATATCTGCACATAGAAATCTAGCACCTCAAAGACATGGGACTCTAGACTAGCCATCTGCCTTGAAGAGCTAGTCTTCTACATGCAGGAATCCTTCTTTATTTTGGGGCAGAGGAACAGTCAATCCAGTAAGCCCCATGGGCCACCTGAAGTGGTACAGACAAGTGAAAACTCATCTGTCTTGAACCTGTCTTTCATATACAGGAAACCATCACAAAAAAGGTGTGAAGAATGGGAAGCCAGGAGAGAAGGAAGGAAGGAGTTCTAGGCAACAGCAGGAGTTAAACTAGTGCTTTATACACACACACACACACACACACACACACACACACACTTTACATTTACTGCTGTGAAATCGGAGTTGGAAATTGTAGAGTAAATAATGATCTCATACCAGCTGTTTTATGCCCTATTGAACAGCCAGGCAGTTTATGGGGGGAAAAGTTTCATAAATAGAGAGTAAGGTCTCCCTGTGCAAGCTTCCAACAACTGAAGTGAGCAACACACACTTTCTTCTTCTTCTTCTTCTTCTTCTTCTTCTTCTTCTTCTTCTTCTTCTTCACCACATCAATCTGGCTGATTGCCCCAGTCACTCTGGGCTGTTTCCAACATTATATACAATAACACAACAACAACAGGAACACAACAGAACAGAATGCATTAGAAGTCTCCTGATACGCTCTCTCATACACATGA
Source organism: Podarcis vaucheri (assembly GCF_965113315.1). NCBI lineage: Eukaryota > Metazoa > Chordata > Lepidosauria > Squamata > Lacertidae > Podarcis > Podarcis vaucheri. Next base: position 2,265,464 of record NC_138758.1, on the reverse strand, counting down.
AAGAACAGAATCTATTTGATCCTGCCAGATTGCCTTCCTTTTCTTGAGAGACAGAGAGCAAACGCTTGTGAGGTCAGGGTCCTTTGGCATCAAAAAGAGTAGCCTCTGTTGACAAACAAACTGGACAGCTGGTCGGCCTTTTAGTGGCATCCAAAATCTGCCACCTGAGACAGGTGCCTCCAGATCCCTCTCAGTAGCACAGGTCCTGGCAGAGGCTCTTGTTGGCACCACCAGTTACCCTGGGATAAATGACCCATGGATTTTCTAGGGGTGTGGAGAAGAAAGATCCTGGAGTAACCCCCCTACAGCCAGGCAAAGCATGTGGAAATGAGGCCAGTGCCTATTCCCTCACATGGAGAGCCAGTGTGGTGTAGTGGTTAAGAGGGGTGGACTCATAATCTGGGGAACCGGGTTCGCGTCTCCGCTCCTCCACCTGCAGCTGCTGGGTGACCTTGGGCCAGTCACACTTCTCTGAAGTCTCTCAGCCCCACTCACCTCACAGAGTGTTTGTTGTGGGGCAGGAAGGGAAAGGAGATGGTTAGCCGCTTTGAGACTCCTTTGGGTAGTGATAAAGCGGGATATCAATTGGAAATGTAAAGAGACTGAAGGTACATTCTTTCACCTTTGGTGGACGTGCCCAAAGATCAAGGCTTTCTGGGAAATGATCTATAATGAAATTAAAAAGGTATTTAAATATACCTTCCTGAAGAAACCAGAGGCCTTTCTCCTGGGCATTGTCGGCCAATTGGTGCCAAAGAAGGATAGAACTTTCTTTATGTATGCCACAACAGCAGCAAGAATACTCATCGCAAAGTATTGGAAGACACAAGATCTACCCACCCTGGAAGAATGGCAGATGAAGGTGATAGAGTACATGGAATTGGCAGAAATGACTAGCAGAATCCGAGACCAGGGAGAAGAGGCGGTGGAAGAAGAATGGAAAAAATTTAAAGACTATCTACAGAAATACTGTAAAATTAATGAATGTTAAAGGGGTGTTGGATTTAAAACAAGCGGTGTTGGTTAAAAGATTAATAAGAATATGTAAATATGGATTGATAATGGTGGAAAATATATATTTCTAATAGGTTAAGATGTTGAGTAAGGATAAATGATAGAGGGTAAGGATTTGCTGAACTAAATATTTGAAGTGGAATACAAAAAGGGAGGTGTGAGGACGTCAAGAAACTAGTGAATGAAGTATAAGATATGAAAATACTAACATTTTTCTGTTTTGTTTTTTGGTGTTTCTTCTTCTTTTTTTCTATTCTGTTAACTGTTTTGTTTTGTATTTTTTCATTTTTGTAGTTTTTTTGGTTTTTGTACTCTATGTTTAAACTTTGAAGCTTTTGATTGTTTATGAAACTTTAATAAATATTACTTTAAAAAAAAAAGATAAAGCGGGATATCAAATCCAAACTCTTCTTCTTCTGGGCCCCCTCCCCTTCTGCTGCCACCCCTGCATTGAATTTGAGACTATGTGGCCTTCAGGAATGGACCTTTCCCCCTGTCCTTTGGAAAAAGCATTGTGGGTGATGATGGCACGGCATAAGAGCAAAAGAGCAAGATGGAAGAACCCACAGCCTATGGAAAGGCTTTGCGTGCCTGACAGGCAAAACCTTCATCCTGAAATCAAACAGAACTAGGACTCTTCCGTTTGGTGGGTGGAATTCACAGAAAGACAGGACCAATGACGCTGAAAGATGGAAGAGCCAGAGAACTTATTCAACACAAAGCACAGTTAAACTATGGAACTCACTCCCACAGGAGGCAGTGGTGGCCCCAAACTGAATGGAGACACCCACCCACACCCACACAGTGAATGCATAAATAAAATGCATGTGACACTATAAGCAGAATAATAATACAACTTAGCACAAAGCCATCACTTTGGAGTCTTCCCTGAATACCTGAAAGTGATGGAGCCTGTTGATATTATTCCAAAGGCATGAATCCGCTGCAGAAATGGCCTTTCCCCTTTCCCTCAGCAACCTAGCCGGCTCCTGAGATGGCTCACCAGAACTGTGGCAGAACTGCATTCCTGGCTATGCTGGACCAAGGCTGATGGGAACTGTAGTTCCAACTGTATCAGGCTGCCCACTCCTGACTCTACTCAGACCAGCAGTACATCTCCAGTTTTTCAAACAGTGTTCTCTTTCTCTCTGCCTTTCAGCACCACAGAGACTGAACATGGAACCACCTGCAATCAAAGCAAGCCCTCTTATATCCTCTTAGAGCTATCACTATCACCATTCACAGAAACATATGCTGGCCCACTGAGAATGCCCAGGGATTTGTTTGTATAGAAAAGGGATTGATAACTCAGGACAACAGCTCCTCCTCTGGAATTCAATACTAAGCTTGACAACTCAAGGAAAACCTCTGATACACGGGGAAATATGCAAAAATTACTGGTGCTACATGATGCTGCAGAATGCAAACCATGAAAAAATATTCATTGCATTTATTGGGGGTGAATTCATTTTATCAGAGGCTTTTGCTATCCATCCTGGTCTCATATTAGACCTAAGTGGTAGATCTGTTTGGATTCCTTATCCAAGTCTCACGCTTGCAGCTTGCTCAATACAAACACAATAATTGCCCTGTGGTCAGAACAGTGTTCATTCTGAACTATTAGAAAGCAAAGGTACTAACATTTGAACCTAAGGGTTTGGTCACAAAAGGGAAAGCCTTAGTTCTGTAAATTGGTATGAGAAAGTGAAGGTTGCAGAAATCACAATTTTTTTATTTGCCTTGCAAACGTTTGTTCTGCTTCCTGCTCTTTGGGGTGGAGGTGGTGGAAGACACACACTTTGAATTCTGCAAGCAAGACTGAGGTCTTGCCTTCACATATTTCACTAGGAATCCCCCCTCCACATTTTCAGGTGGTTCTCTGCACCCATGGGAGCCAGAAACCTGCCCCCCTTAAAATGAAAGCAAAGATTCTCACTATGCTGAACCTGTGTAGAATTTAATTGCTGTCACTATCAAAAGCCAACCTCTGGCTTCCCCCACTGACTAAGGAAACTGTAGGTGGCCAGTTCATGTCTGGTTGGATTCTTTCATCTCAGGTGATACTGCAATGAGCAAAGTTTTTTTTTAGAAAGAAAGAAAGAAAGAAAGAAAGAGGTGATGCCTTTGCTGTTCGTTTTGATCTATGGTGGGATGATGATGATGATGATAATAATAATAATAATAATAATAATAATTATTATTATTATTATTATTATTATTATTATTATTATTTATACCCTGCCCATCTGGCTGAGTTTCCCCAGCCAGTCTGGGTGGCTTCCAACTGAATATTAAAAACAATACAGCATCAAACATTGAAAACCTCCCTAAACAGGTCCGCCTTCAGTTGTCTTTTAAAAGTAAAATAGTTGCTTATTGCCTTGACATCTGCTGAGAGGGCGTTCCACAGGGAAGGCGCCACTACCGAGAAGGCCCTCTGCCTGGTTCCCTGTGACCTCACTTCTCGCAGTGAGGGAACTGCCAGAAGGACCTCAGTGTCTGGACTGGATAATGGGGGTGGAGACGCTCCTTCAGGTATACTGGACCAAGGCTGTTTAGGGCTTTCAAGGTCAGCACCAACACTTTGAATTGTGCTCAGAAATGTACTGGGAGCCAATTTAGGTCTTCCACGACCGGTGTTATATGATCTCAGCGGCCGCTCCCAGTCACCAGTCTAGCTGCCGCATTCTGGATTAATTGCAGTTTCAGAGACACCTTCAAAGGTAGCCCCACATAGAGCACGTTGTAGTAGTCCACGCAGGAGATAACTAGAGCATGCATCACTCTGGCGAGGCAGTCCGCAGGCAGATAGGGTCTCAGCCTGCGTACCAGATGGAGCTGGTAGACAGCTGCCCTAGACACAGAATTAACCTGTGCCTCCATGGACAACTGTGAGACCAAAATGACTCCCAAGCTGTACACCTGGTCCTTCAGGGGCACAGTTACCCCATTCAGGACCAGGGAGTCCTCCACACCCACCCGTCTCCTGTCCCCCCAAAACAGTACTTCTGTCTTGTCAGGATTCAACCTCAATCTGTTAGCCGTCATCTATCCTCCAACTGCCTCCAGGCACTCACACAGGACCTTCACCGCCTTCACTGTTTCTGATTGAAAGAGAAGTAGAGTTGGGTATCATCCGCATACTGATGAACACCCAGTCCAAACCCCCTGATGATCTCTCCCAGCGGCTGCATGTAGATGTTAAAAAGCATGGAGAGAGGACAGAACACTCATCCCCACCACCACTTTCTGGACACGGCCCAGAAGAAAGGAGCAGAACCACTGTATAACAGTGCCCCCAGCTCCCAGCCCCTCAAGACAGTCCAGAAAGATGTTTTGATTGATGGTGTCAAAAGCCGCTGAGAGATCCAGCAGAACTAGGAAACAGCTCTCACCTTTGTCCCCTAGCCCACTGGAGATCATCACTGCGACCAAGGCAGTTTCAGTCCCATGGTGAGGCCTGAATCCCGACTAGAAGGGATCAAAATGGTCCGCATCCTACAGGAATGCTTGGAGTTGTTCAGGAACCACCTGCTCAGTCACCTTGCCCAAGAATGGAAGATTTGAGACTGGGCGATAGTTGGCCATATTGGCTGCATCTAAAGATGGTTTTTTAAGAAGTGGTTTGATAACTGCCTCTTTCAACGGGTCTCCCTCACAAAGAGAAGAATTCAACACCCCGTGAAGCCCACCGCCCAGCCCTTCCCGGCTAGCTTTTATAAGCCAGGATGGGCAAGGGTCAAGGAGACAGGTGGTTGGTTTCACTTGTCCAAGCAGCCTGACCACATCCTCGGAGGTAACAGATTGGAATTGATCCCATATAACATGACTACACAGGACTCTAGCACTCTCCTGCCCCGGCCCTGCTCCCATGGTAGAGTTTACCTCCTTCCGAATCTGAGAAACTTTACCTGCAAAAAACTTTGCAAAAGCATTGCAGGAGATCTTGGGGTCCCTACCTGGCCCAGATGACGAAGGTGGTTCCGATAGATTGCGAACCACCTGAAAGAGTCTCCTGCTACTGTTTTCTGCATATAATAATAATAATAATAATAATAATAATAATAATAATAATAAATTTTATTTATACCCCGCCCTCCCCAGCCAAGGCCGGGCTCAGGGTGGCTAACAACCAATGATAAAAACAAGTTGAATGAATACAATTTAAAATACAACATTAAAATACAACATTAAAACATTAAAATGCAGCCTCATCACAGGAGGAGAAAAGAAAAAGGAAAGAGGGGGAGGGAATCAAATTGGCTCCAAGCCAAAGGCCAGGCGGAACAGCTCTGACTTACAGGCCCAGCGGAAAGAAATCAGATCCTGCAGGGCCCTGGTCTCATGAGGCAGAGCGTTCCACCCGGCTGGAGTCAGAGTTGAAAAGGCCCTGGCTCTGGTTGAGGCTAATCTGACTTCCTTAGGGCCCAGGACCTCTAGGGTGTTGCTATTTATGGACCGTAAGGTCCTCCGTGGGACATACCGGGAGAGGCGGTCCCGTAGGTACAAGGGCCGTGAAGGGCTTTAAAGGTCAAAACCAACACCTTAAATCTGGCCCTGTACTTCACCGGGAGCCAGTGCAGCTGGAAAAGCACTGGGTGAATATGCTCCAGCATTCTGGGTGAATCGCTGCAGCATTCTGCACACGCTGGAGTTTCTGAGACAGCTTCAAGGGCAGTCCCGCGTAGAGCGAATTATAGTAGTAAAGCCTGGAGGTGACCGTTGCATGGATCACTGTAGCCAGCTCAGGATGGGAAAGGTAAGGGATATGCAATAGAGGCGGCGAAGAAGGTCCTCTTTGCCGTTGCCATCGCCACTTGGTAGGCTCGATGTTGAGCTCTAACCTGTGTCCGGACTGATTCAGAGGATTTTTCCGCCACCCGCTCTAGACGTCTCAGCAATTGTTTCATCATCCTCAGCTCCGGGGAAAACCACGGGGCTGTCCAGGCTCCATGCAATCGGAGAGGACGCTTCAGAGCCAGAGAGTCAATAGCCCTGGTTAACTCTGCATTCCAGGGAATACAGAGGAATGTCACCAGGGAATCAGCTGAAAGGCCATTAACATGAGATAAAACATCCCTTACCACAATCTGGAAACCATTTGGATCCATCAAGTGGCGGGGGCGGACCATCCAAATCAGTCCCACCTCCCTGCAGAGGGGAAGAGTCGCGGAGAAGACCAGTTGCACCAGAAAGTGATTTGACCACGGCACTTCTTTCGTTTCGCTTTTACTTAGTGTCAGATCACCAACATCCATAGAGGTCTAAGGCATGTCCACGGCTATAAGTTGGGTCAGACTTATTCAGGGACAGCCCCATGGAGGCCATGCTTTCCACGAAGTCCCGAGCGGCCCCTTGTAAGGTCATGTCGGCATGGATGTTAAAATCCCTTAGGACGACCAAGCTAGGTGTCTCCAGGAGCATATCCGCCACGACCTGAAGCAGCTCGGGCAGGGAATCCTTGGTGCAGCAGGGAGGTCGGTACACCAGTAGGAATCCTGTACTGCCCCTATTGCCCAACTTCCAGAACATGCACTCAGAAAACTGGGTCTTCCCAACAGGACGCCTGGTGCAGACTAATGACTTCCTAAAAATCACTGCAACCCCCCCTCCCCACCCACATGACCTGGGTTGCTGTGCGTAAGAGAAACCTGGTAGGCAAGCAGCGGCAAGGACAGGCCCATCTGCTTCATCCAACCAAGTCTCTGTCACACATGCCAGGTCAAGTCCTCCATCCACGATCAAGCTGTAGCCTACCTTGATTTCAGCAAGGCATTTGACAAGGTGCCCCATGATATTCTTGTAAAGAAGCTGGTAAAATGCGGTCTTGACTATGCTACCACTCAGTGGATTTGTAACTGGCTGACTGACCGAACCCAAAGGGTGCTCATTAATGGTTCCTCTTCATCCTGGAGAAAAGTGACTAGTGGAGTGCCACAGGGTTCTGTCTTGGGCCCGGTCTTATTCAACATCTTTATCAACGTCTTGGATGATGGACTCATGGGCATCCTGGTCAAATTTGCAGATGACACCAAACTGGGAGAGGTGGCTAACACCCCAGAGGACAGGATCACACTTCAAAATGACCTTGACAGATTAGAGAACTGGGCAAAAACAAACAAGATGAATTTTAACAGGGAGAAATGTAAAGTATTGCACTTGGCCAAAAAAAATGAGAGGCACAAATACAAGATGGGGGACACCTGGCTTGAGAGCAGTACATGTGAAAAGGATCTAGGAGTCTTGGTTGACCACAAACTTGACATGAGCCAACAGTGTGACGCGGCAGCTAAAAAAGCCAATGCAATTCTGGGCTGCATCAATAGGAGTATAGCATCTAGATCAAGGGAAGTAATAGTGCCACTGTATTCTGCTCTGGTCAGACCTCACCTGGAGTACTGTGTCCAGTTCTGGGCACCACAGTTCAAGAAGGACACTGACAAACTGGAACGTGTCCAAAGGAGGGCAACCAAAATGGTCAAAGGCCTGGAAACGATGCCTTATGAGGAACGGCTCATAAGGTTTAACTCATGAGGTTAAGGGGTGATATGATAGCCATGTTCAAATATATAAAAGGATGTCACATAGAGGAGGGAGAAAGGTTGTTTTCTGCTGCGCCAGAGAAGCGGACACGGAGCAATGGATCCAAACTACAAGAAAGAAGATTCCACCTAAACATTAGGAAGAACTTCCTGACAGTAAGAGCTGTTCGACAGTGGAATTTGCTGCCAAGGAGTGTGGTAGAGTCTCCTTCTTTGGAGGTCTTTAAGCAGAGGTTTGACAACCATATGTCAGGAGTGCTCTGATGGTGTTTCCTGCTTGGCAGGGGGTTGGACTCGATGGCCCTTGTGGTCTCTTCCAACTCTATGATTCTATGATTCTAAGTCATGAATGGCAGTGGTCTTATGAATCATTGATCTGGGATTGCACAGCAGCACCTTCAGGTCGTGTGGGATGGCACAGTGGGGCATCTATCTCCCATCCCTAGGCAGATTTATCAGAGCCACATAAGATTCTCTGTACAATATCATTTGTGCTGCTGCATCTCTCTCCCTGGGGGCATTTCCTCTCCACACTCACTCCCCCAAATGCTGATTTTCTTGTCTTGTTTTGAAGGAACACTGGGGGGAAGGAAGAGAAGAAAAGAAAAAGGTTCCTAACAACACCCAGGCAAAATCCTCACATGGCAATCAGGAATCTGATCACGATCCACCTTCCCACCCTCCTGTGTGTGTGTGTGTGGGGGGAGACTAGCTAAATGAAAATTGCCACTTTTCCAGAGTAACAGCCCTTTGTTCCTTGTTAAAGCAGTTCATGCAATCAGGGACTTTATATTTCACAACTTGAGGGAGGCAAACAGTTTTATTTGTGGAAAATGAAAATCAAGAAAATGAAAATCAATCTGTCCTGTTGTATGAAAGACTAATTGAGAGACAGAGATTCCCACCAAAATTCCTCATAGTCAGCTCCAGAAGATAGCATGCTGGGTCTTTGCAAATGCTCATGATGGGTGCAAAATCCTCCTGCTCCCAACATAGTACTCATCCAGACTTCCACTTGCCCTGCTCCTTTCCTCCAGGAAAACCCAGTAAATCTTTACTGATGAATTGGATCAAGGCTCAGTCAGGATTTCCAGGATTTCTCTGATTCAGTGCTAAAGAGTTTTCCCAGGGAAAGTGGCAGAGCAAACAGAAAGCCTCTTAGGTCCGTGTTTTCTAGGCACAGGACAGGTGGAACTGAGGATGAGCCCATGGTCACTGTTGTCCTCATTTCCTACAGGGGAACCAGAAAAAACTCTAAAGGTGACATGAAAGGATTCTACTCGCCCTGTGTGCCTAACCTTGTACAGGTTTAAGCTCATAGGTGGTGTCTTTCTTCTTAGAGGCAAGTTCCATGCCAGAAATAACCAGGGAGGGAAATGAAATCAAAGCTGCCAGTACCAAAAATTACCATTATACAAGTCTATGTTGCAACCACATTTGGAGCTCTGTGCACAGTTCAAAAGGATATTATGGAGTCAGAACAGGCTCAGAAAAAGGCAAACAAAGTGATCCAGGGAATGGACTAACTCACCTATGAAGAAGTGTTTAGGACCTCTTAGCTTAGAAAACGGCAAGTCAGAGGCGCCATGACAGAAGTTAATAGAATGATGCCTAGTACAGAGCAAGTAGACAGAGGAAATCTTTTCTCCCTCTCTCATAACTTGAGTACAGAGTGGAAGATTCATGACAGATTATGGAAAGTACTCTTTCACACAACACCAAGTTAAACTCTGGAAGTTGCTGGATTGGATCAATTCATGGAAAAGGCTATCAACAGCTACTAGTCATGATGGCTATGCTCTGCCTGTGCTGGGTCCTGACAGTTGGGACCTCCTCTTAAAGACCCCCCACCCAAATGTATTACAAAAATGTATACAGTATGTGTTGCATTTAAAGGAGTTTGTCCCCACAGCTCATTCCCCTGCCCCACTAGGCAGAAAATAGGACTCAGACGTTAGACTTTTGCTAATGGATGCTCTTTCCACCGGAAAAAACAGCAACTCATTTAAGCTGCGCATTCCAAAACGCACATCTCTGTTGGAATAATTCCACTTCAATTGAGGCTACTCCAGAGTTACTGGCTAGAGAAGTATGTGAACTCAACTGTCTTTAAGAACATGACATTTGATTCACCACTGACATGCTAAGAGGTTTAAGAAAATATATAATTGAAGTGTGATCCACAGAGGAAGAATAAATATCACTTTCAAGGAGGACAATCAGGCAGAAGGTACATTAGCTAGCAGAAAGAGAGCTTCTTTGTACATGCATCAACACAGCCACATGAGCCCGCTCAGCAAAGATTTTAGGTTCAGTCTTACTCGTTTGGCTGCCTCTTCCAATGTCTTCACCCTTAGAGCAACTGCAGTGCATTTAATCCAAATATATCTTGTTGAAAACGTTCACGTTTTGCAGAAGGAGATGCTTACATTTCTGGCAGAACAGAGCAAACTGGCTAGTGCCCATGATGTCACAAAGGAACCTCCCTCAATCAATCACTTTTGGAAACTTTTTTTAAAAGCTGAGTGCTTTGTTTTACTGTTTAAACACGAAGGCAAGGGCATATAATTGTATTTGTGGTGCTTACAGGGTGTGTGATGCTGCACATAGGACTCACAATCAGGGGGTTGCAACCAGGTGGCATGTGCCTATGTAAGAAGGGCCACAGCTCCATTTGAGGGGCCCAGCTTTTCAGGCAGATGGTCTTGGGTTCAGCCCCAGTGGCATCTCCAGGTAAAGGCAGAAAAGAATCCTGTCTGAAACCCTTTTACTGAACACATTTAGTGTGGGTTCAGGTTCTGCCCCTGTTTTTTATACTGAACTGTTTTGTCCTGTTACTCGTTTTATCGCATGAAAATTTCTGTATTGTCTTATGAACACTTCTGCAAGTGGCTTTTGATATTGATTTCTGAAGAAAAGCAAGGCACTCATATTTACTTATTGAATTTCTATCCTGCCCTTTAGAATCATACAATCATAGAGTTGGAAGAGACCACAAGGAGCCCAGGGCAGCAAAAAGAAGAACAATTTAAAAAACAAGAACTAAACAACAACATTCCAAAACATTAAAACACACTTAAAACTGTTCTAAAAAGAGTTTCAGTTTTAAAAAACAACAACACTCCAAAACATTATTCCATCCAATGGAAGAAATAAATAAACATTAAATAAAACAAATTTTAAAAATAATTGTTAAATAATTAAGCAACTAACTGCTAACCCTCAAGTGGTACCACAAAGCGGGGGATGCAGCCTGTGATGATAGATTGCTACACAACTTAACAAAACCTGCAGAAAAAACAGAAGGCAACTGTCACCAACTGCAATCTCTGGAAAGACCATTCCTCCTTTGTTAAAAAAAAAAAGGGGGGGGTAAGAAACCTAACAAGCTTTCTGCTGCTCTTAACACACCCACACACCCCTGGTGGCCTGAGCCCCTGCAGATGTCACAAGGTGTGTTACTTGGGGAGCCAGGAAAAGAAAAGATGGTAAATCAAATCGCAGGGAGAGTTCTGTTCTGAGCCAACTGGAAAAGCTGCCTTCTCTGCAGGACTGGCTCTGGTTAATAAGGCAGAGGGGGAGTCGTTATGTCGTCACGCTCTCCGGTGCATTTACAGCCTGCCTTAAGAGAGATACGATTACCTGGAGACCCACTTCCTTTCCTGCAAATCCTTTCCTTCCGCTGTTAGAAGTACAATAAATTTGATTGGCCCAGGCCTGCTTGCAATGAAAGGGTAGGTTTACAACTAGTGCAAGTCTTCTCTTAATGACTTCTGAGCCCAAGGTAGTAACATGCAGCAGACCTATGGAGTGGGACACTAGATACCTTTGCATGTAATGCTAAACCAGTGGTTCTCAAAGAGTGTGGGCATGCCACATTCAGGGTTCAAAATTAATGGACACCAGTTGCATTTTGCGACTGGCAACTGGCCTCTTGAGACTTGATGGAGATGTCCAGTTGCCACTTTCGGCACCTAGTCTCTCCACCTGCCTTGCCTGCCAGGCTGGGGGGTTCAGGGTAGAGCAGCAGCAAAAGACGCAGTAATAGGCAGCTTCATCGTACAGTTTTCAGCAAAAGCTGAAGACACAACTCTTTATGCTAACCTTTGACATCCGAGAGATATATTTTTAAAACCCATCTTATTTTTATGACTGCGTAGGGTGAAGGGCTGGTCAACAGCAACAACAACAGCATGACATTTTTAAGCTTGTTTTCACTCATAGAGTTTTAAAGATAAATTTCATCACTTTATTTTATTTTATGTAACCCACTTAAGAGTTGTTTGTTTACTTGCTTGCCTACAATTCAGCAGTACAAAAATTCTGCAAAATAAATGAAATAAAACAAACTGGACCCACTTAGATATTTTTTGGGGGGGAGGGGAGAAGAAGACCGCTCACTTCAACAAGCATGCAAGCAGTTCATCACCACCACCCCAGAACGAAAGCACCTTAGTGTGCCTGCGATGTGGCTTAAGCCACCCTGATTAGTGAGCACTATGGCACAATTCCAGCTCCAGTGACGCAGCTCCCCATAAGGCCAATCGCGTGTTCGTCACAAAGTACACAGGCCTTCCAGTTCATTAGCACCTAATGTTATTAATGGCCTGTCTCGCCAGCCGTACATCAAATTGCCTGCTGTTTAATTTCATACAGTATCTCAACCTTCCTTCTCCTGCTCCCCAGTTTCCACAAGCTAGCAGGGGGACAAACCCTTGATGTTAACTCGAATACATTTCTTGCCCTTAAAAAAGAAGGAAACAAGTAACAGGGCACCTTCTCTGTCTCCTACATGGTGGGGAGATGCTATTTATTTATATGGGAAGCAAGGGCCTCCAACAGCATCACACGCAGCATTCAATTACGTGTATCTATAAAAAGGAGGATTTCATGCAGCTGCTTAATTAAGTCTCTGAGGCTTTGCTAGGCTTGTGGGGTGTTTTGTTTTGTTTTGGCTACCTGGGCTCCCAGTGAGTTAACCATGCTGTGCAAGACAGGCTGAAAACCTTTTGCAATTTTGGGATGGGGGGCACTCTGGGTTACAAGGCCTTTAACACTGTTCCCCATCACAGGAGCACAGGAAGCTGCCAAGTCAGACTATCAGGGCATCTAGTTTGATAGTGTCTACTCCAGGGGTCAGCAAACGTTTTCAGCAGGGGGCCAGTCCACTGTCCCTCAGACCTTGTGTGGGGCCGGACTATATTTTGAAGGGGGGGAAACAAATAACCCAGAGATGCATTTTCAATAAAAGCACACATTCTACTCATGTAAAAACATGCTGATTCCCAGACTTTCCACGGGCCAGGTTTAGAAGGTGATTGGGCCGGATCCGGCACCCAAGCCTCTGTTTGCCAACTCTGACTGGCAGTAGCTGTCCAGAGTTTCAGGCAGGGAGTCTCTCTCAGCTCAACCTGTTACAGATAAGTAGCCGTGTTGGTCTGCCATAGTCAAAATAAAAAAATTCCTTCCAGTAGCACCTTAAAGACCAACTAAGTTAGTTCTTGGTATGAGCTTTCGTGTGCATGCACACTTCTTCAGATACACTGAAACAGAAGTTGCCAGATCCTTCTATATAGTGAGAAGGTGGGGAGGGGTATTACTTAGAAGGGTGGTGGGAATGGGAGATTGCATGCACACGAAAGCTCATACCAAGAACTAACTTAGTTGGTCTTTAAGGTGCTACTGGAAGGAATTTTTTTATTTCAGCTCTACCTGGCGTTGCTCTCAGTGGGGATTGAACCTGGGACCTTCTGCGTGCAAAGCAGATGCTCTGTGACTGAGCAATGGCCCTTCCCCAATGATCATCACCACCCACACTGGGGGGAATTCAACTGATTCTTATAAAGGTCTGCAGCCAGGAGTCAAACATCCACTTGCCGTGGCAACTGTTCCACTGCCTTTTAGCGAGTGTATGAAGAACAGCCCCAGCCATCCTCTCCAAATCCTAAGGAAGGTGGGGTGGCGGCTGGTCCTGGAGTTGTGCTGTACTTGGCAGTGCAGAAGACCTATGGGGGGACCCACCCACCCACCTTCAAGCTACAGAAGGCACCTGATGATTACTATATGGGTGCACAGCTGCCAACATTCTGTGGGAATGTTCAGGGAGGCAGGAGAGGATATATTGTTCAATGATATTTTTCCTAACTTGCGTTAGCAAGTTCTATATCTAAGCAGAGTTTAAACATTCCTCTTTTAAATGCACAGTGGTTTGCTTGTTGCAGGCTAGTTTTAGCCTCTAAATATATAGGATTCCTTGTAAGATCCCTTCTTGTCCCTCTTAAAAAGAATTAACACGACAATCTGATCAAAGTCAATATAAATGTAGTTTACTCAAATTCATTCAGTTCACAGTTGGATCCCTGAAGGCAGACTTATGTTACAAAAGCATATAGAATCATAGAATCATAGAGTTGGAAGAGACCACAAGGGCCATCGAGTCCAACCCCCTGACAAGCAGGAAACACCATCAGAGCACTCCTGACATATGGTTGTCAAGCCTCTGCTTAAAGACCTCCAAAGGAGGAGACTCCACCACACTCCTTGGCAGCAAATTCCACTCTCGAACAGCTCTTACTGTCAGGAAGTTCTTCCTAATGTTTAGGTGGAATCTTCTTTCTTGTAGTTTGGATCCATTGCTCCGTGTCCGCTTCTCTGCAGCAGCAGAAAACAACCTTTCTCCCTCCTCTATGTGACATCCTTTTATATATTTGAACATGGCTATCATATCACCCCTTAACCTCCTCTTCTCCAGGCTAAACATGCCCAGCTCCCTTAGCCGTTCCTCATAAGGCATCGTTTCCAGGCCTCTGACCATTTTGGTTGCCCTCCTCTGGACACGTTCCAGTTTGTCAGTGTCCTTCTTGAACTGTGGTGCCCAGAACTGGACACAGTACTCCAGGTGAGGTCTGACCAGAGCAGAATACAGTGGCACTATTACTTCCCTTGATCTAGATGCTATACTCCTATTGATGCAGTCCAGAATTGCATTGGCTTTTTTAGCTGCCGCGTCACACTGTTGGCTCATGTCAAGTCTGTGGTCAACCAAGACTCCTAGATCCTTTTCACATGTACTGCTCTCAAGCCAGGTGTCCCCTATCTTGTATTTGTGCCTCTCATTTTTTTTGCCCAAGTGCAATACTTTACATTTCTCCCTGTTAAAATTCATCTTGTTTGTTTTGGCCCAGTTCTCTAATCTGTCAAGGTCGTTTTGAAGTGTGATCCTGTCCTCTGGGGTGTTAGCCACCCCTCTCAGTTTGGTGTCATCTGCAAATTTGATCAGGATGCCCTTGAGTCCATCATCCAAGTCGTTGATAAAGATGTTGAATAAGACCGGGCCCAAGACAGAACCCTGTGGCACTCCACTAGTCACTCTTCTCCAGGATGAAGAGGAACCATTGATGAGCACCCTTTGGGTTCGGTCAGTTAGCCAGTTACAAATCCACTGAGTGGTAGCATAGTCAAGACCGCATTTTACCTGCTTCTTTACAAGACTATCATGGGGCACCTTGTCAAATGCCTTGATGAAATCAAGGTAGGCTACATCCACTGACTATGTATGGCTGACTATGATTTTCAGTGATTAGAGACTAAAAGGAAATGCAAACAGTGTCAAATGGGGTGTGTGATAAGCAATAAGAAACGTGTGTGCAAGACAGAGGAGGAAAGAGAGAAAAGTTCACAGTGTTGGCACTAACAGATAAGACCTTATACTAGGGTTCAGCAAACTTTTTCATCGGGGGCTGGTCCACTGTCCCTCAGACATTGTGGGTGGGGGGGCGGACTATATTTTGAAAAATATAAATACCCTGCAAGCCGGTCCAGCAGCTCCCCCTGGACCTGGAGGAGGAACACACTCTGAACGTGCTCGTCTTGGCACTGCCCGCTCACCGGCGTTGTTGACGAGCATGTGGGATGTAAAACTGCAGTCAAGCACAACATTCCTCCAGTGGACATGCTTGGGGATGTTTTGTCCCACTCAGGAGAAGACCTCCTGTTTCCTCCTGAGCTGGACAGACTTGAAGAGGGTGTGGTCTGTTGTACTAGCATGGAGGAGCACACAGCCTCCATGTTCGGATCCGTGTGTGTTCTCCATTGCTGTGTGTTTGGAGAAGTGACTGCTTAGTCACAGTCACTTGGGACTCACTTCTTTATGGAATAGTTCTAGTTGTTATGTAACCCAAGCCTGCCTTCAGGGATAGGACTGTGAACCTGAATGAATCTGTGAGTAAACTACTTTTATATTAACGTGAATCAAATTCTAGTGTTCTTCTTAGAAGGGATTTTACCAGGAAGGAATCTTTAATAGTAAGACTCAGATGAGTCAGCAACAAGCTGATCGCTGTATAATTTAAAAGGGGGAATGTTTGGAACTCTGCTAGAATACAGAACTTGCTAGCGCAAGTTAGGAAGGATATCATTGAATAATATATCCTCTCATCCCTCCCTAATCATCCCCACAGTGAAGCAAGCCAATCGGGCACCTGGGGCAGCGCGCGTGCCCTGCACCCAGGGGTGGGGCCAGCCAGGGTAGGGTGCTCCACAAGGCCTCCAAGGAGTCTGCCTGCCTCCTCCCACTCAGCCGCCCTACGGGGGAGGTGGAGGTGGTGGGTGAACCGTTTGGGGCAGTGCGGAGCCTGTGGGCACCCAAGCCGCTGCGCCACTCCCAGGAGAGATGTGTGGCTTGGGCACGCTGCAGGCCCCGCGGTGAGTGCCGCCCGGCATTTTGCCACCCCCTCAGTGGTGACACCCAGGGCAAACCACCTCCACCACACACCCCTTCCTCCACCCCAGGCCCAGCCCTGAGAAGTGGAGTGGTGTTTCTTCCAAAACAAAGGAAGAAAAGTGCACACACAAAAGTCAGGGGAATAAGCTGCTCTTGCAAACACCCTTAACCCAGTGTGATTTCTGGTGCCACATAAATCAAGTTGAAATAAAGGCAGCAACATGGGCAACATGGTGCCATGGTTGACTTTTTGTGCAAATAAAACTCTCTCTTTCTTTCTCCCTCCCCCCCTCTCTCTCACACACAATCACTGCACCTCGAAAGCGCATCATCCTCAGGTAGCTATCAAAGGTAACTCTGTTTTTCATGCATATAAAGGTGTAAAAGCACTAACTTCAAGGGAGCTTTAGGCTGATGTAAGAGAGATAAGTCCAGGCCTAAGCAGAGAAGCCCAGATAAAGAGGGGTATTTGAAGGTTGAAAGGAACAGGCCAGTATCTTTTAAATCCAAAGGATTATTCCTTTAGGCTGGTAATGGTTTCTGAGGGGTCTATTTTATCTCTGACTTCTGTACTCAAAGGTGTATTTAAATCTCAGTTCAAGACTTACAAGAGGTGGGAGATTTTTTATTTTCTTTTTTATTCGTAAGGCTTTACACACTTCCACACTTCCTTTAAAAACTAACAACAATAATGAACAGATTGTATCTGTTTTCATTGCCCAACAAAGGAGTTAAGCATTTTCTTTTAATGCCAGAGGTTGGAAGAGACACAGATCTGTGGGTTACAACCCAATGGTGAACTAATCTTGATGCCAAAAAGTGCAGCCTCAAAAATCTGCAGTCAGAATAAATTCTACATTGGTACGTGTGTGTGTGTGTGTGTGTGTGTGTTGCACAATTCCTCTTGCCTCTACACCTGCATTTCCCACCCTAAAAGCACTGCCCCCTCCTACAAGACTAGAATTGCTGGCATCTCTGGTGTGGGTATGTTGGGTTCAGAGTTTCTTCTTCTCTGGCATGGTCTCCCTGTAACAGCAAATGTAGCTCTTACCAAACCCTCAGAAACAGGATACCTTGATGGAAGGTTGGGTCCTTGTTCCCATTAGCCAGCATTTTGTGGTGGGGTGAGGGAATATCCCTTGACCCTTCTCCTGGGTGTATTTCAGCCCTTATAGAAAGAATCATCAAGTTGGAAGAGACCCCTGCGCTTGCCTCTCTGCTTTGCTTGCTTGCTTGTTTTTTCCTGTCGGGGTGGCTTTGCAAAATCCCCCGTGGTGAATCGGAGAACCTGCATGTTGGCAGGATTGCAGCACTTACTGGGCTGTGTAAATACCCAGTCAGGATGGCCAGGGTGCAGAGGGGCTGTAGCTGCCATGGCCCCAGGCCAGGGCTACTCAGAGGGTAAGTCCTTTGGCAACTGCAGCTCCAAGGAGATGGATCCACCCTGGGCTGATCCATGCACATCAAAGCCTGCTTGGCCCACCTCCCATGAGTCCCAAGGAGACAATGACATATCTGCTACAATGACTCACATCACTCCTGGCCATTGGCTGAGACTGATGGGAGTTGGAGTTCAACAACACCTGAAGCACCACAAATTCTGCTCCACTGTGTTGCGTTACAAAAACCACACTGTATCCACATACAAACTACTTGCACAAACATTCCCTGGTGCTGCGGAAAGCCCAACCAATGACTCACTCAGGTTTCCCTGCTTATAGAGGAAATCAATTTACTTGTCCCATACAGAGGGTCCCATGTTTGATCTCTGACACCTCCAAATATGGCTGGGAGAAAAGCTTATCTGAAACCCTGGAAAGCCACTACCACACTCCCAAACAGCACAAACACAGCACAAACACAAGACTGATACCCAGAGAGAACTTGCTGCAAGACAGACCCAAAAAAGAAAACAACAGAACACCTCTAGTCATCACATACAGCTCCCAAGTTAAAACAGTTCAACGCATCATCAGAGATCTACAACCTCTCCTGGACAATGACAGTTCTCTTTCTCAAGCTCTGGGAGGAAGACCTTTCATTGCCTACAGACAGCCACCCAATCTTAAACAACTCCTAACCCACAATAATACTACAACCAGACTTAACACGGACACTGGCACCAGAGCCTGCAATAAACCCAGATGCCAACTTTGCTGCCACATACACCCGGACAACACCATTACTGGCCCCAACAACATCACACATACCATCTCAGGACTATTTAATTGCTCATCGTCTAACATTGTGTATGCCATCAAATGTCAACAGTGTCCTTCAGCTCTCTATATTGGACAAACAGGCCAAACCTTACGCCAAAGAATAAACGGACATAAATCTGACATCAAGAATCACAAAACAGAGAAACCAGTAGGAGAACACTTCAATCTCCCAGGACATTCTATACAAGATCTCAAAGTAGCTGTTTTACTACAAAGGAATTTCAGAAATAGACTGGAAATAGAAGCTGCTGAATTGCAACTCATTACCAAACTTAAAACCATGGAGAGACCTGGTCTGAACAGAGACATTGGATTCTTATCTCATTATACATGACTAAGCCATTTCTCACCTTCTCACCCCTTGCCTTTTCCTGTAAGACCTATTGCAGTCGTTAAGAGTCGTCAACAGGCTCATCTCAGCTATCTGCCAATCTCCCATTCCCACCACCCTTCTGAGTAATACCCCTCCCCACCTTCTCACTATATAGAAGGATCTGGCAACTTCTGTTTCAGTGTATCTGAAGAAGTGTGCATGCACACGAAAGCTCATACCAAGAACTAACTTAGTTGGTCTTTAAGGTGCTACTGGAAGGAATTTTTTTATATTAGCACAAACACTGAGAGTAAGGAAGCTGTATTTATTCAGTGCAGGCTTAGGAGGAAGCACAGGGTCCAGAAGTCACGATTCCAAGGTATGTGAGCAAGGCAGGAGATGTGGAACCGAACAGAAACAATGAAGATGTCCCAACAGTTGGCATAACCCCCCAGCTAAGCTTTTGAAGACCAGGAGAGGTGAGTTCACGTACAAGGTTCTCTCTAACTACTGTTTTGGCGTGCATACAAATGCACACTCCAGAATCACACTGGGCTGCTGCATCTGATCCCACCTATGGAGGCAGCATCTGGATCTCAGCAACACCACAATGTCCTGTCCACCTGCCTCCAGCTCATCCACCACTTCCTCCTGCTCTGTCCCTCTGGTTGAAGTCCTCCCCACTCCCCAGCGAGGCTCTGTGCTCCACAGGAGAGGTGTGCAGGGATCTGCCAGTGGATCTGCTTCCCCACTGGACATCTAGAGTCGCATGGGGAGAACCTCGAATCTCCACCCTCTACCCCTGGGACTCAGGCTCCAGGCCCTCCCTCTACTTCTGCTTCTTCCTCCTCCTCCTCCTCTTCTATCCACTTCCTTTGGCATTTTGGGATGCCAAAACATGCCAGATTCTAACAAACCCAAGAGGTCCAGAAGTAAACATCCTATGAAGAACCCCAAAGTTTTACCGTTGATTTATGAAGATGCCCAAACAGACACAGACACAGACACACACACACACACACACACACACACACACACACAGTATATAAAATTCATCTTCTTAGCACATCAGCAGTGTTAACAAAAGATGAAGTTAGAAGTGTGTTAATCGGTAACTAATCTGCTTTGAGAGAACTTAATATCCTCTGAGTCTATGTTACCATACTGTACATAATCTGTGTTATTTTCCATCCCGGTTAAGATGCATGCCTGATTAATTCACTGTAGAGTCTAAACTAAACTTTGGAAAATGATCTTATTTCATGCTTCTACAGAGCTATTGATTTTCCATAACGTTCCTTAGAGCAAAATCCACCTGGAAAAAATGACGACTTCTAAAAAATATTACAGAATCACAGAATCACAGAATCATAGAGTTGGAAGAGACCACAAAGGCCATCGAGTCCAACCCCCTGCCAAGCAGGAAACACCATCAGAGCACTCCTGACATATGGTTGTCAAGCCTCTGCTTAAAGACCTCCAAAGTAGGAGACTCCACCACACTCCTTGGCAGCAAATTCCACTGTCGAACAGCTCTCACTGTCAGGAAGTTCTTCCTAATGTTTAGGTGGAATCTTCTTTCTTGTAGTTTGGATCCATTGCTCCGTGTCCGCTTCTCCGGAGCAGCAGAAAACAACCTTTCTCCCTCCTCTATGTGACATCCTTTTATATATTTGAACATGGCTATCATATCACCCCTTAACCTCCTCTTCTCCAGGCTAAACATGCCCAGCTCCCTTAGCCGTTCCTCATAAGGCATCGTTTCCAGGCCTTTGACCATTTTGGTTGCCCTCCTCTGGACACGTTCCAGTTTGTCAGTGTCCTTCTTGAACTGTGGTGCCCAGAACTGGACACAGTACTCCAGGTGTGGTCTGACCAGAGCAGAATACAATTCATATATTAGCGCAGCTCCTGTTCATTGCTGTGTATGCGTGTGTGCAGGAGATTTTCCTGGGAGTTGTTGCCCTCTGGGTCACTCTGCTGCTCTTAACTGTGCCCTCAACACCACCATGTTGCAGTAGATCTGGCCTCTGCTGCGTTTGCACTGCATCCAGGAGGAAAAGCGTGGGAAGAAACAAGGGAGCAAAAATGCACGACTGTCTTCCCTCCTCTTAAGCCCATACCGCAGTCCCAGAGATAACAGGATAAAAAACAGTATAATAAAGCTTTGAAGTACAAGTGGGGAAATGTTGCCTTTTAAAAAATCTGTATTCCAGGTTGTGTTCTGTAAGGAGCCGTATCCCTTCTGAAGCTTGAGGTTGGAGTGGGGAGAAAGGGGTGGAGAGGAGAAGGAAGCACCCTCCTCTTCAATCAGAATCATCTGTGGTGAGGAAAGGGATGGACTAGGCCCTAACGAAAACATTAAACAGCTTTGGGCTGGCGAGGGAGATTGGATTTCCCATCTTTATCAGTGAGTGCAGTGCTTCCCATTTACACAACATCTGTAGGAACATTAAGCCTACCTCTGAGGGTAAAACAACAACCTGCAAGCCAACTGCACAAGGAGACTCATCGCCTGAACCAGCTCTGCCTCACTCAACTATTAAGCAGTAATGCTGATTTGAAAGGGATTTGCATTATCGATGGCAGGTTGATGCCGCAGAAAACTGGTTCCTATTCCAGATCAGAGAACGCTCATATTTCATTGTGCGCTTCCAGATCCAGCACAGGCTCCTTGTTCTTCCCTTCAAAGCAGACTCTCTGTGGCTACTGGCTCCCCACACCTTTCCACTCCAATATCCAGAAATATCCTTGGTCTAAGACCTTCCTCCAACTCCTTCACCCTCCTGCTCCTATTCCCTCAAAAGATGGCACCTGCTCTCCCATGCTTTTCGGAAGAGCCTGCTGGAAAACCTATTTAAACAAAATTTGTATACAGTCGAACCTTGGTTTTTGAACAGCTTACGTCTTGAACATTTTGGCTCCTGAACACCACAAACACGGAAGTGACTGTTCCGGTCTGCAAACTATTTTTGGAAGCCAAATGTTCGATGGAGCTTCCGCAGCCAATCAGAAGCTGTGCTTTGGTTTCCAAACGTTTTTGAAGTTGAATGGACTTCCGGAATGTATTCTATAATCAAACAAACTTCCATTTGATAAGATGAACAGATAAATCAGCCATTTGAGCATGCTTGATAATTGGGGGAAGGGAAAGAGAACAATATCCACCACGATGCTGCACAAAAGGCAACATTCAAATCAAGTGACTCATTATTATTATTATTATTATTATTATTATTATTATTATTATTGCATGATAAGAAATGATATCCCAAGGAGGACACGTAGACCAGCACCTTTCCAAAGATGGGTACATTATGTATTTCACCAGAACCACCTCTTAATTATACACAGCCAAGTTGCAAAGCCCATTTCTTTTCTTTTCAAAGTTCTGCCTTACAAGAGATATTTGCCTATGAATCAGCAGTTGGGTTAATTCATTATTCAGGAGCCTTGTTATTTACCGCGCATTACAGCATGGTTAATTATTTACACACGCCTGTCTCTTGCCTGTGCATCTGTTTTTCTCCCTTAAGAAAAGGGGGGGGGGACCGTTTATAATCTCCTTCGCAGAGAGGATATAGCAGTCAGAGGTCGGGTGTTGTTGCATCAGCGGCTCCCAGCCCGTTTTCTTCTTGTCCTGGCTCTGCTCTTATTCCTTGCAAATTCTACAGAGAAGGTAGTCGCCTTCTAGGTCACCCCAAACCCACAAAGACTCACTTTAATTAACACATTAATTAGGGAGGAGTTAGGCCCCATCACACACTTAAAACATTATTTTATCATTTTAAACAGTCATGGTTCCTTGCCCCTCCCCAAAGCAGTCATGGAAAGTGTAGTTTGCATTGGGTGCTGAGAGTGGGCAGGAGACCCCTAGATGACCCTCGGGATCCCTTCCAATTCTACAAGTCTTTATTCCCCTCACAGAGCTACAGTTCTCCAGAGTGGTTTAACAATCAATCCCTTTTCCTGAGGAACTCTGGGAATTATAGCTCTGTGAGGTGAAGATTGGGACTCCTAACAACTCTCAGCACCCTGTACAAACTACACTTCCCAGGAAGAGCAACAGGAACCAAAACGCACCATTCATATAAGACCTTCTGAATGCACCCAAAGCACCCCATGAGCCTCGTGGATGTGCAGCTGTCAAGCAAGGGCACGTGGCCGTGAGCCAAGCCAGTGAGAGTCTTGCCTTTCATCCTCCGCTCAATGGCCTTCCAGCACCTCCCTCTTGCTGGGGAGTTTTTATAGTTCAGGAGGTCCCTCACAGGTTTTATTTTATGATTAAGTAGCTTTTTAAGCCTCTAATTAATGGCCGGGAGATAGAACTCTTGAAGGCTCCTTACTGTAATTGCCAAAGAAGTTTATGATATAATAAATAGGATGAAGTATCAATAATTATTATTGACCAATTTGTCAGTTTCCAAGGGCAGGAATGACAGTTATACCAGAATGTTGTGCAGAGAGGGCAGCCCTACACAGCAGCAACCCTTGAAATCCTGGTCAGTTTTTAAAGGTGATATACGCTGCTGCTGCTGCAATGAAGGCAATAAAAACCATTAAACTTACATTCAGGGCAACACCACACCAGTTTGAAATTTCAACTAGTATACTGATCAGGGATCACTGCAGCTCCCATCAGCACAGCCAGCACAGCTATTGGTCGGGGGAGGGGCATAAACACAGCACCCCTTCTGGATCAGACAAAAGGCCCAATGAGTCCAGTGTCCTACT
Source organism: Podarcis vaucheri (assembly GCF_965113315.1). Taxonomy (NCBI): domain Eukaryota; kingdom Metazoa; phylum Chordata; class Lepidosauria; order Squamata; family Lacertidae; genus Podarcis; species Podarcis vaucheri. Next base: position 2,241,917 of record NC_138758.1, on the reverse strand, counting down.
CTTGGTTTAGTCTTGTTTACCCTCCAGGACCCTAGGTTCCTACTCTTGTTTGTTTGTATTGGAAATGCCAGGGATTACACACACAGGAAATAGCAAAAGACTGAGGGGGGGGGGGGAGTTTAAATCATGGGGCAGATAAGGAACAACCTAGCTCACTCCTGGCAACCTTTCCTTGCATTCTGACAGATCAGTCATATAATCAAGTCCTTCCAATAAGGCAAATAAAAAACGAGACCAGGCGACCTTGGAATGGACAGCTCACGGAAGAACCCTGACCAAACCTAAGAGGAGGCGTGTAGTGGTGATAGGGGATTCCCTACTGAGGGGAACAGAAGCAGTGATCTGTGGGCCTGACAAGATGTCTCGGGAAGTGTGCTGTCTCCCCGGGGCTAAGATCCAAGATGTAACTGAACGACTGCAAGGAATCATAAAACCCACTGACAAATACCCCTTCCTCTTGGTTCATGTGGGAACCAATGACACTGCAAGCAATAACCTCCAGAAGATCAAAAGAGACTACGAGGCTCTGGGCAGGAAATTGAAGCAATTAAATGCACAAATTGTCATCTCATCTGTCCTCCCAGTTGAACAACGCGGCCCAGGGAGAGAGGGGAAAATAGTGGAAGTGAACAGCTGGCTTCGCAAATGGTGTAAACAGGAACGGTTTGGATTCTTAGATCACGGACTGCAGTTTCTTGAAGATGGACTTCAAGAAACATGGACTTTCTTGAAGAAATGGACTTTCTTTTCAAGAAGATGGACTTCAAGCGCATCCTGATCGAATTTGCAGATGACACCAAACTGGGAGGGGTGGCTAACACCCCAGAGGACAGGATCACACTTCAAAACGACCTTGACAGATTAGAGAACTGGGCAAAAACAAACAAGATGAATTTTAACAGGGAGAAATGTAAAGTATTGCACTTGGGCAAAAAAAATGAGAGGCACAAATACAAGATGGGGGACACCTGGCTTGAGAGCAGTACGTGTGAAAAAGATCTAGGAGTCTTGGTTGACCACAAACTTGACATGAGCCAACAGTGTGACACAGCAGCTAAAGAAGCCAATGCAATTCTGGGCTGCATCAATAGGAGTATAGCATCTAGATCAAGGGAAGTAATAGTGCTACTGTATTCTGCTCTGGTCAGACCTCACCTGGAGTACTGTGTCCAGTTCTGGGCACCACAATTCAAGAAGGACACTGACAAACTGGAACGTGTCCAGAGGAGGGCAACCAAAATGGTCAAAGGCCTGGAAACAATGCCTTATGAGGAACGGCTAAGGGAGCTGGGCATGTTTAGCCTGGAGAAGAGGAGGTTAAGGGGTGATATGATAGCCATGTTCAAATATATAAAAGGATGTCACATAGAGGAGGGAGAAAGGTTGTTTTCTGCTGCTCCAGAGAAGCGGACACGGAGCAATGGATCCAAACTACAAGAAAGAAGATTCCACCTAAACATTCGGAAGAACTTCCTGACAGTAAGAGCTGTTTGACAGTGGAATTTGCTGCCAAGGAGTGTGGTGGAGTCTCCTCCTTTGGAGGTCTTTAAGCAGAGGCTTGACAACCATATGTCAGGAGTGCTCTGATGGTGTTTCCTGCTTGGCAGGGGGTTGGACTCGATGGCCCTTGTGGTCTCTTCCAACTCTATGATTCTATGATTCATTGTGAGCCGAGCTTAATATTTCTGCAAGTACAAACCCTGCCACGTACTGTTCCCTTGCCTGATCTCTGCCCAGCTGTATCCTTGACAGTCAGCAGCTAACCTTGTCAGTGGAGAAGATTCAGCGGGGAGTGAAGGTTTGACATCCTGTCAGATGCCTGGTGCTCTGCTCCTCTCCTCATCTGATCACTATCTGGGGCTTAACCGGTGTTCCTCCACACAGCAATTCAACCCAACACCCTCAGCCCTTGGCCAAGAAAGACAGCCGCCTGAGGGAGGTTGGCAGGTGTTCTGTCTTGTTTCTCCTCCAAGCCGGTTCTAGGTTTCCTTGTCCATGATCAAATTTTCAAAGTGGGCACCTGCAGGGGCACCGAAGGCATTACTGAAGCGGCATTGATTTTTCAAGAAAACAGTGGCTGGAGATGGGCCTGTGAGAAATGGGGTGGGAAATGGATGGCGACTTCTGGGTGGAAGGTGCAAGGAAGGTGTCGGCTCTTGTTATAAGAGCAGTGAAATTCTATGCCAGGGGCTGGAACTCAAAACAGCCAGGATCATAGGAACAATATAGGTTCAAGCTACCTTAGGGACCGCATGCCAAGTTTGATCGCTGAGATAAAATGTAGGCGCGTTGTTGCTCATTGGGAGATTGGTAAGGCTTATTTGACATCAGCATGAAACTGAGCCTTTATTGGATCAGCTCAGCCCTGTAGAATACTCTGCCAATAGAGATTCAGCAGGAGACTTGTTTTAACATTTAGACATTTGCTGAAAACTTTTCAATGGCACCTGTGTTATGCAGAGCATAAGGAAAACATCTTCTGTAATAGTTAGCTTCTGATTTGTAATTTTTAAAAAATCATGTCTTTATTTTTGGGATACACATGCATGCACATACAAAGGGTGATTGCATCTCATGCAGTTCCAAGAGTTCCATGTATACATACACAAAATGTGCATACAGTGGTTCCTCAGGTTACAAACACTTTGGGTTACACACTCCGCTAACCCGGAAGTAGTACCTCAGGTTAAGAACTTTACCTTAGGATGAGAACAGAAATCGTGCATTGGCAGCAGCGGGAGGCCCCATTAGCTAAAGTGGTACCTCAGGTTAAGAATGGTTTCAGGGGAAGAACAGACCTCCGGAACGAATTAAGTTTGTAACCAGAGGTACCACTGTACTCAAATTGTTGAAACCGCTCCAGTGCGAGCATCCTGAGGCTTCTGGAACCAGTATGATGAGGCCCCAGGATGCTTTCATTAGATCTTGTGGGGCCGTCTCAGTTCCTGAGAGATCTGACAAGAGCATTGCAGATCCAGCAAGGCAGAGAGCTTAAAAGTTTATTTTGCACCAAGCTTTCCTGGGGCAGAAACAACTTTTAAGTTCTATGGATTGCTAGCATTTAACTTGCAGGATTCAAATCATTGACCTTCAACCGCATATAGTTGAAATACACATAAGAAGGGATTGTACTGTGCAGTACATACACACGCACGTATATATACAACCACTTTGATATGTCTCATTAAATTGTGGTGCGCAAGTTTCTTTTTTCTTTTTACTAATAAAATATAAATAAACAAACAATGCAGTTACACAAAAAGCATTTACCTCATTTGGTTAGAGCCTGGTGCTGATAACGCCAAGGTTGCAGGTTCAAATCCTGTATTGGACTGCTGCCTATTCCTGCATCGCAGGGGGCTGGACTAGATGGCCCCCAGGGTCCCACTCTAAGGTCTGGTATCTTTTTCATACCCTGGTTCTAAATTGCACAGCGCTTTTTATACCACTATCAGCACCATGAACTTAGACTGGTAGCTAACTTAAAGCCAAGCCAATTCTTTCAACCGTGGGGTTACTTGCTGGCAATATCTTGCCACAGTGAGTAGTGGAGTTGTCATTGGAGTATTCAAGGGCACCCCACACAGAGTGCACTGCAGTAATGTGGCCTGGAGGTTAACAGTCCATGGATAACAGGCTCTTCAGGTCCAGAAAGAGCTACATCTAAAGAACCAATTCCTACGCTGTGAAGAACAGACCTCTTCATAAGATAATATTTGCAGGATGCCCTTCCCCTGCCGAGTGCAGGTTAGAAACTATCTAATCTTATCTGTATATACCAAGGATAGGAAACCCAGTGACCTCCAGATGTTTTGGACTACAACTCCCATCAACCAGCATAGAAACCCCAGTCAGGGGTGAAGGAACCTGCATTCTAGAACATCAGGAGAGCACCACGTTATCTCTCAAATCTGCAATGAATTGCCTCACACTTCCAGATTCTGTTTTGTATTCACCCTCCCAGCCCTTTTCTTTTTTAAACTAGAACACCTTACCTAAAATGCTTCTTCTAAAATATACCTGTTACCTCTAGCTACATAATTTGGTAGGATGGCACTCATGTTTCCACAAGGCAATATATATTTTTCCTAAACAAACAGATAAACCCAGCTTTGATTATTATCCTCGTTGTTAATGGGGGGTGTCTTCCTTTCAGCAATCTTCCTGCACTAATCATTTGTAAAATAAAGTCTGCTATATTTTAGAAAGATTTACTCTTCCTTGTTAAGCTCTAAAGAGGTTTATCTTTGTAAAGCATTTTTTAATGGGGTTGGGGGAACGGTGAGGACCCTCCCCCATCCTTTTGCAAAAAACGGCAAGGAAATAATATTCCTCTTCTTAGCAAACACCACCACTTGAAAAGGTTACGCTGGCCTTTCCAAATACCACCTCCTGTGCACAGAACTCAGTGCTAATGACTCTAAGGATGAACAGCTACTTTCTAATACATCTTAACCTTTGAAAAATGGGGCCCTCATTGTCTTACCTTCATAGGCAGTTTGTTCACCTGATGTCGTTTATCTCTTGACAAAGGCCACCGTGATGGAATATATGTATGGAATGTAAGAACCCGGTCAGCTTTTGTTGACAGTTTAAGGGAACATAAATTGTGTGATGATTATGAGACACCACTTCCTTCCCATACTGTACATTCCTGGCAGCAGGCTCTGCATTCATTGTGCAATAGCCAAGCCTTGATTGCTCCATTTATACAGGGCATCTGCATGGCATCATGGAAAAGCACAGTTCCACTACTCAGAAGTTGGAAAATCCAATTTACTTTAAAAAACAACAACAACCCTCTGACAGTGGAAGTAGAACATTGTGGCTAATAGTCATGGATAGCTTTGTCCTCCCATGAGTTTGTCTAATCCTCTTTTAAAACCACCCAAAGTTGGTGGGCATCAATACTTGTTGTTGTTGTTGTTGTTGTTGTTGTTGTTGTTGTTGTTGTTGTTGTTGTTATATTTATTTATAGCCTGCCTTTTCCCTGGCAGGGATTCCAGGGACTCAAGGCAGATTACAGTTAGAAAAGAAATAGCTAAAAACATGGGGGTGGGAAGCCATATTTTAAAAGCATTACACGGGCCCTTAGGTGGTGCTGTGGGTCAGTGCATCTGGCTGTTAACCAGGAAGTTGGTGGTTCAATCCCAGCCAGGGAAGTCTGTGGACTGCCTTCCAACTCTACAATTCTATGAGTCTATCATTATTGGAATTTAACTACAGTGGTACCTCGGGTTAAGAACTTACTGTATTTTTCGCTCTATAAAACACACCAGACCACAAGATGCACCTAGTTTTTGGAGGAGGAAAACAAGAAAAAAAATATTCTGAACCTCAGAAGCCAGAACAGCAAGAGGGATCGCTGCGCAGTGAAAGCAGCAATCCCTCTTGCTGTTCTGGCTTCTGGGACAGCTGTGCAGCCTGCATTCGCTCCATAAGACGCACACACATTTCCCCTTACTTTTTAGGAGGGAAAAGGTGAGTCTTATAGAGCAAAAAATATGGTAATTTGTTCTGGAGGTCTGTTCTTAACGTGAAACTGTTCTTAACCTGAGGTTAACCACTTTAGCTAACGGGGCCTCCCGCTGCTGCTACACCACCGCTGCACGATTTCTGTACTCCTCCTAAAGCAAAGTTCTTAACCCAAGGTACTATTTCTGGGTTAGCGGAGTCTGTAACCCGAAGCGTATGTAACCCGAGGTACCACTGTATTAAGGATCTGTTAAAACATGCAGAGCAATATAACAAAAAAAGGAACACAGGACACAGGAAGCTGCCTTATAGTGAGTCAAACCACTGGTCCATCTGGCCCCGTACCGCCTACACTGACTGGCAGCAGTGGATCTCCAGGGATTCAGGCAGAGGACATTTGCAGCAGTGGAGACCGCAGCACCTGGGACCTTCTGCCACAAAGCTGCAGTCTGATTCTGTGGTCCCACAGCACAACGGAGCCCACGCTTCACACTCAGAAGGTTGCAGATCCAACCTCCAGACTCATCTCTTCATACACCTTCATCCAAAAGTCTCCCCTTCCAATTAATTTGTTTTGAGATATTATACATTTACATTTATTTTCTCCGCCTTTCCTCCTGTTTTTATTTGTTGTGCAGAAGTTCACCAAGAGAGCAAATGCAGCTGACAGCGTCTTAGGGTAAGGAAAGAGGGGGAGGGGTGAAAATCAATAAGAAATCAACTTTGATTAATGCTGTTTGACAATTTTTTCACATTAATCACATTTCCGTGCTCTGGAGCATGCAAAGTGGAAAAATCTATACTCATAAAAACTGTAATTGGGAACATTCTTTCTACTTACACAGAGGCAAGGGGGTGGGGGGAGGATTCGCTGAGCTGAACTGCAAATCAGTGAAATCACCCAGAGAACAAAAAGCAGAGTCCTTTTCTCAAGACTTCTGAAGCGCAATGGAGACTCAGAAGGAGACGCATCAAGACAGCCTGAGCCCCAGAGGAAATGACCACTTCTAAACATTGCTTTCCCTCTCTCTCCCTCTTTTTAAAATATAACTTTTATTGCATTTTAAATCAACAAGAGCACACGTCTAAAAATGTGTGCTAATATTAACATAAAATACCAAAATAATAAATTAAGATTTTAAGAAAGCAATATCATGCACATATACATTCACTGCCAGAACAATTTAAAAAATCAGTAACAAAAATGGTGAAACCAAGCCTTGATATGAGCAGAAAATAAACTTTGATTTTTCAGGGGATGGACGGACAGAAAGTAATATAATTATCCCTTATTTTCACAGGGAGAAGGAGAACGAAGCTGATGATCACACCCAACAACAATTAAAGATTTTATTCTCATTGTATTAACCACAACCACTTGAAAGCTGAGAGAGGTGAATGATTATGTTCCTAACTGCGAACATAAACAACAAAACAGTGCCAGATAGAAATAAATTTGTCCTTTCCTTTTTGGCTTCTTGAAATCCAGAGTTTGAAAGATAACTTTTCTAAGAGGGCTATTCCAACACCTTAACACAGCAATAAATCAGTTCTACCCTGGCCAGATCTCTTCAAAACGGGTTATTGTTGCCCACAACGCCGTCAGGTTCATAACTAGCTCCTTGCACTGCCGTCCCAAACACTGCTTTTCAAAACATAAGCCTCACCGAATTTAGTTTTGAATCCAAGCACGACTTAAAAATAGGCACCCAAGGATAACGCTGGTATACAAACAAACCACCAGGCACCACTCTGTCTTCTGCCATGATAAAGCTGTCCTGACAACACCACAGGCAAAACGTATCTTAATTAACTTTTACAGAACTGATTCCTGTACTAGGAGTCAAGTAGTTAGTTCCCCGCAGAGGGAGAGCTCCAACACTCCCAAAGATAAGAAAAGCAGCTTGGCCAAATATTCATTAGCCTGACGCAACCTCTGTCAATTACATCAATTATATCAATTACATCAGTGCCTCCCATCACATTGCCATGACATTGGTGGGTGCAAAGAGTTGTAATCTACATCTGGAGGGCACTAGGTTGACAAAGATTAGACTAATATTTGTAGGAAACAGTTGTATAAACAAGAGCACGAGAAAAGGCTGCTAGATCAGGCCACTGGCCAGCCGGTATCCTGTTCTCACACTGGCCAACCAGATGCACTCTCCCCCCCTGAGGTTTCCAGCAACTGGCATGAGGCTCGAAATTTCAGGGCTGTGGGCTGGAGCCCCACATCGGGCGAAAGATTCCTGCACTGCAGGGGGTGGGACTCTACAGTAAAATTCTATGATTCAAGCAATGGAGGTGGCTAACATATAGAATAAGAGAACAAGAAGAACATACCTTTAAAGAAGATTGGAAAATGTTTATTGAATATATGGGAAACAATTGTGGACAGCTGAGAACGCTGGCAGCATTCAGATAAATTCAACAGTGCAAACAAGTTTTGATGGATGCAATAATAGAATAATGAATGGTATAGTTTTTGTAAAATATGCAGGCATGTATGTATGTTATGCAAAATGAAGCATGGAAAGAGAAGGGAAGTCATTCATATATTAAGGATGTAAAATGAGTATTTTAAATTGTAAAACAGAAAACTTAATAAAATTATATACAACATGGCTAGCAGCCACTGATAACCTTCTTCATAAATTTGTCTAATCCTCTTTTAAAGCCATCCAAGTTGGTGGCCCTCACTGCCTCCAATAGGATCAAGTTCCATATTTTATGTGCTGTGCAAACAACTTTCTTTTATCTGTCCTGAATCTTCCAACATTTAGCTTCATTGTCACCAAGTTCTACAATGGTGCATATCCTGCACCACTGCATATTTCCCACCACCCACTGACTACAGAAGAACACAGAGACACAGAAAACCAGCTCTACACTGAGACAGACCTTTGGACCATCTTGCTCAGTATTGTCTGCACAAACTGGCACCAGCTTCCCAGGGTTTCAGGAGAAGTGTCCCCTGCATGGAGACGCTGCAGACTGCACCTGGGGCCCCGTGCATGTGGAACAGATGTTCCACTGCTGAGCTACAGCACCTTTCCCTCAATCCGCACTCAAACACGAATCTTCAAGGTACCAAGGAGCAAGTGTTGGCAGTCTTCACAGTACATGGCAAAACAATTCTGGGTCTTAATGTGACAACTTGTTAGCTCCATGGCTCTATAGACCAAACACTAACTCTCTAAAAATAATTGAAAAAGAAAGACATACAGCAACAGAAGCCTACCCACCACTCACTCCACCCTGCAGGACCCTAACCCTATATGAGTTTTGAGCAATGCTGTCAGAAACAGGGAAACCACCAGAGAGAAGGGCAGCAAAGAATCTTCACTCAGACCTAATTGTGGATTATTGTCCACAATCTCTCAATAGCTAATAGAAACAAGAATGAATCCTGCTATTCCCCCTTACAGATGTTTCTACCTTGAGATACTGATTTATTTCAGGAAGTAAACTCCACAGACAGGCACACTTTCTAGCATGGCTAATCTAATGTTTTCATATATCTCTGACCATCACTAGAATTTAATTCCAGGTTGTATTGCCAAATCAATACCTTTTCATGTAGCAGACTTGCGCCAGGATTGGTTGGGTGCACTTGTTATCTTTTCAGGCCCTCTGGGGTTTCACCTGGCTGGTTTCCTGGAAACAAAAGCCTCTCGCTTTGATGAGGCAGGATTCTCAATCAAAACTGGGAGCCAATCGGCATTCAGCTGTAAGTGGAAATTTGGGCAACAAACTGGGGTGATATAAGCCTATGTTCAAAGCACATGGCTTCCTTACTACACAGAATTATATGCTGGGGGCAGCTGCCCAGATGCTGTTGGACTCCAGCTCCCATCAGTCCCAGCCAATATGGCCTATGGTCAGGGATGATGGGAGTTGTAGTGCAATAACGTTTGGAGGGTGTGATCCGAATAAATGCATTCCTATCCTCATTTCACCCCAGCTGTATTCATGGCTTCTTGCTTTGCCATGGTATTGACACCCAGGGGGGCTGCGTCTTCTTGCCCAAGCTGCTCCCCAACAGGTGAAGCCACAGGAACCTCACATTTCACCCGCCTTCTTTTGCTCACTCTCACTATAAGCCTTTCCACTTAAAGATACACCTTGTGAGATCTTCATGCATCCTTTGCAGCCATATTGTGCGTATCCACTGAGCCTACTTGCAGTAAAAGATTTACTGCTTAATTAATAACTTCACCATGAGCAATTAAAGGTGTGTTGGAAAGGAGATAATACATTTTATTCTGCATGAAAGCATTCATTTTTCCTTCAGCGAACAGCTGAATGCATACAGTAATTAAACAAATGTTCAGTTTGGTGCAACCACGTAAATTCACGCACAACTGAAGTATTATTCCTTGTCTTCACGTTAAATAAAGAAAGAAATGCTTCCATAAATTCCTCACAATAATCAGATTCTCTGTGCAAAGTATGAGATTCTATGTGGAATAGAATTGCAAAGAGCTCCAAAAGGATATCTCCCAAACTGGGTGAACTGGGTGAATAGGTAATAAAATGACAAATGTGATTTTTTATTATTATTATTATTATTATTATTATTATTATTATTATTATTATTATATTTGCATCCTAGGACAAAAAAATAAATCTTAATTTCACATACATGCTCACATGGGTCTGAACATGTAGTGGCTGACCAGAAACAAGGCCCCAGGGTTCCGGTGGACAGATTTTGTTGAATATGTGTGGCAGCTGCAAAAAATGCTAATCAAATATTGCAGTACGACTTTTTGGTTCCTGCAATTCATTCTGATTGTGCAGATAAAAATCAGGGCTAGAATTCTACAGGATGTGTTTCTAGTGTGTGAAAACAAGCAAGATTCAAGGATCCCTAATTCACCCTCAGACACAGGCCGCAAGTGGCTGACAGCCTGGTGCAAAAGGCACCTGGTGAATTTTGAGCGCTGTGGCTGAGCATCAGCTCTACATTCAGAAGGTCCCGGGGTCAATCCCCAACAGCCTGTCCAGGTGGGGCTGGAGATTTCCCCAACCTGAAACCCTGAAAAGCCACTGCTGGTCAGCGTAGACTGAACTAGGTGGACGCAAATGGTTTGACTCCGTATAAGGCAGTTCCCTAGGCTCATACGATGGGCAGCCACACACCGTCATGACCTGGTATGCTCTCTCTGCACCAATGCCTTTTTTAAAAAAACAATATTTATTAAACCATTTTAACAAAACAAATTATCAATCAATATAATCAATTACATTTCCTCCCCCTTTTTGTTCCCTCCCATCCCTCCCTTTCCCACCCACCAATGACTTCCCTCAGCTCCCCTCTCTGGTTTGTTTACATATTTTAATCTCTGAATACTGTAAAATTGTACATATCATTACCTTATCTATAATAAATTCTACTAATAAATTTGTGAATGTTTATTCAAAAGCTGCCAAAGAGTCCAAATCATTTTGTTGTCTTTTTCAATACTTTGTAAAAAGTTCCCATTCTTCCTTGAATTCACAATTGTCCTTCTGACGTAATTTATATGTCAACTTGGCCATCTCTGCATAACTCATCAGTTTTTCTTGCCATTGTTCTTTCATTGGGATTTCCTCATACTTCCATCCTTGTGCTAACAAGACTCTTGCTGCTATTGTAGCGTGCAAAAATAATTTTTTTGTTTTTCTTGGCAGGTCTCGTCCTAAGATCCCTAACAAAAATGCTTCTGGTTTTTTTTACAAATGTCATTTTAAACATTTTTTTTCAATTCATTATATATCATCTCTCAAAATTTTTTACTTCTCTACATTCCCACCATATATGGTACAAAGTACCTTCTTTTTCTTTACATCTCTTTCACTTACTGTAACCAATATGTGTCCAAGAGAAAGAGAGTCTCTTAAAAGTAAAGATGCTAAAAAGTCTCCATTAGCTGCAATCACTGTACTCTGCTCTCATTCACAAAAAAATCCCCTTGCAGAGCCTGCCCACAGAAATCGGAAGCTGACTTCTTTTTTGGCTTCCATTTTGCCAAATCAATTAATTTAATTCTGATTTCTTATTTTAAGCTTTATTTGGTTTTTACCTCTGATGGGAAAATCCACTGCTTATGGTGACAGCATGTGGCTTCGGCTGTAGGGTGCGGTGGAGCCGAGAGCGAACTCAAGCCTCTTCCTTTCCCCGGCACAAAACTGACAGCCGGGGAGTCAGGATTGCGGCAAGTTTCAACGCTCCGCTGGACTCCTGGAGCCCCCACTCTTCCACGGAAGCCTGAACCATGACGTCTCTTAGTCAGGATGACATGGAGCACGCCGCCATTTCCTCCGCAGCAGACGGGAAGTCTCTGCACCAATGCCTTAATTCGCTGATGCAAAATCTCTGAAAAGGCACCCTCTCCTTCGCCACACAGTAGGCAAGGCCAAACAGACGGTACTAACAGTCAGGGCCAGATTTAGGTTTGATGAGGCCCTAAGCTACTGAATGTAATGGGGCCCTTTATGTGTCCAGCTGTCCTTTGTCAACAACAAATTGTTGCTGTTTTTTATGTTGAATATATGCTATATGGTAATTGATGGACCTAATAGGTATCTAAAGCCATTTGCACATAACAAAATATGTTGAACTGTAATTGTTGAATTGAAATACAATTAAGAGGAAGTATATTAATAGTGGAATGGGGGGGGGGGGTAAGAGAGTAGGACTCTAAGCTATAGCTTGTTTAGCTTATATGTAAATCCGGCACTGCTAACGGTGCTGCCCCACAGCAAGTGCAGAGTGAAGGCTGTGCCAAGTCCAGTTCCATCCATGCCTTAATCAAAGCTGAATGAGGAGAAGAAGCTAGTTTACCCTCTGGCACAGGCTGCTTCCGGAATTCAATGGGGTGAGAAACCAGGGGGAACTCAGCCCCCCCCCCCACACACACAATGCAGGCAGGGTGAGGGGTGCTGGAGTGCTGGAGGCAAGCTTTCCAGCAGCTTGTACTGAAACCTGATAGCAGAGCCCAGGGGAGGAAGATGGGGCGAGCATCAGAAGTGCCCTGCTGGATGAGGCCCATGGCCCATCTAGTCCCGCATCCTCTTCTCACGGTGGCTTAGCAGTTGCCCCAGCGGGAAGAAGGCTGGAAGCAGGACCCAAGCGCAAGAGCACTTTTCCTCCTGTGGCTTCCAGCAGCTGGTATTCAGAAGAATCGCTGCCTCTTACCTCTTAGACAAGAGTGCAGCCATTGGGGTCTGTGCAAGACACAGAGATTAATAGAAGGAACAATGATTTAGCAACAGCCGATGCTTTCCCAGGTGCTAATTTATTTAGTGAACAAAACAGAAGTCATCCAAGTTCCCCCAAAAAGCAAATGCCTTGGTGGGCATCGTAGCTCAGTAGTTCAACAAATGCTTTGAAAGCCACCAGCTTCAATCTCCAATGATATCTCCAGGTAGGTCTGGCAAAGCCCTCCATCTGAAAACCTTGGGAAGCCCCCTGCAAGGCAGTTCAGACAATGCCAAGCTGGCTGTGCTAGTGCTCTGACTCATGGAAAAGACAGCTTCCTCTATTCCTCCATGTTGAATTCAGTTCGTCCAGGGATTGACCCGGGGACCTTCTGCATGCAAAGCAGATGCTCTGCCACTGAGCTGCAGCCCTTCAGACAGCCAACTTTGGGTGACCTGCTTGGAATGCAGAAGGTCTTAGGTTCATTCCCCAGTGGCATCTCCAGGTACAGCTGGAAAGGTCCCCTGCCTGAAGCCCTGGAAAGCAGCTGCCAATGAGTGTGGACAATACCGAGCTAAATGGAGCCATGGTCAGAAGCGGCATAGGTCAGTTTCCTATATTCCGACAATGGGGCGCGTGCTTGAAAGAGCGAGGCAGAGAAAGCCCACGTTCTCCAAGAGGTTCTTATCAGTAGCATTCTTTGATGTCCCTAAGAATGAATTTAATACATGACGTTAATCTGAGCGGGCATCCAGTTACTGACACAAGTGTCCCGCCCCTTGCCTCTCCCTGCCAAAAAACCTTCGAAGCATCTTCATTGCCCAATCAGACTTGAACACTTCCCCAGGCTTTGGCACGCATGCCTGAACTGGTTCTGTGCCTCAGGACGCAAGTGTGCATCAGTGTCTGTAGTGATGAGTGCATGAGGTGAAGCAACAGAGTTTTCATCTAGCTTAAAAAAATTAAAAAGCACAATGACTTCATTATCTCAGAGCTTAGAGGCAGCATGGCTTCTGACATGGGTTAGTAAGCTGTGACAGCTGTGGAGCAAGACGTACAGGCAGACCCGAGTGGCATATACAGGCCAACGCTGGCATTGCAGAATCCTTCACGTCAGCTGTCTCTTTAAATCCAGTACAACCACATCTTAGGAGGGTTCAGAACCAAGGGTTCTGGGTATACACGGAAATCGCATATACCCAAACCCTTGGAGCTGCCCCCGTGGCTAGTGGGGGTGGGGGAGGAAGAGAGTGCACCCCCCATGCTCCCAGAACCTGTGTACTGAGTGGGCTTTACCCTCCAAGCATGGCAGAGAGCCTAAAAGTTCTTCTCACACCGGTTTACCCAAGCGGACCTGGCATGAAAAGAGTTTTTAATTTCTCTGTCTTGCTTAGATTTAACTTGCACAATTTTAACAAGCTGCCTTCAGCCACACATGGTTGAAACTGCACCAGTTAAATGTGCATAAGATGCACATTTTGGAGAGGGCAGGGGGAGAGAGAGAGAGCCTCCAAGAACGAAGAGCACAAACTCACACTGTGGGTCATATGCAAACCATGCATTTACAGCACTATGGCACCACTTTAGCTGCCATGCCCAAAGAATCCTGGGAGCTGGAGCTGGAGCTCCAGGTGCTGAGAGTGGTTAGGAGACCTCCTATTCCTCATGCAGAGCTAGAACTCCCAGAGCGGTTTAATAATCAACCCCCCTTCGCAGGCAACTCTGGGAATTGATGCTTGGGCATTAAGACACAGGTTCAAGTCAGAAAAGGGAAACCCAGAAAGGCTCACCTAGAGAAAGACAGTTTACATTCCTGTCCCTCTGCATGATAAAATGTTTATTTTCTTGAATGGATAGAAAGGAACCCAAGCAACACCCCATTTCTGGCATAGCCAAGCCTCAAAGAATGATTAGCAACTAGATACCAGGATAAACAAATTTGTTGTGATACCTTCACTTCTCCTCCCACTCTTGTTATTGAAGGCTTGCAAATAAAACATTGTAAACCAGCAGAAATTGGCAGGAAATTATGAAGACTGTTTTGGGGGTTTTATTAGTTCTATATTTGTTCCATGTTTCCTCTAAATACTGGTGATTCTTTGGAGTATGTTCCTTGCAGCAATTCTTTAAGTGTGAAAATATTTTGGGTCTGCCATCCCATGCCCACAACCTAATGTTTCGGATCTTGGCCAGCTACAAATACTTCCAAGTCAGGGCTTCAAATCACCACATTCCTAAGCAGCCTCATTTCTACACCAGAGAAGGTTAGCACCAAAGACATTCCACTCCCAACTAATTTCAGAAAAGCAATTAAGAGCAGAGCTTCCACTCAGCATGTAAACGAGTGCCATATATCCAGAAATTCTCTTCAGCACAGCCAAGATCCTTTTAAAGACAAATAAGCTCCATTGAGAAAAGTTCCTTTCCGATGATTTCCGGTCAGCGCCAGCGATTAATGGCGGATTTCCCTCCGAGCTCCGGAGGGAGTCTGCTCCGCGAGTTCGGGTCCTGCCGCTACGGCGAAGCGGGGACCCTTAAAAATCACAGGCGCGGAAGCCTGTGAACAAGGAGACTCGGCGGGCACCTTTGCACCCCCCCAAAACCGCGAAGGAGCCTTTTTAACGGCTCCGGAACGGCAGCGGGTGTCTGGCGTGGTGCTGAGAGTCGTCACCCAAGCCCATGGAGCGAAGCCACATCGCCATTGTCGGAGAGCGCTGATTCCTTCCTGAAATTTGGACTGAAAATATCTACCCATGAGTAGGACTTAAAGAACTACCTGGATTTGAAATTTATTAAGTACAATTTGGCCAAAAACGGGAGAGGCATAAAATAAGGAAGTCTGCCTTTCCGGACTGCAGAAAGATCAAAGCAAAGAAAGTGCAAAGCTGTAATTGGAAAAGGATCACTTTGAAAATAAGGAAACATTAAAATTGAAACCCCCCCCCCCTCTTATATGCAGGAGTAGAGGGGAGGAAGGTGTATTATATATACCTGCATGAAAAGGAACCTTTGAAAAAAATTATCTGCTGTCTTAAACCCTGGGAACGGACTGCCCTGACAGGGAAGCCGAATAGAGGACTGTCACTTTGCTAAAGGAAACTTTTCTGAACAGATATCTAACTTAACTCTGGGAAAGATACAGAATTACCGGATTGTTAAGACTTTAGAACAAAGTTGGGAACTGTTGCAGTGGACTTTCCTGGGACATTGGGGATATTCTTTGAAGAGACATTTTGTAGCAAAGATCCTGGAGATTTCTCCCCCTAGAGGACTTTGTTGAAACAGTTGCAAACTGGACTTTAATGGCTAAGTCATTGGAAATTTCCACTTGAAAACAACTTACAGGCGTGGGAACGACCTTGACTAGGTGTGAGAGTGTTATGGAAGAGGATAGAACTACTAGATCCGGTAGACAATATAAGACTGTCACTTCACACCAGCGAAGGGCTTCGGTTTCAAGTACAGCAACAGCTGCAGCTGGGCAGATAAAGTCAAAAACTATGTCATCGGATGCTGTGGCACAAGCTCTCCTCAAAATAAATGAGTCTTTGGAATTTTTGACAAAACAAGGTGCGGAATCCAGTAAACAATTGGCTGAGGTTTCAGCAAAATTAGATTTGAACACGAAAAGCATCAATGAACTGGGAAAGAAGGTGAATTCAAACACACAGTCTATTGAAAAGCTTTTAGAAGAATCAGCCACAACTCGTAAGATTGCAGAGGAAGTTAAGGGTATTGCAGTTGCCACCCAGGAAAAGATACCACCAGTCTATAAAAAATTAGAAGATCATGAGCTGGCCTTGTCTATGCTTGAATTGCAAAGAAAAGAGAGAAATCTGAGAATAAGAGCGGTGCCTGAAAGTGAGAAGGATAACTTGGCAG
Source organism: Podarcis vaucheri (assembly GCF_965113315.1). Lineage (NCBI taxonomy): Eukaryota > Metazoa > Chordata > Lepidosauria > Squamata > Lacertidae > Podarcis > Podarcis vaucheri. The sequence goes on along the minus strand of NC_138758.1, from coordinate 2,225,374 downwards.
ACTTTCTTACAAAATAATTTTTGGACTTTTGGCAACAGGAGTTAGAGAAGGAAGAATTCAAGATAGTGGCTGCTTTTAGATTGGGCAGAAGACAAAATAGAAAGAAGCCAAGGGACTGTCTGATAACCTTAGGATCAAAAGAAGAAAGAGATAAAATATTGAATCTATCAAAGAACTCTGGAAATTGAAAATTCCTTTGTGGAGATCTTTAAGGATATACCTAAGCATATTTTGGATGTAAGAGCCTACTACAAAGATCTGGTTGATCTACTGAGAAAGAATAGAATACCCTTCAGGTGGGAATTTCCTCAAGGTCTATCTTTTAAGTACAAGGGAAGGAAAACAAGAATAAAATCAGTGAGTGACAAGGATCAATTTCTATGAGATAACGAAGAAGACCTTTTGAAAGAAGTGGTTGGAGTGGAACCAAGCTTATCAGCAGAAGAAATACCTGACATAGCCAATCTATCATATGGATTGAACCTACCGACAGAAGAACAACAATCCGGGGCAGTAGGAGGGAAGAGCAAATAATTTAAAGATGTCCCTGCAACTTCTAAGTTGGAATTGTAACGGTTTGAACCTTCCCCGAAAAAGGAGAAATGTTTTTCATATATTGAAAAAAGAACAATTGGACTTGATTTGTTTACAAAAAACACATGTGACAAGGTTGCATAGAAAATTAAAGGTAAAGGTAAAGGTACCCCTGCCCGAACGGGCCAGTCTTGACAGACTCTGGGGTTTGTGCGCCCATCTCACATCTATAGGCCGGGGGCCAGCGCTGTCCGGAGACACTTCCGGGTCACGTGGCCAGCGTGACAAAGCTGCATCTGGCGAGCCAGCGCAGCACACGGAACGCCGTTTACCTTCCCGCTGGTAAGCGGTACCTATTTATCTACTTGCACCCGGGGGTGCTTTCGAACTGCTAGGTTGGCAGGCGCTGGGACCGAGCAGCGGGAGCGCACCCCGTCGCGGGGATTCGAACCGCCGACCTTACGGTCGGCAAGCCCTAGGCGCTGAGGCTTTTACCCACAGCGCCACCCGCGTCCCCTGCATAGAAAATTACTCATCAATAAAAGATTAGGTCAAGAATTTATTTCATCTGACAAAGTCAAGAAAAGAGGAGTGGTGATCTATGCAAAGGAAAAATTACTCCCGAAATTGATGTTTAAAGATGAAAAAGGAAGATTTTAGCAATTGAAATTCAAATTCAAGGAGAAAAATTTCTGATATTAGGAATTTATGCACCGAATGAGGGGAAGTCGGAATTCTTTAAGAAGTTGCATGAGACCTTACTGGATTATTTGGATTATAACTTAATTTTGATGGGAGACATGAACGGAGTAGTATCTACAAATATGGATAAGGCACAAAGACAAGTAGTTTCTAAAGATGGAAGGTTACCAAAGACCTTCTTTGAAATGACTGAAAATATGGATTTGATTGACATTTGGAGAACAAAGAACCCTCTCGAGAGAGAGGGAACTTTCTTTTCTCAAGCAAAAATGACATGGACTAGAATTGACCAAATTTGGGTTACTAGTGGAATGGCACTGAAAATCAAGAAAGTGGAAATCTGCCCAAAAACGTGCTCCGACTATAATGCGGTAAAGATGGAGATGAAACTAACAACAGCTGGCTCTTTCAGATGGAGGATGAATGACACTCTATTCAGAGATGAGGAGGTATACAAAAAGGCCCAAAAAACACTGAGAGATTATTTTGAAATAAACCTGAAAACAGACGTTGAAAAAAGAGTAATATGGGACGCAAGTAAAGCTGTGATGCGAGGATTTTTGATACAACAAAATACAATAAGGAAGAGAAGCCAAAATGAGAAAAAGGATAAAATTCTGGAAAAGATAAAAGAAGGAGAAAAGAAATTAAGATCTAAACCAAAGTCCCAAGAGATTTTGAGAGAGATTAAGTTATATCAGACACAATATATGGAATTGATGAATCAAGAAATAGAATGGAAAATTAAACAAATGAGACAAAAGACATTTGAATCTGCAGATAAATGTGGCAAACTTCCGGCTTGGCAATTGAAGAAAATACAAAAATTAAATACGGTTACAAATTTAGAAGTTGAAGGAAGGAACCAAATGAGATTAGAAACTGTTTTCAGAGTTATTTCAAAAAATTATATTCACAAGGGCCGGTGAAAGAAAGGGACATAGACGACTTTCTTAAGAAATATGGATTACAAAAAATCTCCCATCAAAGTAAAATAGCTTTGAATCAGAAAATAACTGAACAGGAGATAGAAGGCGCCATCCAAAATATGCAACTGGGCAAATCTCCAGGACCTGATGGGCTGACATCCAGATACTATAAAGCTTTGAAGGAGTGGCTATTACAACCTTTGAAGGAAGTCTATAATGAAATTCTTGAAGGGGAAAAGGCACCAGAATCGTGGAAAGAAGCTTATATCACACTCATACCGAAAACTGAGACGGAAAAGACTCAACTTAAGAACTACCGCCCTATATCGTTACTTAATTTGGATTACAAAATTTTTGCAGACATTTTGGCAAAAAGATTGAAAAAAGTTTTGATGGAGGAGATTCATAAGGACCAAGCAGGCTTTCTCCCAGGAAGACATTTGTCGGACAACGTGAGGAATATAATAGACATTTTCGAATTATTAGAGGTGAATATAAACACTAAGGCAGTAATGATATTCGTGGATGCGGAGAAAGCTTTTGATAACATTTCTTGGAGTTTTATGAAGAAGAATCTACATGGGATGGGGGTTGGGGCCAAGGATTTGAGAATGGTATGGGTGCAATATATTCTGAACAAAAGGCTAAGTTAATTGTAAATAATGTGGTAACGGAAGAATTTAAAATAGAAAAAGGGACACGACAGGGGTGCCCAATTTCCCCATTGCTTTTTATATCAGTCCTGAAGGTTTTGCTAAATATGATCAGAAGAGACCAACTGGTTAAAGGGGTACAGGTCGGATCTAAACAGTACAAATTGAGGGCCTTTGCAGATGATTTGGTACTTACTTTACAAGAGCCAGACACTAGTGCGAAAAAAGTTTTTGAACTAATTCAAGAATTTGGTCAAGTTGCAGGATTTAAACGGAACAAACAAAAAGCTAAGGTACTGGAGAAAAACTTAACAGGTATAGAAAGGGAGAGGTTCCAGAATGAAACGAGTTTAACTGTGGTTAAGAAAGTGAAATACTTGGGGATTAATAAGACATCTAAGAATGTGAATTTATTTAAAGACAATTATGAGAAATGCTGGACAGAAGTTAAAAAGGATCTAGAAATATGGTCAGATTTGAAGCTTTCCTTGTTAGGCTGAATTGCTGTTATTAAGATGAATGTATTGCCTAGAATGTTATTTTTATTTCAAGCATTGCAAATTGTGGACAAGATGGATTGTTTCAAGAGGTGGCAGAAAGACATTTCGAAATTTGTCTGGCAGGGCAAAAAACCCAGAATAAAACTAAAAAATTTAACGGATGCAAAGGAAAGAGGGGGATTTGCCCTGCCGGACTTTAAACCTTACTATGAATCAGCAGCTTTCTGCTGGTTGAAAGACTGGCTGCTTCTTGAGAACACAGACATTTTGGATTTAGAAGGTTTTAACAACATTTTTGGGTGGCATGCATATTTATGGTATGACAAAGTTAAAGCACACAAAGCTTTTAAAAATCATATTGTCAGGAAAGCATTATATAATGTCTGGATTAGATACAAAGATTTATTGGAAAATAAAACCCCAAGGTGGTTGTCGCCAATGGAGGCAAAAGCTGTGAAAAAGCTCAATATGGAGGCCAAATGGCCAAAATATTGGGAAATTTTGGAACAGGAGGGAGATAAACTGAAATTACAGAGTTTCGAGAAATTGAGGTTTAAAGTACGAGACTGGCTCCATTATTATCAAATAGGGAGGAGAATTGGCTTCCAGGTGGAGAAATCAAAATTAGAAACAGAATTGTTAGAACCCAATACTAAGAATTTGTCAAGAATGTATAACATACTGCTGAAATGGAATACACCAGATGAAACAGTGAAATCAGCTATGATAAAGTGGGCACAAGACATTGGTCATAACATTATGTTTGTTGACCGGGAACAGTTATGGACCACCGGCATAAAATTTACGGCATGTAATGCCTTAAGAGAGAATATTATGAAAATGATTTATAGGTGGTACATGACCCCAGTCAAGCTTGCAAAAATCTACCATTTGTCTGATAATAAGTGTTGGAAATGTAAAGAAACTGAAGGTACTTTTTTTCACCTTTGGTGGACGTGCCCGAGGATTAAGGCTTTCTGGGAAATGATATATAATGAAATGAAAAAGGTACTTAAATGTACTTTTCCTAAGAAACCAGAAGCCTTTCTCCTTGGCATTGTCGGCCAATTGGTGTCAAAGAAAGACAGAACATTCTTTATGTACGCTACAGTGGCAGCAAGAATACTCATCGCAAAGTATTGGAAGACACAAGATCTACCCACTCTGGAAGAATGGCAGATGAAGGTGATGGACTATATGGCTTTGGCTGAGATGACCGGCAGAATCCGAGATCAGGGGAAGGAGACAGCGGAAGAAGATTGGAAGAAATTTAAAATTTATCTTAAGAAACATTGCAAAATTAACGAGTGCTAAAATGTTATGGTTATAGAAAGTAAGTGGATTACAGCTGTAAAGATTAAGTAGAAGAAAAGAAAAGGAAATAATTAGATAAAATTAAGGGGGAGGATTTGCTGAAATAAATTTTGGAATTGGAACGCAGAAAGGGGAGGTATGGGGAGGTCGGTGAAATAAGTTTCAAGAAAAAAAGGATTTGAAAGTATACATGTTTGTCTTTGTGTTTATATGTCTGTATTGTGTATTATGTTTGTTTATATAAATTGTGAAAACCCAATAAAAATTTTATAAAAAAGAAGAAGAGAAAAGTTCCTTTCCAGAATAGAACTGTTTTGCTATGAAAGATAAGGAAAAAACTTGGGGTGGGGTATAATGGAAATAAGCTGAACTCTGCCTAACAGAGCAGTCCTATACACGTCTGCTAAGAAATAAGCACCAATTATAAACACCCCACATAAATGTGGATAGGAAGGACTGTGACTCACCAAGAACTGTGGAGTTGGGAGGGATCCCAAGGGTCATCTAGTCCAACCCCCTGCAATGTAGGAATCTTTTGCTCAACGTGGGACTCCAGCCCATGACCCTGAAATTAAGGGTCTCACGCTCTATCAACTGAGCTATCATGCTGAAGGTCCTGGGGTCAATCCCCAATGGCATCTCCTGGCAACATTGGGAAATACCTCCTGCCTGGAACCCTGGACAACCTCTGCCAGCCAGTGCAGACATTACTGAGCTAGACAGACCAATGGCCTGCCTTATATGGCAGCTTCCTATGCCTATAATAGAAATAAGGGGTGATCAAAAGACACTGAACAGGAAGCAATAAAACAGGCTGAACCCGCAAATTGAAAGTTTCTAATTAAAACAAGAAAGACTCTTGTGGCACATGAAAGTCTAATGGGTTTAATAAGTTTCCGTAGGCTCCAAGTTCTCTTCATTAAATGCATGAATTGAAATCTTAGCTGGTGGACCCATAGATGAAAAAGATGTTGTGGTGGGAGTTAAATGGCAGTGAGGAGCAAAATGTACACTCAGCGATGATAATTAGACATTTTACAGCAGCAAATTGTCATGAAAAAGCCAGGACGATTGCATTTATGCCTAAGGGTAAGGTAGACTGTTTCTTGCAAAAGTCATAGAGAGCACAAATATCCAGCCATAACTTAACTAGCTTACAAAATTTATTATTTATTTGTTTAAACGTATAGGTACACTGCTAGCCAATAAAAAAATCAAAGAAGTTTGAAACAAATATCCATACATATAATAATAACCATGCAAATCAAAAAAATTAAACCAGAGATAAACTCACTGTTATAGAAATATGTTTTTTTAATTGCCCACATAAGCTTGGCGACATGAAAAACTTTTCAGCAGATGGTTAAAGGAGAAAAGAAAAGGCAGCTACTGATATCTACGGGTAGGAGCATCGCACTGGTCACAAGAAAGGTCCCCAGAGTCGGTGGAACCAAGGGAGAGGAGTTCCCAAAATGCTCAAGTTCTTTTTGCTGTCAAGACGAGTCTCACTGATGCCAGAAAATCTGTGCAATCCATTTTGTTGCCAATGGGTCCACTAGGGGTGTTAATTCTATTACATGCAGCAATGAGCATGTCTACTCCCCCCCCCCCCCGCCGGCTCCTTGGAGAAAAAGGAGGAGTCTAAATGCAATAAATAAATAAAAGAAATGCTCTGAGCAAATCTTCAACTCTTTCTTTCTTTCTTTCCAGCAGGATCAGGTAGCAATTGAAGTTTGTATCTCCAAAAAGCAACTCAGTTAAAGGACAAACCATCTTCTTAACCCTACAGGTTTCTGAATTCACAAGCAACTGCTTACTGGTCTGCACGATGAGGTTGCTGCAAAAGCCATGCATTCCATTATGCCATCAGGTTCAGCTCATTAACATTTTCTGACACACTCAAAACAACCACTTAATTATTTATGGTATCATCAAAACAGTAATTTTAGCCTGTTGATGTTAATGAGAAAAACACGGTATGCTCTTTCATTATTGCTGACCTTAAACGCCCGCTCTCTCACACGCTCTCTCTCTCTCTCTCTCTCTCTCTCTCTCTCAAGTCAAGCCAAACTACGGTTTAGCCCAGCAGGAGTAAAATCTGCAGAGGAGCAGAGAGGCCTCAGTCTGCTCTCTGGATGCTTACATACTCTCACAGGTGTGCAAAGCCATGGTTTGGCTTAGAGTTACATGCAAACTGAGTCGATCACTCACTAAAATTAGTGGCATAAAATTATTGTTTTGGCAGGCCCCAACAATGAAGAACAGATTAGTAAATCATGTACTGGAGACACATCGCACCCTCTTGCCTCAATCCCACTCCAGGTGACAGCTGACTGGTGATTCATTCTTTTCCCCTTTCTGGCCTGCTTGCATTCTACATACAGCTGCGGGGGGAAACCCCACATAATTAAATAAAAATGCCAAGTTTGATGTTACTTCAGAAAAAAAGGGGAGGAGAATTAAAATCCACAGGAAAAGAAACATCTGCCCAGCAAGTGCTCCTCCACTTGCTGCCAGCTGTTTCCCCCCATGTCAGGAACCGCACCTTTCACACAGAGAACGTCCCCCCGACCCACAGAGGCAGCTCAGGGAAGCAAGACAAATGTGCCACAAAAACCCTAAAAGGGAAAATATGAAGGAAATGAAACTGTCGTTGGAGCATAGCAAGGATTCCCTCCCAAAAGCCGGACATAATAACATGACGAGAACCTGCTGCATCAGGTGGCTCATTCAGCCCAGCATCCTCTTCTCACGGTGGTCAACCAGTTGGGAAACCCACAAGCAGCACCTGAGCACAGCAGCAACACTTTGCCCTCCTGTGGCTTCCAGCAACCAGAAGCACTTGCTGCCTGCAGCCAATGGGGAAGAGCACAGCTGTCATGGCTAGCAGACACAGATGGCCTCTATGAATTTGTGTAATCTGGTGGCCGGACTGCGGACAGGGGAACCTAGCTGACAACCTGTGATGCTATTGTTTTTTGTTTTTTAAAAAATATTTTTTATCTGTGATGCTATTGTTAAAACATCTGCACTTAGCCAGGTTCAAGATCCTCGTATTTCTGTAATTTAAAAAACTTTTTTTAAAAAAAATTGTTATATATAGGCACTATTGTAAGCTGTTTTGATTTTTTTATGATGCAGAGGTAAATATAAATGAGCAGATAATGCCCCCCTCACTTTAAAGCCTTCCAATTTGATGGCCATCTTTTATGACAACTCCCATCGCTTAGCTGTACTCCCTCCACCCCCAGTTATTTAGCTTTTTCTAGACTGAAAAGCCCTGAAAGCTGTAACCTTTCCTGGAAAAATGGCACGTTCCATCGGATGCTGTGCCTGGCCTTTCGAGGGTGTTAGAAATACAATCGGAGTCAATGTTACCTGCGTGAGCCAGAGGCAGCTGACCCATTTCCCCCCTGTCAGATAAGAGCAGGTGGCGAGGGCCCTACCTACCTAGCCCAGGTAATTTATTTAACAAGGTCTCTGGAAAAGCAGCTGTTTTGAAGACCTTTATAAAGGTGATCATGAGCCAACGGCATGTCTCATGAAACACTCAGGTGAAGGTGGAACAGCAGTAGCAGGTGTAAGGAGCTTGAAATTCAGTAGCATAGTGTGGGCTTAAGAGATTTTTGGGAAGGTCCACAGAATCTCAGGGCTGGGCAGCTGATGGGCAGCTGCTCAACATGAACCAGGAGCCAGAGACATGAGTCAGGAGGTAAAAGCCAAGTGGGAGCCTAGCAGTCAGAACTGAGGACCCATCAGGCAAACCACTTATAGCCGACTTGAGCGGAGGTCCGAAGTCAAAACTTATTTATTGCATTTCTATCCCACCTTTTCCTCTAAAGAGCTCAAGTTCTCCCCCTCCCCATTTAATCCCCACAAGAACCCTTTTCATAGAATCATAGAGTTGGAAGAGACCACAAGGGCCATCGAGTCCAACCCCCTGCCAAGCAGGAAACACCATCAGAGCACTCCTGACATATGGTTGTCAAGCCTCTGCTTAAAGACCTCCAAAGAAGGAGACTCCACCACACTCCTTGGCAGCAAATTCCACTGTAAAACAGCTCTTACTGTCAGGAAGTTCTTCCGAATGTTTAGGTGGAATCTTCTTTCTTGTAGTTTGGATCCATTGCTCCGTGTCCGCTTCTCTGGAGCAGCAGAAAACAACCTTTCTCCCTCCTCCATGTGACATCCTTTTATATATTTGAACATGGCTATCATATCACCCCTTAACCTCCTCTTCTCCAGGCTAAACATGCCCAGCTCCCTTAGCCGTTCCTCATAAGGCATCGTTTCCAGGCCTTTGACCATTTTGGTTGCCCTCCTCTGGACACGTTCCAGTTTGTCAGTGTCCTTCTTGAACTGTGGTGCCCAGAACTGGACACAGTACTCCAGGTGAGGTCTGACCAGAGCAGAATACAGTGGCACTATTACTTCCCTTGATCTAGATGCTATACTCCTATTGATGCAGCCCAGAATTGCATTGGCTTTTTTAGCTGCCGCGTCACACTGTTGGCTCATGTCAAGTTTGTGGTCAACCAAGACTCCAAGATCCTTTTCACATGTACTGCTCTCAAGCCAGGTGTCACCCATCTTGTATTTGTGCCTCTCATTTTTTTTGCCCAAGTGCAATACTTTACATTTCTCCCTGTTAAAATTCATCTTGTTTGTTTTGGCCCAGTTCTCTAATCTGTCAAGGTTGTTTTGAAGTGTGATCCTGTCCTCATGATTAGCACATCCACATGATGTGCTATTCAGGACAATAGGACCCTCGATTCCCCAGTGACAAGCTGAGTTGCTGTCCCAGCAACCAGGTCAACCAGTTTATCACCTTTAATCCCAGTATTCCCAGGAATTCAACCAAAAACGAATCACGGTTAAGTCCAGAGACTGAAGAGCCTCCAACTTAGAGAAAGTTATGGGAAGAAATCTAATTGTGGGAGTGGACTAAGGCTGGAAACAGCCAGGAACGAGGGCAGAAAAGAAATGTCTTTGGGAAAAGGGTCTTGGAAGATGCATGAATGACCATTTATTTAGATGGAGCAACTCCCCTATGAAGAAAGGCTGGAATGTTCGGGACTTCTTGGTTTACAGGAAAGGTAAGAGGTGACATGGCATGCAGAAAGCAGATAGAGAAATCTTTTCCTCCCTCTCTCTCTCTCTGCACTAGAACTTGGGGGTATCCAATGAAGCTGACGGCTGGAGTATTCAGAACAGATGAAAGAACAGACTTCTTCACACAGCACAGTTATGCTCTTATTGCACATGCCTTGTAGATCCCTATCAGGCTTCTAGCAACTTGCCATCCTGAGATTTAAGGTTCGCCACACAGGTAAATGCTCCAGAACACTCACACTCCCTTGACTATGATAGATTTCATTTCAGAGAGTGCTCAGAGCTTCCAAGGGCGCAGGAGACAGTTTATTAAATTGACAAGGTCTGAAGACATCTCCTTTGCTCAGATGCTCAAGAGGCAGTTGAGCTGTGATGCCAAAGACTCGTCTATTTGCTTCTGTTCTTTTGGCAGCAGACTTTACAAAAACCATTTGTGTTTTCTGCATCATTCATGCATAAAGAGCTATACTTTTTTAAAAAACAAAAAAACAATCTATTTGCTATTAACAAAAGCTGCCGATGCACACATCTCCAGAGCAGCTGTATCTCCTCTCACACGGTGGGTAGGAAAGAACATTGTGCTGGAAGAGACATCCCATGGGCTCCGTAAGACAACCTGCACAGCTCTCTCACATGTTTAGAGAACATGACACACAAGACAAGGTTGAAAGAACAGAGCATGCTTATTTTTTTTTTTAATATTTTTTATTGCTTTTTTCCAGGGTCAATAACATAGACAATATCTCAACAAAAGCGGTTTTACAGAAAGAAGAAAGAAAAGAGATAAAAGAAAAGAACATATTTATATTTTCCATACAATTTTTCATAATCCACTGGACTTCCCCACATCCTCCGCCCCCTGCATTCTTTACAATAAAAATGACAGCAAATTGTTACCTTGTTTCATGCGTTTTTTCTTATTTCGCCTAATTATCTTTAGATTTAGAGTACTTGTTATTAATTCACTTTTCCCCACCGTCAGTCCTAATATAAAGACATTACTCTAAACTTTAATTCTTTCATAAGAACAGAGCATGCTTAGAAGCAATACAGTGGTACCTTGGGTTAAGTACTTAATTCGTTCCAGAGGTCCATACTTAACCTGAAGCTGTTCTTAACCTGAAGCACCACTTTAGCTAATGGGGCCTCCTGCTGTTGCCACGCCGCCAGAGCACAATTTCTGTTCTCATCCTGAAGCAATGTTCTTAACCTGAAGCAATATTTATGGATTAACAGAGTCTATAACCTGAAGCGTATGTAACCCGAGGTACCACTGTACTGGTGTAAAGGAGTTTGCGATACGGCTTTTGTTGAAAAGTTGACAAGTTAAATGAAAATGGCTAGGGAGCCTAAATACTGGGTAATTTTTGTGTGGTTTTTACTGTGCCTAGCAGACCCTGGAAAAGAATCATAGAATCATAGAGTTGGAAGAGACCACAAGGGCCATCGAGTCCAACCCCCTGCCAAGCAGGAAACACCATCAGAGCACTCCTGACATATGGTTGTCAAGCCTCTGCTTAAAGACCTCCAAAGTAGGAGACTCCACCACACTCCTTGGCAGCAAATTCCACTGTCAAACAGCTCTTACTGTCAGGAAGTTCTTCCGAATGTTTAGGTGGAATCTTCTTTCTTGTAGTTTGGATCCATTGCTCCGTGTCCGCTTCTCTGGAGCAGCAGAAAACAACCTTTCTTCCTCCTCTATGTGACATCCTTTTATATATTTGAACATGGCTATCATATCACCCCTTAACCTCCTCTTCTCCAGGCTAAACATGCCCAGCTCCCTTAGCCGTTCCTCATAAGGCATCGTTTCCAGGCCTTTAGATGAATAAAGTTTCATTTATGTTTTAAGTTATGTTTATAATATTATTTATGTTTCACTTTATGTTCCTTGTATGTTACTATAGATGAAATTAATAAAAATATTTATTTTGGGGGTTGAGGGGGAGAAAGCAAAGAGATATGGAGACAATGCAGAGGGCAGTTCCCAGCTTCATAAGAAGACCTGACTTAAAATGAACTGGGGAGGGATAAATAATGGCGAGGGATAGAAACTTGGTGCCTGCTCATATTTACCAGTAATTCTTAAGTTTTTAGATGGCAACCCCTGCTCCAGACATTGTAGTACAGATTGTCCCAGCTGACTCATTGTTCCTTGACTATGCTCAGCTTAGACAGACGCCTTGTTCTGTTGATAATTACAGCCTATTACAGATTGAAGACATTGATGGAAGAACAGTAATACATAATGGGGGCAGGGGGCCAGCCACACCCACGCCTCCCAGCTAATGCATCAAACACAAAATAATACCACAGCAAAAATGGGGAGATTAGAATTTAACCTCTAGATAGGAAAGGATTTCGCTTTTATGGAAGGTGTCACTCTGGCAAAAGCGCACAGTTGATGCATGCATTCACATACACCATGCACAGGGTTTCAGGTGCCAGATGCATCCCAAAGTCTTTTCAGAACTTCCACGCCAGCCTGTGCCCTTGGCTTGCCAGCTGCCTGCCCTTCCTGCCAATCCTGAAGGCATAAGAACCGCTGCTCCAGATCCTGTTGTATTCCTCCTGGACACTTGCCAAGAGAAATGAGCATATGGTAGCTTTGCAGTCATCCATCATCAGGACAGATCACAGCTCCCAAAGAAAGCTGCTTCTCCCAGAGCTAGCACTCAGGCTTAAATCTTTTAAGAAGCGCTGGCGTATGTCCTACACGAAACCTGCACCATTTGGGGCTGGAAAAATATTTCAAATTCCTAGGGGCCTGTGTCTCCATTTTTGAGGTGCTGGAGCACAGCTTTGTTTTCTGAGTTCTTTCCCCAGCAAAACGCTGAATGAATTCTTCAAGTTCCGTTGCATGAGCATCACATTTCAAGCCATCTACAGTGGTACCTTGGGTTACAGACGCTTCAGGTTACAGACTCTGCTAACCCAGAAATAGTACCTCAGGTTAAGAACTTTTCTTCAGGATGAGAACAGAAATCACGCAGCAGTGGTGCGGTAGCAGTGGGAGGCCCCATTAGCTAAAGTGGTACCTCAGGTTAAGAACAGTTTCAGGTTAAGAACGGACCTCCGTAACGAATTTAATTCTTAACCTGAGGTACCACTGTAATAGACCAGTGGCATGAATCCCATTGAGATTCATCTTCCCCTTGATATAGACACCTTTACAGTGATTCCTCAGGTTACATACGCTTCAGGTTACAGACTCCACAAACCCAGAAATAGTACCTCGGGTTAAGAACTTTGCTTCAGGATGAGAACAGAAATTGTGCTCCGGCGGCGTGGTGGCAACAGGAGGCCCCAGTAGCTAAAGTGGTACCTCAGGTTAAGAACAATTTCAGGTTAAGAACGGACCTCCGGAACGAATTAAGTACTTAACCCGAGGTACCACTGTAAATGCATCAAGACAAGCAGTTGGGGGCATTAATTCAGCTCCACTTTAACTATTTTGAAGGAGAGGAAAGGAGCCTCAGTAGTTATAGAATGGTGCAATTTACTAATTTGTGTAAAACGTTCATTCCTGCCTTTAGAGATCTCACCGACAATTACTCATCAGCTTCTCTCTGCCTCTGTCTGTCTCCCATACACCTTCTGACAGCTGCTTTCGAGCAGATAGTTTTAGGCCACAGGTAGCAAGTGTGATGCCCTCCAGGTGTTGTCAGATTCCATCTCCCAGTAGCTCCAGCCAACATGGCAAATAGCCAGGGATGGTGACAGGAGTTGTAGGTCAACAACATCTGGAAGGCACCGCTGACAAGCCCTGATTCAAGCTTTCACCAACAAATCCTACAAGAGAACAACCACCTCTGAGCGGAGAGAAGTGAAGAAAAATATGTGTGAACAGGAAGAACCTTTCTCTGGAGATTAAAAAGAAATAACTACGATTCCATGCTTCCTACATGCACACAAAGTGTCATGATAGCCATACAAGGATCATTAGACAAACACATGGAAGACAAGACTATAAATGGCAACTAGACCCAACGGCTGTGTTCCACCTCCACTGTCTGAACCAGTGAATGCTCAGCTGTTGGGAATCAGACCTCCTCTCCCCTCAACTGTCCCTTGAGAGGCAGCCTTTCCATCAGGCTGCCTCAGTGGGAGAGACAGGAAGCAGAAGGTTCATTGCATCCACTTTTCTGGGGGGCCAGCTCCATCAGGCACATCTGCCCCTGAACTGTGCCAGCTGGTCAGTACAGGAGCAAATGTGTAGAAATTGGTGCCTGAGTTTCCTCTTGCCTCCTTGACTCTTTTCCCTTGTGTGTTGTATATTTATTTATTTATTTGAATGTAAGCCTGCAGGTAGGAAGTGCCTTGTTTTGATTTGATGAAAGCTGCTCCAGGAGACTTTTCAGCTGAAGGGCAGAGTGCAAATGCTGTAAAACAATAAATAAAATCAGAACTGGGGAGTTGATGGTTGAGCTCAGGGGTTCCTTGTGGGCTTCCTGGAAGCGGTGCATGGTTGTCCATGGTAAGAACAAGATACTGGGTGAGATGGGCCATTGGCCTGATCTAGGAGCCTTGTCTTATGTTCTTATAGTTCGTTGTTGTAGTCAGCAGCAGAAGAGTGAGGGCTGGTGAACTGGTCAACCGGTGGAGGTCAAATATTCCACGAAGCTTAGAATGACATTATGTAGGTGACATCTTTCATTACAATGCCCTTTGCTAGGAAGGACCCCTCCCGCTCTCAGCAGCGTACCCAAGCTTCTCCTCCTGACTATCTGTGGGAACATCTGCCACATCCAAGCAGAAACACAAGCTATGGTGGCCACCTAGGAAAGGCCATGTGGAAGCCTGTGGCCCTCCAGATGTTATCAGCCTCCCTCTCCCATCAGCCTCAGAAACTGGAAGCTGCACTCCAGTGACATATGGGGCTACAGGCTCCATATCCCTGCCCTAGGTACAAACCAACAATCTGAATTGAGCCCCCAAACCAAGTAGTAACCAATGTAGGTGCCATAGCATTAGTTAAGGTGTGTGTGTGTGTGTGTGTGTGTGTGTGTGTGTGTTGTGCCTGATTTGCATGCTCCTCTGAAAAGAACACTGCAAACTGCATTCTGGAGCAACAGAAATTACCCAACAGTCTTCAAAGGCAGCCCTATGTGCAGCGCATTGCAGTAATATAACTTGGAAGAGCCCAGGGCATGAATTGCCATGTCCAGGGTTGGCTTGCCCAGTAAAAGAAATAAAGGCAGGACAACGATTAAGCACATTCTGATTTTCAACTGGGAGTCTGACCCCATTCAAAACAGGCCACACACCAGTTGCCTTTAACTGGCAGGTTGAGACCCACTAGTAGGTCACAGCCTGATCCATGCAACAGGAGAAATGGGTCCCCAAATGCATGTTTGGGTTAAAGTGGGTCCTGGGTCTGAAAAGGTTGACGATACCTGCCCTAACCAGCAGCACCTTTTCATCCTATATCAATTTCAGCTTCGGTCTGTCTATCCAGGCCAAACCTGACACCAGTTCAGAACTACAGAATTTAGGTTCAGAGTGGTCTAACATTTTTTTTAAAAGTTGTAGCTTGCATATTGCTTGTTCTACTTTTTGGGATGATGCATCCACCTGACAAAAATACCTCTTGCAGCTGTGTTTTCGGTCACAGGAACTTGGGCAGGCACAAACTCCTGAGATGCTGACTAGACTTCCAAGCCAGCGGGGGGGGGGGGGAGGATGGCTGTTCCTGTCAAAACATGCCAAGGATTCAAGTCACACCTTTCCCACCTAAATAACCAGGTGTGGAGAACCCTACTGAGCCCATCGAGATCAAACACACAGCCCACAAAGCTCCGGAAATTATTTTAGAACTAGGCCACCACTCAACATACATCAGGAGCACGTGAACTTCCTTACATTCCACTGGTTCATCCAGCCCAATCTGTTCAACACAGCACACTTCCTAGTAAGCACATCCAGGGTTGTGTACATTACTATTTCTTCAATTTATCTGTTGCTTGCACACTAGGAAGCAACTTAAAGGTAAAGGTACCCCTGCCCGTATGGGCCAGTCTTGACAGACTCTGGGGTTTGTGCGCCCATCTCACATCTATAGGCCGGGGGCCAGCGCTGTCCGCAGACACTTCCGGGTCACGTGGCCAGCGTGACGAAGCTGCTCTGGTGAGCCAGCACCAGCGCCGCACACGGAAACGCTGTTTACCTTCCCTCTAGAAAGCGGTACCTATTTATCTACTTGCACTTAGGGGTGCTTTCGAACTGCTAGGTGGGCAGGAGCTGGGACCGAACGATGGGAGCTCACCCCGCCCCGGGGATTCGAACCGCTGACCATGCGATCGGCAAGTCCTAGGTGCTGAGGTTTTACCCACAGCGCCACCCGCGTCCCCCAGGAAGCAACTTACAAAACATTAAAAACACTTAGCATAACATTTTATTTTTTATTAACAAAAACAGACCCAATAAAACAGCAGCAAAAACACATCAATAAACAGCAAAACCATCACCATCAGTCAAACATCTGGGAGAAGAGGCGAGTTTTTATCTGGCACCAAAAGGACACTAATGACAGAACCCGCAGACAATGGGGAGAACATTCCACAAGTGGGAAGCTACTACTGAAAATGAGCCCCCTCCCTTATCACCACCCTGCAAACCTTTGTTAGAGGATCTCAGGTGAAGATCGAAATGTCCAGATATGTTTATATCAGGAGAGGTGCTCAGATAGATGCTGGGCTTACATTAAATTCCAGTTGAGAGTTAAATAAAGGAGTCTGGATAAAGAATAATGTTCCTTCTGTACAGCATTACATGTTCCAAAATGAACAAGACAGCTTAATGCCACAAAATTAGCTCTCTCGACTATAGAAATGCTGTTCTGTCACATCTACAGGATACCTCTTCCAGCTGCCAGAAAAGCAATGCAATTTGAATCGCATCCCAGATCCCTTTGGATATCTGGGTCTGTAATTGGCTCACTCATGACTTTTCAATGCTCTTTGGAGATGAGGGAGGAGCACCCTGCAGTTACATCTGTACTGAAATATGCAAATCTGGATGGACATCATTTTTAACAGCACAAGTCATTAAAAGTAATCAGCAATCACTTTTAAAATTTCACTTAATTCACATGCAAACACATATGCAGTGAAAAAAGGAAGATGTTCTGTGTTAACAAAACACAAAAAGGTCTAAATAAAATAATTGCCTACTGGTTATTATTTTTTTAAAAAGCAGAAGAGAGGTCCATAGATTGCTAAACAGGGAAGAAAGATTCAATCAGGATCCAAAAAGGCAAAATTAATGGGAGTGGGGAGAAGGCTGATTTGAAGAAATCTCATTTGTACAAGTTTCAGTTGATTATTTCAATTATGTGGTAAAAGCAACCATTTCCAAACCAGAAGCATACTGGGGGTTTTCTGGAGCTATTTGTTATTAAGCAAATAAATAATGCAGAAAAACAGCTTCAGAAAACTCCCTGTATGCTTCTGGTTTGGAAACTTATTTGGTTGCTCTCTTTAAAGAAAACAACCACCTCAAAGCAGCCACAGGCATCACTTCATGGGAGACGTTCCCTCTCCTAAGACCATACTTGCCATCTGAAACTTTCATAAGTATTGTTGTTGTTGAACTATTTTTAAGGAGTGGAGAACCCTGCTCCCTGGCTTATCACAAAAATCTTTCTAGGGTTTAAAATAATCTATTAATCTAACTGATCAACTGAGCAAAATGTTGCAGCCCATGTCTGCCTATGTGTGACATGTGAGAAGAACATCAACACAAGAAGGCAATGGGCAATTGGCACAGAATACCTAGAAGAATCAAATAGGGGGAAACAACACAAAACACAAATTTTGTTTCTGTAAACAAGAGTTCTAAAAAGAAAAGCATTTTTAAAAACCAAAGCAAGGAAAAGTGACCAGTGTTTTGGTACACAGCGCTGTAAAGCCACTGTTGATTCCACCTTAAACATCACTTATTATTTTGAACTTCTACCACCTGCTACACCTTTGCTTTAGCCCAGGGAACAGCGCATCATCCACAAGTGCTCTGGGAATCCTGGCTGCAATGCTTGCAAAAACACATTTCCAAAGCCCAATTCAGCAATTTCCTTTGAGGAACTATGTTTTGGATTTTAAACACGTCTGGAGAGCCAGTAGCATTAGCTCCACCCACTGATGGGAGCTCAGGTACACCTTTAAAAGGTTATTTTACCCACTGCTGTGAGCAGAGCATCTGCTTTGCATGCAGAAGGTCCCAGGTCCAACCCCCAATGGCATCACCAGGAAGGCTGGGAATATTTCCTGTCAGACACTCTGGAGAGCTACTGCCCATCAGTGTGGATGATACTGACCTAGATGGACTAATGGTCTGTATAAGGCAGTTTCCTCTGTTCAGCCTCCAGCATCTCCACTTCAAGAGTAGCAGCTGATGGGAAAGACCCTTCCCTGCCCCTGACCCTGGGGACAGGCTGCCAGTCAGAGTTGGACTAGATGGAGAAATAGGCTGGCAAGGTAAAGAGCAGCTTCAAGGAAGCCATTTCCTATTGCAATCCTCAGCTGGGAGCGAGTGGTGATGAGTGGGAGACCCTCAAAAGAAAACTCAAGAAAGCCCATTCTCTGAATCTGGGGACCAAGGAATCCTTCAGAGAACCGGGCACCAAGCTCATTTTTGCAAGATAGAAACTTGTTTTATTTAAGGAAGTTAGTTATTTATAGCTGAATTCTTATTGATTGCCTTTTAAGGTGAACTCCTCACAAGAGGCTCCAGAAAATAACCTTGCATATAAATTCACATTTTCAAGAAAAAAAACCAAATATTTAAAAGTAAGTCCAACACAATATACAGGCTAGCAATACGCCAATATAGATTACTTAAAATCCATTTAAAGCAACTTCTGGTAGCACCATATATTATTTTTTAAAATACTACTCAAAACAATTGGGATTTGGGTTGCAATTATATAATTTATATATTTGTCACCTGTGTCTGCTTTAAAAGTTTTGTTGATTTTATATTTGTTTTTAATGAAGATTGTTTATATATGCCTGTGTGTAGTTTTTAATGGATTGTGGGCTTTAGCTGTTTACTATCTCTTACGGACTGTACTCTGGTCCATGGGGTCATGAAGAGTCGGACACAACTAAATGACTAAACAACAGCATCTTCAATATTATGTTTACGCTGCTTGCAAAACTTTTTCATTTGAGTGATCTACGTTTTCTAAATGAATAAAAAGATTTAGGAATCTAAAATGCCCCTTTTACCTCTCCTGAAACCATATTACTTGGACGAGGGTCCCACTACCCAAAAGGCTCTGCCTTGACAGCCTCCAAATCTGATCTCAGAGCATGGGGGCAGGTTCATATGGCCAATGGAACTCCTTCAGATAGCCTGCCTCAAAACTATTTAGTGTTGTGGGGGTGGGCGGGCATGTTGCCCTCCAGAAGTGGTTAGACCACAATTCCCATCATCCCTGATCACTGGCCACAATAGCTGAGGCTGATGGGAGTGGGAATCCAACAATTGCAGGGTCACAGGGTTCCTTGCCCTTGATTTAGGTAGCAAACACCAGCACTTTAGACGGGTTCCAGAAGTGCACTGGAAACTATTACAACTGGCATAAAATTGGTGCTGTGCATGCCTAACACCCAGCTAACACCTGGGTGTTCACATTTTGCACAACAGGAAGCGGCTAAACCATCTGCAAAGGCAGCCCCTCACAAAGTGCCTTACAGTAGCCTAAGGACTTCAGTTATCCTTGGCGGTCACTAGTCTAGTGCAAAGGTAACAGAGGCTAGGCCTGCCCTCCCTAGATAGGGTCTTTGCTGGTGTACCAACCTCAGCGGATAAAAGGCAGTCTCTGCCACCTCTGCAAGTAACCCAGGGGAACCTGCAGAATTGGTCCTGTAGGAGGAGGGAACAGCCATCCAAAACTGGTTGCAAACCACAACTGAGACTGGCTGGACCAGTGGTTCTCAATGGGCGTGGCACACCAGATATCCACTATTTGCACACAACTTCCTGCAAACACCCCCAACCCCCCACGCATCCAACATGCTACTTCTTTTAAAAGAGAGAGTTTCAGATACAGATGGAGTCTTCTCCACAGCATGTTAACTTCACCATTTCCATGTAAAGCTGCAGCGATCTACATGAGTTAATTTGAGTGGATGCTGTGCTGAAGCACTGCCTTTATTATTATAGTTGCTGGAGAAACTAGAATTAATGCAAGGGATGGCACACAGAGGCCTCATCCATTTGATGTAAATCAAGGCACTGCACATTTAAATTGCTCTGCTTTCTTTCAGGAAAGTACATTGAAGTGATTCATTAGGCGCTGTGCCATTTGCGAGAAACAGAGCAATTCTCGTCAGCATACCAGAGCACCTCTGGTAGTCAAATTTAAAAAGCAATCAAGTCTACTAATACCTTCCTCTGGTGCCCATTTACATCAGTGGCAAACATGATTCCCAACAATTCTGATTTAAATGAATAAAGAGCAAATTAACCTCAGCTAATGCAACACAGAGGCAAAACCTACACAGCAAAACTTCATGACACCTCCACCTATGTATATTTCATTTCCTAAAACTCACCCATTATTCTCCCCTACATTTGATAATTCAATATAACATACTGCCAAGTTCAGAACAGATCACAAGTTATAAATATGAATCTCCCCCAGAAGCTTAGATGCATTCAACAGCATTGCAAGCAATCATTTATAGTACCATTTTAAAATTTATAATATCCCGGAAAGGCAGAGATTGTTGCTTGATGTACAGAAAAACTGCTTTTACTGAGCACCGGAAAGCTTTGCTTATGCGTGGAAATCATCCTCTGCTAAACAAGGACTGGCACAAATGACAGATTGGATGAAATGAAACATAATGAATAATTTGTGCTAGCTTGGAGCAGTCAGCTATGTATCTTCCTATAAACCAACACTTTCAGAGCTGTATACAGATACAAAACATTTAGGACTTTTTCACCAACATCACGGAGCTGCTTTAAAAAGGTGTCACTAAATAATTAACTCAGCAATCAGAACCTGGAAAAGGAGAAAACATGGCCCCAATCCAGCACACATACTGAAGTTCCACCAACACCATGAATCTTAAATACATATCATTTTAAACATGCGCTATTCTTTCCTGTGGGACTTTCACCGGTGATATTCAGAGTATCGGATCTTGGCATAAGGACCGGCATATAGCCGAATCGTAGAATTGGTAGGGAGCACAAGGTCATGTACTGCAACCCCCTGCAATGCAGGAATTGCACCTAAAGCCAATTAAGTCCACCACATTCTGTTCCTTTTTCGAACAGTTCCCACTATCGGAAAGTTCTTCCTGATGCTCAGTTGGAATCTCATGTCTTGTCATTTGCTCCATCTTTCACGTGACAGCCTTTCAGGTATTTGTGTCTTCTTTTCCTCATTTCAGAAAATGAGAAAAACATTTTCCCACCTCCAGTTCCCCTGCACCCCAAGAATGCTCAAAGATTATCGGCAGAGGCTCTGAGATTACACCCGCAAATTCCTTGAGTACCCCTGGGTGCAGCTCATTAGGCCTTGGAGGTCTGAATTCATGTCTGAGGTCATACTGAATTTTAGCCTGCCTGACCTTCTCCCTGCAAGTGTTGGCTACTCATTTAAATGCTTCCTTCATGATTTGCCCCATTTCTTATACAACCCCCTTTTAAATCTCAGGCCATCTAAACACTCCTTATGCAGCCAACCACACCAGTTTCTTTAGGTGACTCCTAATTTTCTTTCTTGTTGTAATTGTTTGTAGTTCTGCTTTCAGTATCTCACCTTTCAAAAACTCCCATCCACCATGAATTCCCTTCTCTTTAAGTATTTCTGACCGCAGGATCACACCCAGCATTTCCTTACGCTTCTTTGAAATTGGCTTTCCTAAAGTCCAGAGTGTGTGTCCAATTACACTTGGCTTTCCCTTTCCTCTGCATAATGAACCCCTGGAGGATGTGCTCACTTCCTACCAAGATTCCTGCTACTACTGTCCTTCCCTTTTAGTGAAGATCAGGTCCAAGATTGCTGATCCCCTTGTTGCTTCTTTCACATTCAGGGAGATGAGATTGTCAGTAAGTCTTCCTATAACAGTTTCCAAATTGAAGCAAACCAAGAAACCACACTTAGCAACATTGAAGCACATCACGATAGCAAACCACTGATTGTTCCCAAGCTAACCATAGTTTCCTGGTCTGCTCACACTATGATGGAAATGTGTTCAATTGGAGAAGGGAATGCTTTTGCACCCTAATATTCTGCTTCCAAAAATCTGTATTAGCTTGAACATAGTTACAGAAGAGGCAGAATGACCTCCACGAATCTCAAAGAGATGCTCCTTCCATACAGATCAGAGATAGGGAGGGTGGAGAATCTGTCCAATTAGCATTAAAGATTAACTTTTTATCTCCTTCTGTTTACTGTCCAAAGGTTAGTTTATTGTACTGGCCAACTTAAATGGTTAACTTGACAGTTCTGAAAATGTTATGTCACTGCTGATGTATAATGGACAACATGGCAGTAATTATGTAACAAATAGGACTTCTGCTGTTTGTGAGAAGGCATATAGTAACAGCTGTGCAAACCCTGTGACTATTACAGTTCCGATCACTGTATGGGGCTGTCCTTTACTGCAGTAAAGTCAATTAAAAAAGGGTATTGTCTTGCCTGAATACTGGTTGACTTTTTATTCATTTAGTTCTCTACCAGGAGACAAACTTAGAGTGTTCGTGGTACAATGTCAACAGTTCTAAACACTGATGTTTTAAGGTTTTATTTGTGGTTTTAGATATGTATTTACCATCTTGTGAATTCCTGCACATAAGTGCTGGCCTGTCCACTTTATCACTGTTGACTCTTCACTGGTGAACGCATTTAGAATCATAGAATCATAGAGTTGGAAGAGACCACAAGGGCCATCGAGTCCAACCCCCTGCCAAGCAGGAAACACCATCAGAGCACTCCTGACTTATGGTTGTCAAGCCTCTGCTTAAAGACCTCCAAAGCAGGAGACTCCACCACACTCCTTGGCAGCAAATTCCACTGTTGAACAGCTCTTACTGTCAGGAAGTTCTTCCTAATGTTTAGGTGGAATCTTCTTTCTTGTAGTTTGGATCCATTGCTCTGTGTCCACTTCTCTATAGCAGCAGAAAACAACCTTTCTCCCTCCTCTATGTGACATCCTTTTATATATTTGAACATGGCTATCATATCACCCCTTAACCTCCTCTTCTCCAGGCTAAACATGCCCAGCTCCCTTAGCCGTTCCTCATAAGGCATCGTTTCCAGGCCTTTGACCATTTTGGTTGCCCTCCTCTGGACACGTTCCAGTTTGTCAGTGTCCTTCTTGAACTGTGGTGCCCAGAACTGGACACAGTACTCCAGGTGAGGTCTGACCAGAGCAGAATACAGAGGCACTATTACTTCCCTTGATCTAGATGCTATACTCCTATTGATGCAGCCCAGAATTGCATTGGCTTTTTTAGCTGCCGCGTCACACTGTTGGCTCAGTTTCTACCAAGCAACTCAAAATAAGCAAAGTGACTGGACTTTGAGAGTATTTGTATACATGGGCTTTATGCTTCATGTGGGTGAGTGTCCAGGAGGTTGTAGCTAGACTCACTGGAATGGCCTTAGCTCTGCATGCAGAAGGTCCCAGGTTCCATCCCTGGAGTCTCCAAGTACGGCTGTGGGAGACTCCTTGCCTGAAATCCTGGAGAAGCTGCTACCAGTCAGTGCAGACAATATGGAGCCCAGCACTGGTATGACGTCTATTGGGGACTGCAGAATATTCCCAAGCAAAAGCTTGAGTTATGTCCCGGCAGAGATATGATTTCTGACTGCTGCTCATTTCTTTGCTTTACTGTCATTTCGAGTCTTCTGTCTCTTCCCCCCTCGTCACACTCACCTCTCCACAGGATTCATGTGCGTTATCGATGGGAAAGGTCTATTAAAATGACATCTACCTCCAGGATGAGAAAACACCCATGACAACTGAAGTAGCTTTTAAAAGCTATTACATGCACACACCCCTTCACTACTGTCAAAAAAGGAAGTCCAGAATGCATGTTGTAGCAAACATAATGCACTATGCTAAAGGCTGTGTGATTTTTATTTGCACCTTCACTGGTTATTTTAGAGTATTTTATTGTATTGCAATTTGCTTTCCACTGAATTAAAAGTGTAATACAATGCAATAAAATAAAAAATATAAAAGAAGGAACAAAAATACAATTAAAAATCAATATAGTTAATGTGGGCATGCCCAGTATTTGAAATTTGCTAGGTGCAAATTTCAGCCACTTGTGACCAAGTAAAGATGCCTGGGCGCCAAATGTCTCCACCATCTGGAAGTGCCTGCCTGGGCATCCTTTGATCTTGACTGTTTTTACACACTAGCAGCACATCCTATAGAATTCTCTTTGTTATATTTTATCTGCGCAATCAGAATGAATTTCAGGAACCAAAAGGTCCTATGGAAAAATACAAATTTCGAGCCATCCAGCCCCAAAATGGCAACAAGGCATTCTGTTTTGGCAACTGTAACCCTGGTTTAAGGAGCCATTTGGAGCCTAGCTTATTTATCCGAGTTCCTACCACTGGGCCGCATGCCCTGGGCCACCTGAATTAAGCCCACGAACCACCAGTGGCCCAAGGACTACAATCAATCATATATTATAGAGTCACAGGTCCATTAAAACAAAACTAAGTAAGAGTATGTTTTAATGATCACATTTTTATTCTTAAAGCACAATATGATACCAGAGGGGGGAGGAACATGAAATACAAATGGCTATTAAGAGTGAGTGTACCCCCTTATGAGACATTTAAGCAGAAAAGAGGAACTTGGCCACTAACTCTGTCATTAACTTGTTTGTATCAGCCAATAAGCTCGCTGGAAGGACAGATCCAATACTTTGGCCCCCTCATGAGAAGAGAAGACTCCCTAGAAAAGACCCTGGTGTTGGGAAAGATGGAGGGCACAAGGAGAAGGGGATGACAGAGGACGAGATGGTTGGACAGTGTTCTCGAAACTACAAACATGAGTCTGACCAAACTGCGGGAGGCAGTGGAAGACAGGAGTGCCTGGCGTGCTCTGGTCCAGGGGGTCACGAAGAGTCGGACACTACTAAACAACAAAAGCAGCCAATAAATATTCCAGATATACCTCCTAGCATCCTTCCAGGGTGTTTCCTCGTAAGGGGCAAAGTGGTCCATTATATTCAAAAGAGGCATGGCCCAGATTAGGAATCCCTAACCTAGAACAGGGTGGGAAAATTCATGGCTCTCCAGATGTAGCTTCACTGCTACTTCCATCAGCCCTGACTACTGGCCCTGCCGCTTGGAGCCAATCCAGCAACAGCTGGAGGGCCATCGGTTCACCATCCCTGACTGCTAGAGAGCCAGGGATAATGGAGTTGTGCGTGTTTGGTTTTTAAAGGAAAACTCAATTTAAACCACAGGGATATTTGCAAGAGTCAATGGTTTCTGGAAAGCTTCCAATATAGCTTGTTATGCACTCCTGCCTCAAACACCACTGTGAGTATCTCCAGAGGTCCCTGTTGCTTCGTTTTTCTCTTCTTTACAACATGGACCCTGGATTTATTGCTACAGACAAGTTAGGTAGATGCTTTCCATAATAATTAGCCAAGGCTGGGAAGGCTCTCAATTCCTTCAGACTCTCTTGCCCAGGTGTTCGGATTTGTTGTTGTTGTTCCTGGATGTTGTTTTCTGCTTTCCTCGCCAGGAGCTCTGTGGTGTCTATGAGCCAATCAAATGACCCAGGAAAGTAACGTTTTCTCCCTAATCCAGTCTCCCATAATGAACTGACCGGTGCTAATTTGGGATTAAGACATCCAGACACAGGACTGTTTCAAAGGAGATGGACAGTCCCAGGCTAACACTGCTTGGGTTTCTGCCATGTACCCTGACACCCTAGTTGTAGAAGCTGTTCCAAAGTAGGAACCCCTTTGTTTTCAGGGATTGGGGGAGGAGTGTCAGTGAAAAAGAATTGGGGTCAATTCTTCACTTCCTTTTGGAAACCACAAGGGAACCAAAATATTCACAGAAATTCATCACTGCTGGTGTAATGCTGCCATACAAATCAATTGTGCAACCTGCATTTGGGATACTGTGAGCAGTTCTGGCAACCTCACCTCAAAAAGGACATTGTAGGTTCAGAAAAAGGCAACCCAAATGAATAAGGGGTGCAGCAAATCCCCCAAGAGGAAAGGTGGCAGCATTTGGAGTTTTCATTTGGAGAACAAGCAAGTTTATAAAATGGTGCATGTTTGTCTTTGTCTGTTGTGGCACCAGAACTTGGGGACACCCAACGAATCTGAATGATGGAAGATTCAGGACAGAATTTCATGCAGCATAGTTAAACTATGGAACTCATTCCCACAAGAGGCAATGGTGCCCACCAGCTTGGATGGATTTAGAAGAGAATTAGGCAGATTTGTGGAGGATAAGGCTATCAACGGCTACTAGCCATGATGGCCATGCTCAGTGCTATTTTTCTAGAAAAAGAGGTGCCAGAGGTGGACACCTCCCTCATTTTCTTAGAAGAGCAATGTCACCCACCCGAGAGGTGCCAGAACTTAGATCTGGTGAGTTCTGGCTGAAAAAAGGCCGGCAATGTTTCTGAATACAGTTCCTGGAAATCGCAGGAGGGAAGAGGGCTCTTATGCGCAAGCCCTGCTTGAAGGTTTCCCATGGGGGCATCTGGGTGGCCACCATGAGAAGAGAATGTCAGGCTAGATGGGTGATTGGCTCACTCTGCTCCTAGCCACTCATTGAATCTTAACGGTATCCCCACTAGTATAAAAAGGGAAGTCCCATTAGTATAAAAACTCAGAGGCAGAGCCCTTGCCTTGCAGGCAGAAGCGAGTCTACCCCATTGTGTCAAACAGGTCTTACTCTCAGTGCCTAGGATTGCAGCTTTAGAACAGCCTTCCCCAACCTGGTGCTCTCCAGAAGTTTTAGAGTCCATCAGCAGCAAGTGAGCTGGCTAGGGCTGATGGGAGTTGTACTCCAATAGATCAGGAGAGGACTAGGCTGAGGAAAGCATCCTTCAGAAAGAATGTCAGGGAAAGCTAGCAACTAACATGAGAATACAGGTATGGTATGGTACCTGGAAGATCTGTTGAAAGGGAGGCCCAAGGCTGTAGCTCTTTTGTGTTTTATCTCTGCCTTATCTCAGCAGAAAGAACTTTGGCTAATCCCTCACCAGCTGGTGGCTGTTAGACTGACAGCACAAAAGAAACCAAGAACAAGTTCATCTAACAGGTGTGAGGAGGAGGGAAGAGAATGATGTTCACACCCAGCTTTCCTTTTTTAGCACACACAAACTGCAATCACAATAATTGCTCATCAAGAAGACATTATTTCCAGGGGAGGAGGCTATCACTGCAGCTAGTAAGAGGGCTATGCAATTATTTTATTAAAAAGGATGAGTACAGAGACATTAAAACTGTTTTAGGGGTTGTTGTTTTTGGGTGGGGGAAAGAGGGATTCTACAAGAAAAGCAAAAGTCAGCACATAAAGAAAAAAATCCAAAATTCACAGAAGGGCAATACCTGGCCAACCAAAATGTTGCAAGCTCCCTAGTTCTCCAGAACTCTTTATCTGGCTAGATATTAAACTAAGCAGCCATGGGGACAGGGCGGGGGGGGGGGAGCTGGATTATTGTTAAAGGCGTAAAGCAGGAGTGGGAAACCTTGGGGCTGGGGGCCAAATATGGCTTGCAGCCCTCTGTATCTGGCTCACAGCCCTCGCCCCAGGCCATGCCGCTCACTGCTCCTGCTTCACACCCCGCCCCCCACATGTGCTTATGCCTGGCTGGAATGTGTCCTTAAGCTCTGATGATGCCACTTATTTGTCCTGATGGAGATGGTGGGTGTACCTGTGTCTGCCTCCAGGTCACATCTTTTGCTCCACCCACTTTTTGCCTCTGGCCGTTACTGGCATGCACATGCAGACACAGGCAGGCTGATGAGCACAGATTAAATCCTGCTGGGAACAGAGTGGTGCTGCCAATGCAGGATTAAACCCTGTCCTCCAAGCCCATCAGCTGATGCCACCATGTGATGTCAGCTGATGGCTGGATGGCCATGATTGCAGGGAAATGGCCTGGTGGGCCAAACTGGGTCCCAAGGGGGCTGGAAGTTCCCTACTCCTGGTCTGCTCTCACATGCAGCAGCCCTCCAGGGTCACTGGCAGGGAAGGGCTTCCCCCTTCACCAGATACCTGAGACTGTTAACTGGAGACAGGAGCCACATCAGGGAGAGGTCACTGCAGGAGAAGGACCGTGAGCAACACCACGGAAGGGGCATCTCTAGGGCCCAGGTTAAATCGACAAGCCAGGAGGTTTAATGTAATGTTAATGTAATCTTGTTATATTTATAGCACTGGAATGTTGGGTTATGCAGTCATTTTATTATGTTATTGTGAATTTTTTCTTGCAATGGTTGATTTTGAGATGCTTTCCTGCTTCCTTTGCTGCAAGCTGCTTTGAGCATGATTCTTTTTTGTGGAAAAGTGACATACAAATACAATTATGAATGAATGAAACAGGCTGAGCCTGGGGTCTTCTCCTATGGAGTAACAGGACCCCCCCCCCCATCTGATCTCTGGCCTGCTTCACATGGAAATAAGGGCAGAAGGCGGAAAGAAAATCAACTAGCCTTAGGATTAGACCAGGTTTTGAAAGAGTTCAACATTGAAAACCCTCCCTATTTTACAGTAGACAGATCCCCAACCTCACATTTGCTGATCCACAAGATGTCTTGGCCACCCAGATTCCCAAACTGGATCTCTCTCTGTCTTACAAAGAGTCAGGTTTGGGGTAAGGGCAAGGAGGTTGGAACAGTTCAACAAGCCTGGAGCCTTGCCTATAAAAGTCTACCAAGCACATGGATGGAATAAAAAAAGGATCCAGGGTCTTGAATGAGCACAGTTAAGATTCTTTCTTTCTAAAGGGATTTTCAGATGCATGCAGCCCTGCAAGGAGAGAAAGGAATGGAATTCCAAAAGGCGCACAGAGAGACAAAGGAAAGGATGGGGGAGACAAACAAGCCTGGGGTCTCATCTTGGAATGAAGATACAGTGGTGCCTCGCAAGATGAAATTAATTCATTCTGCGAGTTTTTTCGTCTAGCGAATTTTTCGTCTTGTGAAGCACGGTGTCGGAAAAGTTTTGGAAAAGCTTCAAAAATCACCAAAAACCTCAAAAAAAGGCTACCACACTGTGTTCTATGAATTGCTCCTCGAAGTCAAGTCACAACTGTATTAATGGTGTTAAGAAAAAGGAAACAAACTTGCAAGACGTTTTCGTCTTGCGAAGCAAGCCCATAGGGAAATTCGTCTTGCGAAGCAGCTCAAAAACCGCAAAACCCTTTCATCTAGCGAGTTTTTCGTCTTGCGAGGCATTCGTCTTGCGGGGCACCACTGTAGGCAGAAGGGTAATGATTTTGAGCCTTCACCATAGATGGCAGTGTGGCATTAACTGGTAGGAAAGAAATTTGAGAAAGACAACACACAACCGGTTTCACATAAATCTGTGCTTAGACCTGATGGTTCAGATAGAATGCAACAGAATGAATATTAAGGAAATGTGTCTGGCAGCCACAGAACCACCTCATGTTTACCCTGCCTATACCAGGATAATCACAGTTGAATATGCTTTTTAAAAATCAAATTGTTAATTACTGCAATCAAGTATTTTTTTAAAAGCATCCAAGGCACTGTTTGGAATGGGAACAAATGCCCTTATCAGCAACAGTGCTTATCATCGCAGTTCAGGCTTTTCTTTTCATTTTTAATGACTGCATATATTTAGAAATTTCAAGTACCAGAAGATGCCAAACTTAAACCCAAACCCAGTTCAGGAGTGAGAAGTCACCTTGCTTCTTAGAGCAAAGATTTAAAATATACTAAATTCGCAGGTGATTCTCAAAAATCAGAACTCTGCTCATAAGCGCACCTCAGTGGCTTTATCAACATAGCGGCTTTCAGGTCTGATTAGAGACCTAAAAGAAATAAGGAAAGATTTGAACAGAGAGAGAGAGAGAGGGAGAGAGAAGAACCCCCTGGATAAAAAGCCACAGAGTAGCTGTTTTTGAGATAGGTTTCTGAAAAGAAACCATTTTTATTTTTTTTTGCAGAAGAACTTGGTCCTATTTGTATGTGTCTGAAATCAAGTAGGATTCCCCCAAAAGGCAGCAGAGATCGTCTCCTGGATTTATCCACAAACCACAGGCCTTCCTTCCACAGCTGTAACAAACAAAGCTGCCCGTAAGCCATGCGACTTGGGTGAACCACAAGCGTTATTGAATGCTCTGCTGAAGATAAGCCACACAGCCTGCACATCCCTTTCTTCCAAATAGCCATTTTAGGATGGATCTCTGCTGTGCCTCTTAGCCCTGTATCACGCACCCACACACCCTTCCCTCCTTTGTGCCCCCCCCCCCCGCTGCACACACAAAGAAGCTCTGTACTGTATTTGCTTGTCCCAAATTCATATGCAGCTCAAGTCTCTGAGTATCTGGGACTCAGTGGTTTCCTTGGTTCACAGCTGATCTGTGCACGTTGTGCTTGTGATCCCAAGGCATTTCACACTTCAGAGCAACTCAGGATATACCCCAGACAATCTCTTGCTACAGCTCTCTCCCTGGGTCTCCAGTCAAAAAACTAGAAGATATTTTGTATCAGTGACAAAGACCAGTCATGCAAAAGCACAAACAGGCAGCCAATGCAAAGGACCCTGGAACAAAGAACGCAGAGACATAAAATTCAATTACTGGGAGAGACCCCTGAACCTCAGGAAAGTTTATCCCATCAGTCTCCAGAAATTGGATTAGTTGACAGCCCCAGAGTTGTTTAAACTATTTAAAATAGGTCTTTTGTATGCTAAACAGGGGCTCTGTTTTTGAATTGCAAATACCAAGCAAATCATTATCTCAGTTCCTGAGATGGACATGGCTCCTGGATTAACAAGCAGCAGCTGCTCATGTCCTTCCAGGTGCAATGTTTGTAGTTGGGCTGAGAAAAAGAAGAAATTAGGGGACGCAAATAAAGCTGAAACTCAACGACAAATAAAAAACACCTCTGGCAGTAAGTGAAAAGAATTAACTCTGCATATTTCATGTTTTACAAAGGAAGGTGTGGGCCTCCCTTCCCTTACTGCCCCTACTTGATCCCAAACATGCTAGGCGCTAGATGTGGTGCTCCCACTGGCAGTAGGGAGGTGGGTGGGCATGGAAAAATGCAGTCCCTGCAGCAAAGAAGTGCAGCATGAACTTTCAAAGCCACTGAGAGGTCTTGCACGGCTCAGCAGAGTCTACCTTCCTCAAACACAACCAGCATCCACAGATGGAGAAAGCACGTAGAGAAGCTGCAAGAGCACCTTGACTCTGAAAGGGCTGTTCATCTGTCTCTCTCTCTCACACACCCTCACACAATTTTTATGACACATTCAACCATCCTTGTGCTAGACAGCACTGTTTACAAAGAAGCAACTTCATACTGAACTGAAAATGCTATTTTGGACACAGGACCAAAAGCAAGATATCTAGCTGGGTGGGAGGGCAGAATTGGCTCAGAGGAAGGGCAGTGAGCTTACAGCAGAAAAGATAAGGCTGTGAAGATAAGGCCCAATAATCCCTTAGGTGTCTGGGGCTTTGAGCCTGCTTGGTAACATCATCTCACTGAACAATGGGGAACCTGTGGACCTTCAGACGTTGTTGGCCTACAAATTCCATCATCCATGCTGGCTGGGGATCATAGGGGTTGGGATTCCAATAACATCCAGAGGGCCACATGCCTGAGATCTAGTATCTCTTGTGTGAACAGGCCTCAAATCAAGAGATAAGTACCACCACTTGCTAAATCAGTTTTCTCCAGCATGGAGCCCTGCAGATATTTTGGACAACAGCCCCCATCAATCCCAGCCATGCTGATGGGATTTGGAGTCCAGGAACATCTGGAAGGCACCCTAAATAGTTGGGTATTGTTTTCATTGTTAGCTCAGTCTTAAGTACTAGCCAATGGGTGATAAAGGATGCATTTCGGGGAAAGGCAGAGGACTTTGCTTACCCAAATAAATGAAATAAACTTCAAAACAAAACAAAAACCCGTGATACACTTGAATAACCTGCATTCATGGTTCCTGCTGATTGCAGAGGGTGGAAGAACAGAGCAAAAAAAAGAGAGGATCTTTAAGGTTCCCAAGCGCAAACTGGACAGCTGTAATCTGCAAAGATGGTAACAGATTACTATAAAATTGCTCTTGAATGGGCAATGGGGGAGGGCTGGAGGAACTGCCAGATCATAATGTCCGGAAGGGGGAAGGATACCTGGGAAATATTGGAATGCTTTTATTACTGTGCTAGAACACTGGAGTGAGAATTGAAAGGGTTGGAGAGATTACATGTTCTATGGAGCGAAAGATTCTCTCTCCAGAAAGGAGAAATGATGCGAGGGGAGATGTATTAACCCTCCATAGGTTTTTTTTAGAGGCAAGGAGTTTTCTGTTTGCAAAGGATGGGATGAAACCAAGAGGAAATCTAGATCCCAGTGTATTTTTAAGAAGCCAGTGCTAGAACACCAGATCCTAACCCAGTTTCCTCAAAAAGAAATGTTGATTGGGAATTCTTTCCAGGCAGGCATGTCCTGGAAGGTTCCACTCGAACCAAGGGAACTATTTCCCCCCAAATCAGGTGTGCTTGGGATTGTGAGACCAAGTTGGTCTCTTCAGGGTTTTTACTCAAAAACTGGGCAACAGGAAGATCACAAGGGCTCTCCCTGGAGATAAGGAGAGTGGAGGATAGCAGGCCTCAATTCTGTGCATGTTTACTGCAGTGTAAACCAGGGTCTTATTCCCATAAGAACATAATAAGAGCCTCTTGGATCAGGCCAATGGCCCCTATAGCCCAGTATCCTGTTCTCACAGTGTCCCCACAGGGAATGTTGAACCAGATGAGTAAACATGCACAGGATTGAGGCCTGCCATCCTCCACTCACTTTATATCCATGGAGAGCTCTGGTTCTTATGGGACACCAGATAAGGCCAAGTGCCCATTTAGCCCAGCGTCTTCTTCCCATCAGGGCCGGCTGGGCTGCTGAACCAGACGGGGCATGGGCCTGATCCAGGGGGGTGTTGTTCTGAACGTAGTAAGGTGACGCGCCGGCCACCCCAGATGGGCCCGCTCCATCCGTAGGGATCTCCCTGCTTTGTCCCCCGTCCCGCCTGTGTCTCACCTGGTGGGGCGCAGCTTGGCGTCCTTTTTGCTGTCCACCACGGCCGGGACGCAGTTGGTCAGCTCGGTCCAGTCGGCGTGGAGCCCGCAGCTCCAGCCAGTGGAGAAGCGGGAGAAGAGCCAGGTCTCTCGCTTGCCCGGCCGGAGGCAGGTGCACTTTTTCTGCCCGGCCTTGCACTCGCAAGGTTGCTCCAGCTGGATGTTGCGCACCAGGTGGCGCCCGAAGGTGGTGCCGCCCGTCTTCTGGATGTGCAGGAAAACGATCAGATCGTCGCCAGCGATCTGGAAGTCCACGCGGCGCAGCAGGTCGGCTTCCGAGAAGTTCAGGCGCGGCACGAAGCGCGGAGGGCTCTCGTCCTCCGCCCGGTAAGGGTCCCCTCCCTGGCCGGCCTGCCGCGCCAGCAGGGCGGATGGGGCGGCCTCGGCCAGGCGCTGCCGCAGCTGGCACTCGCTACCCGGGCACACGTACTGCAGCACCAGCCCCCCGAAGAGCAGCAGCATCACCAGCGCCGCCAGCCCCCGGTGCCAGCGCTCCTCCATGGCCGGGGCGGGCGCATCGCCGCCGCCCGACGGCCCCGGTCACCGCCCCGCCAGCGTCGCCGCCGCCGTCCTCCTTCTCGCCGCTGCCTCCATACCGGTGCGCACCGAAGAACGGCTCCCTCCACTTCTCCTGCCGCCGACGCCGTCGCTCTGCCTGCCCGCTGCGGCTCCAGCGCCCGCCCCCGGCCCGCCCCTCGACGGCTGCAGTCCCCGCCTCAGGAGCGGCCTCTCCACTCAGAAGAAGCCTTTGTCTTTTCTGCCGGAGCGCCCGCGCCTCGCTTGCCTCCTCCTCCTCCTCGGAAAGGCAGCCGGACCCACCCCGAGCGCAGCGCCGACCCCGGCAGGAACAGAGATCCTCCACTCCAAAGACGCGCCTCGCTCTCCTGGTTGCTGGCGCGGTTTCTCCCTGTCGCTCCTAGGAAGAGGCGCTGCTGAAAGATTCACACGTCCTGGGGAGACCTGGGCACTGTCGCTCTTCCACGCAGCTTTCTCCGGCTCCCCCCCCCGTCCAGTTTGGGAGCCTCTAAGGCCGTCTCCTTTCCCTAGAGCCATCATTTATTTCCCTCTCTGTCACACACGCGCACATATAATGCCTGCCTTCCATGTTTCCACCCTCTGGGTTGGCAATGGCTTTTCCCAACCTGGTGCCCTCCGTAAGTTTCTGGGACTCCCATTCCCATCTTCCCTGACGAGGCAGGCGCTGTGATCTGAAGAACACCAGCCTAGGCTTGAAGGCCAGGCTCAGGGATCACACCAGAATACATTCAGCAGAGGAAAATGGCCTCTCTTAGTAGGTGAAGAAATTGACACCACCAGCACCAGCTTTCATCAGAAGGTCTCAAGGTTTAAAATTCAGAATTGAAAACGTGTGGGTTAAGAACAGAGAGATCTTTTAAAAGCATTTGCTTGCTGGGTCAGGCCAACTAGATGCTACCAGGAAGCCCAAAAGCAAACCATGAGGGCAATAGTTGCAAGTGTGTCCCCAGCATAATGGAGACTAGGGCTGGGTGTAACAACACTCAGATGTACACTGCCTCTGGATATGGAGTTTCTATTAATCTGGGCTAATAAGAACATAAGGAAAGCCTGGTTGCTGGATCAGACCAAAGGCCTATCTAGTCCCATTTATCGCAGAAGCCATGCAGGTGCTTAATAGAAGCCTACTGGTAGGACATCATTACTGCCATTATAGAGTTGGAAGGGACCCCTAGGGGTCATCTAGTCCAACCCCCTGCAATGTAGTTCATTTTATGCCACCTTTCCATTACAGGTGGTGCCGTGGGTCAGCGCATCTGGTTGTCCACCAGAAGGCTGGTGGTTCATTTGGTGGGGAGAGAGACTGTACTATTATATCTCCTCATACTTTTCCAACATATATTTTGAAAGTGAGCCAAGATGAAGGGCATATTGCTAACCTCTCCCACTCCCCCCCCCCAAAGTATCCAAGGCATTGAACCCATCAAGTTGATTTGATTCCATTTGAGTTCCACTCCTACCCAGAATAAATGTGTCATTTGAAGGAGCTGTGTTGTGAAATGTTCAGTTTGCAAAAGGCTATGTATTTCCATTCCAGTGTTTCAAGCAATCTGAAGGGGTGTGTGTGAGTATATTCAATCCACTTGTTTTTGCTTTAACTATGATATATTTACTTTAAAAATTAATAGACACACAAAGCAAGGAGGGAGGAGCCCTACATATTGACTGCTAGTTCATTGTGGGAATCAGAGGTAGTCTAATTTTGATGTGAAATTAATACATACCATAAAAGACGTGATGCATACAGGGGATGGCGCTCCCTGACAAACCATTAGCAGGAACGAGCTAAAATAAGCAATGATCAGTCCTTCACAGTTGAGGTATCATTGCCCATCTTCCTGCATCAAGCCAGTTGCCGCTTACCAAGCTGAATGTGGGGAATGGATGTGCACTTTCCATTTAGGCTGGAATTGTGCCTGTCAGATCTGACCAGTCTTTCCACCACCTGCCGCTACCTGGTGCCTTCTGCATGCAAAGCAGATATTCTGCTGTTGAATGAAGCCCACCCCCTTCTTTCCATGCTTCCGTGCTTCAAGAAATATATTAGCATGACTTCATTCAGCATTCACAGGGGACCCCATTCCTGATCTCGAAGCATCAAGGCTGCTTCCCTGCACCCCTTCCGGACCCAGGAGCCTGGTGGGGGGCAAACGTTGCAAGGGGGTGGCTGGTCTTTGAGTGAAGGGCTCCGGGCGGGGAAGGCTGCCCAGATTGCTGCAATGTGATACATGTAATGTGATATAATGAAAGATAGGCAGAAGGCACATTTGGCACACACACACACACAGAGAGAGAGAGAGAGAGAGAGAGAGAGAGAGAGACCCTCCTAGTGTCCCTATTTTCCAGGGATGTCCCTGGTTTAGAAAAGCCTTCTAGGGCTGCCATACGTTTGGACTGTCAAATGGCATCCAGTCGGATTTTTGCCGAATCAGTAAAAAAATGTCCGGTGAAACCCGGACATATGGCAACCAGGGCGATTTTTAAAAGAAAAATGTTGTAAAAAGCAAAAAAAAAAAAGGGAGCCCAAAACCTTTTTTTTTCATTAGAGAAATGTTGGAGCAGATAAATAACTATACAACCTTTAGAAGACATCTGAAGGCAGTCCTGTATATGGAAGTTTTTAAATATTGAATGTTTTATGTATGCTGGAAGCCATCCACAGTGGCTGGGGAAACCCAGCCAGATGGGCAGGGGATAAATATTCTTATTCTTATTAAACAGCATGTCCCTATTTTCATTGGAGAAATGTTGGAGAGTTATGTATAATGTTTTCGCCTGGTGCTCAAGGATATGCAATGAAGGCACCCGTTGAGCCTCCCTGGGAAGAGCATTCCACAGTTGCCAGTAAGCCACCACAGCTCATGCCAGCACCCCCTTTTTATTTTTTAAAGATAAGAGCCTATGAATGAATACTAGCTGTGATAGCTGGGCTCCTGAAGACTCCTGGGAAGTGTAGTTTGCTAAGGGTGCTGACAATTGTTAGAGACCTCTGTTCTCCTCCCAGAGCTACAATTCCTGAAGTGGTTTCACACTCAATCTTCCTTCCTAGGAGACTCCGGGGATTTTAGCTCTGTGATGGGAATAGGGGTCCTCCCAAAAACTCTCAGCACCTGTAACAGACTTCAGTTCCCAGGATCCTTTGGGCAAAGCCATGACTGCTTAAAGTGGTATGAGGCTGCTTTAAATGTATACAGTCATATCTCAGGTTGAAGTAGCTTCGGGATAAGTATTTTCGGGTTGCGCGCTGCAACGACCCGAAAGTAACGGAGCGCGTTACTTCCGCGTTTTGCTGCTTGCGCATGCGCAGGCGCTCAAAATGACGTCACACACATGCGTGGAAGTGGTGAATCGCGACAACTGAAGTTGCGTTCGCTTCAGGATGCAAACAGGGCTCTGGAACGGATCCTGTTCGCATCCAGAGGTACCACTGTACTGCAAATGTAGCCTAATGCTGTGTCACAAAAGAGGCCTGTGTGTTATGAAAGGAGCCTGCTGACAAGTTTTTGTATACATTTTCAGCTTCAGAGTGGTGTGCATCCAATGTAAGAACAGGTGTATTCAAAACAACAACAACCCCCAAAAATCCTGTGATCCAGAAAAGTTTAAAACATTATGAGTTAAGACCAACTGCTGCAAGCACTTTCTGGGGCAGAACTTGGTAAGGTAGTGAAGGTAATTCTTTCACCTTTGGTGGACATGCCCAAAGATTAAGGCTTTCTGGGAAATGATATATAATGAATTGAAAAAGGTATTTAAATATACCTTCCCGAAGAAACCAGAGGCTTTTCTCTTGGGTATGGCCGGCCAATTGGTGCCAAAGAAAGACAGAGCTTTCTTTATATATATGCTACAACAGCAGCAAGAATACTCATCGCAAAGTATTGGAAGTTACAAGAACTACCCACCTTGGAAGAATGGCAGATGAAGGTGATAGACTACATGGGACTGGCAGAGATGACTGGCAGAATCCGAGACCAGGGAAGAGAGACAGCGGAAGAAGACTGGAAGAAATTTAAGGACTATCTTAGGAAACATTGTAAAATTATTGAATGTTAGAATGACGTGGGTTTAGAAATTATGTGGTTTCTAGCTGTAATGATTAAGTAAAAAGAAAAGAAAGTCTAAAAATTTAAATGGATAACAAGGGAGAGGATTTGCTGAATTAATAATTGGAAATTGGAATACAGAAAGGGGAGGTATGAGGAAGTCGGGGAAGTAAGTTACAAGAAAATAAGGGATTGAAATTATACTTTTTTTTGTTTCTTTGTTTGTTTGTATTACTGTCTTGTTTGCTATTATGTAATTTGTGAAACTTCAATAAAAATCTTAAAAAAAAAAGAACTTGGTAAGGCAGGTTTCAGAAACGGGATTGACATTGTCTGCAGAATAGCTCTTCCTTGCCTCAAGTTGTTTGAAAGTGAGACATCAGTGCTCAGTGACCCACAGGGACTCGTCAGCAGTGCAAGAGATGACTAATAATCCTTCATGATGTGACAACCTGTGCCTGAATGGCTAACGCAGGCAGATTGCAAAAAAAGGTGAGCGAGAGGGGAGAAGCAGGCATCAAAAAGCAGCTTTGATTCATTCCAACAATATCTGCTTTGGAGGCATGACACACAAAGGATGCTGTCAGATTGTCAGAAAAGGACAGCAGAAACCAACCTTGGTTATCTGCCAAGCGCGAACACAACCGTACTGGTACAATGAGGTTGCAAATGCACTAAATGTCATGCTTTTTTTTGGGGGGGGGGTACTCAAGGGTAAGCAGTACCGGCACTTTGTTGTTGTTGTTGTTAAAAAATGTGACACTTACTGTAACAACTTCATGGTGAGTAAAGGTAAAGGACCCCTGACAGTTAAGTCCAGTTGCGAACAACTCTGGGGTTGCAGAGCTCATCTCGCTTTTACTGGCCAAGGAAGCCAGCGTTGTCCGCAGACATTTTTTCCGGGTCATGTGGCCAGCATAACTAAGCCACTTCTGGCGCAACAGAACACCAGAACCAGAGCAGCGCACGGAAACGCCGTTTACCTTCCTGCCAGAGCGGTACCTATTTATCTACTTGCACTTTGTTTTTTTTTATAATAATTTTTATTGCATTTTTTCCAAATTACATAGAGAACAAAAAAAAAGACAGAGCTAAAGACAAAAAGGAAGAAAAAACAGAAAATCTCAACCATTTCGACAACTTATTTCAAATTTCCTTTGGACTTCCCCACATCTCCCACATGAGTGCATTCTTAATAATAAAATTTGCCAGCAAATTATACCCTTATTTCATGTGTTTCTTTACATTTTCAGTTGCAATTTAAGTTTAAATCTCTTATTCTCCAATTACTCTAAACATATAACATAATATCCTTTTTACCCGTTTAAACTTTGATTCTTTCATGAATATTGTCAGTTTCATAGATAATAAAATTTCATTGCTGGGGCTAACGTTCCCAATCATACGACGTCTTATGTTTCATACAACTTATAATACTTCTGCAAATAGTCTTTAAATTTTTTCCAGTCCTCCTCCATTGCCTCTTCTCCCATGTCTCGGATCCTTGCAGTCATCTCGGCCAGTTCCATGTAGTTCATCAATTGCGTCTGCCAGTCCTCCAGTGTGGGCAAATCTTGGGTCTTCCAGTGCTTAGCAATAAGGATTCTTGCTGCTGTTGTAGCATACATAAAAAAAGTTCTATCCTTTTTTAACACCTTCTGGCCGACAATGCCCAGAAGGAAGGCCTCTGGTTTCTTGGGGAAGGTGTACTTAAACACCTTTTTTAACTCGTTATAAATCATTTCCCAAAAGGCCTTCAATCTTGGACAAGTCCACCAGAGGTGAAAGAATGTCCCTTCAGCCTCCTTACATTTCCAACATTTATTGTCAGACAAATGGTATATCTTAGCAAGTTTGACTGGGGTCATGTACCACCGGTATACCATTTTCATAATGTTTTCTTTCAAGGCACTACATGCCGTAAATTTCATACCGGTGGTCCATAACCTTTCCCAGTCTTCGGACATAATATTGTAACCAATGTCTTGAGCCCATTTTATCATGGCTGACTTAACTGTCTCATCCTGAGTGTTCCATTTAAGCAGCAAGTTGTACATTCTCGATAATACCTTGGTCTTTGGTTCTAACAACTCTGTCTCAAGTTTCGATTTTTCCACCTGGAATCCTACCTTTTTATCTAGCTTAAAAACCTCATTAATTTGGGCATAGTGTAGCCAATTTTGCACCTTATCCTTTAGTTTTTCAAAGCTCTGCAACTTCCAATTACCTCCAATGTTTTCTATTATTTCCCAATATTTTGGCCAATGTGCCTCCATATTGGCTGTTTTCCGAGCTTTGGCCTCTATTGGTGAAATCCACCTCGGAGTTTTACTTTCCAATAAGTCTTTGTATTTTTTCCAGACCATATATATTGCTTTCCTGACAATATGGTTTTTGAACATTCCATATGTTTTCCCCTTGTCATACCACAAATACGCATGCCAACCTAACGAATTGTTAAAGCCTTCCAGATCTAGGACATCAGTGTTTTCCAATAAGATCCAATCCTTCATCCAGCAGAAGGCCGCAGCTTCATAATATAACCTTAAGTCCGGCAGGGCAAACCCCCCTCTCTCCTTTGCATCAGTTAATATTTTAAACTTTATTCGGGGCTTTTTGCCCTGCCAGACGAACCTAGAGATATCCCTCTGCCACTTTCCAAAACATTCCACTCTGTCCACGACCTGCAAGGCTTGAAACAGAAACAACATTTTTGGCAAAACGTTCATTTTTATAACTGCAATTCGGCCTAACAAGGATAATTTCAGTCTTGACCAAATTTCAAAGTCTTTTTTAACCTCTGACCAACATTTTTCATAATTATCTTTGAATAGATTCAAATTCTTAGAAGACAGATTGACCCCCAGGTATTTCACTTTTTTAACAATGTTTAGTTCCGTTTCCCTCTGGAACCCCTCTGTTTCAATAGCCGTCAAATTTTTCCCTAACACTTTGGTTTTTTGTTTGTTCAACTTAAAACCCACCACCCGACCAAATTTCTGAATCAATTCCAAAACTCTTTTTGTACTAGGTTCTGGCTCTTGTAATGTTAAAACCAAGTCATCTGCAAATGCTTTCAGTTTATATTGCTTCGCTCCGACCCGTATTCCTTGTACCTGCCGATCCTCCCTTATCATATTCAGCAAAACCTCCAGAACCGAAATAAACAACAGAGGGGATAGGGGGCACCCCTGGCGTGTTCCTTTTTCAATATGAAGTTCTTCTGTCACCACATTGTTCACTATCAACTTAGCTTTTTGTTCTGAATAGATTGCCTCTATTCCATTCTCAAACCCCCTTCCCACTCCCATCCCTTCCAAGTTTTTCTTCATAAATTTCCAAGAAATGTTGTCAAAGGCCTTCTCCGCATCAATAAAAATTAACACTGCTTTGGTATTAATATTTGTTTGTAAAAGTTCCAAAATATCGATAATGTTCCTAGTGTTGTCAAACAAATGTCTACCTGGGAGAAAGCCTGCTTGGTCCTTATGAATTACTTCATTTAATACTTTTTTAAATCTATTTGCTAAAACATCCGCAAATATTTTATAATCCACATTTAGGAGTGAGATGGGTCGGTAGTTCTTAAGTTGAGTCTTTTCAGTTTCCACTTTAGGTATCAATGTGATGAATGCTTCTTTCCACGTATCTGGTGCCCTCCCTCCCCCCATAATCTGGTTACAAACCTCCATTAATGGTTGTATCAAGTAGTCTTTTAAAGTCTTATAATATTTGGAGGTGAGTCCATCAGGGCCTGGAGATTTGCCTAGCTGCATATTCTGAATGGCATCCTCAATTTCCTGTTGTGTTATTTTACAGTTCAAGATTGATCTCTTTTCTTGTGATAATTCTGGAAGGCCGTTTTCTTTCAAAAATTGTTCTATCTCAGTCGCATCCTCGGATCCTTGTGTATACAATTTTTTAAAATATT
The DNA here is from genome assembly GCF_965113315.1 of Podarcis vaucheri. Lineage (NCBI taxonomy): Eukaryota > Metazoa > Chordata > Lepidosauria > Squamata > Lacertidae > Podarcis > Podarcis vaucheri. The sequence goes on along the minus strand of NC_138758.1, from coordinate 2,183,828 downwards.
TCTGGAAACACTTTCTAATTTCTCCCGGTTTCTGAATGTTCTTTCCTTCAACTTCTAGATTGGTAACGTAATTTAATTTTTGTCTCTTTTTCAACTGCCAAGCTAGCAGTTTCCCACATTTATTCGCCGACTCAAAGGATCTTTGTTTCATTTGTTTAATCTTCCATTCCACTTCTTGATTGATCAGTTTCGCATATTGTGACTGGTGGAATTTAATTTCTCTTAAAGTCTCCTTTGATTTTGGGTTTAATCTTAATTTTTTTCTCACCATCCCTTATCTTCTCCAATATCTTATCCTTTTTACCATTCCAGAACTTTTTCTTGATCGTATTCTGTTGTATCAGAAACCCTCTCATAACAGCTTTACTCGCGTCCCAGATTATTCTTTTTTCCACCGAGGTATTCAAATTAATTTCAAAATAGTCCTTTAAAGCTTTTTGGGCCTTCTTTACAATCTCTTGATCTCTTAATAAATTGTCATTCATTTTCCATCTGAAGGAGTCGGCAGTGGTTAGTCTCATTTCCATTTTCAAAGCGTTATGGTCGGAGCATGTCTTTGGGCAGATTTCTATTTTTGTAGTCTTAGGTGCCAGCCCTCTAGTTGTCCAAATTTGGTCGATTCTTGTCCATGACAGATGGGCCTCAGAAAAGAAAGTTCCTTCTTTACCAAGGGGGTTTCTCGTCCTCCATAAATCAATTAAATCCATATTGTCAGTTAATTCGAAAAAGGTTTTTGGTAGTCTTCCATCTTTGGTCAAATTCTGGTTCTGTGACTTATCCATAAAAGTAGAGACAACCCCATTCATATCTCCCATCATAATGATGTTAGAGTAGTCCAGATAGTCCAGTAATGTCTCATGCAGCTTCTTGTAAAATTCTGATTTCCCCTCATTTGGTGCGTAGATTCCTAATATCAATATTTTCTCTCCTTGGGTCGATATTTCGATAGCCAGGATTCTTCCTTGTTCATCTTTGAACAAGAATTTTGGTGAAAGGTTCTCCTTGGCGTAGATCACCACGCCTCTCTTTTTAACTCTGTCTGATGAAATAAATTCTTGGCCTAGTCTTTTATTTATTAACACCTTCTTGTGTAACCTGGTCACATGAGTTTCTTGCAAACAGATTATATCCAAATTTTCTTTCTTTAGAATATGGAAGATCCTTTTGCGTTTTTCTGGGGAATTCGCGCCATTAATGTTCCAACTATACAGCTGCAGGGACATCCTGTATCGATCTGTTGTTACTCTTTATTGGGTGTCTTCTTTTTTGTCCGGATCCGAAGGTGGTGGCTCTTTCCCAGACTCAGGTGGTGGCCAAATAGCTGCTGCTCCTTTCTGCAAGTCTTCTCCGTTGTCGTGTAGGAACTTCTGGCTATCCTCTTTCGTTTTGATTTTTATCTTCTTTCCTTTGTATTTGAATGAAAGACCTTGTGGAAACTCCCACCTGTATGGTATTCCGTTACCTCTCAAAAGTCCAGCTAGGTCAGTATAGTTAGATCTGAGATCCAATAATTGCTTAGGGATGTCCTTGTAGATTTGTGCTCTTCTGTCCTGTATCACAAGTGCTTTGTTAAAATGTAGGTCAAGTAGCTTGTCTCTCTCCTGTTTAGTCCTTAAGATGATCAAACAGTCTCTAGGCCTGTCCTTTCCAACAACTCTTCCCAATCTAAATGCCGTTGTTATTTTAAAGTCTGTGTCTTCATTAATACCCCAGAATTTAGAGAATTCTGCTGTTAGAAAACCTATCAAGTCCTCTTTCTCAATCTCTGGGATAGAGCGTAATCTCAGATTATTTTCCTTGTTTCGCAGTTCCACCAAAGACAGGTAGGCCTGCTGGTCTGTAATATGTTTGTGGAGGGGTCTTACCTCTCCTTTCAGTTCCTCCACTCCTTTTGCTGCGGCCTCTGCTTTTTGGTTCGCAGCCTCCGCCAGTTTTCGATTTTCAGATGTTGCGTCGTTTAGATTTCCAATGTCTTGTGAGTGCTTAGCCACCTGTTCTGAAAGTTTGGTAATTGAGGATGTGGCTAAATCAATTTTTGCAGTTTGGTCATCCACTTTTTTGTTCAAAATTGCAAATTGTTGTAGCATTTCCTCTAACAAAGTGTTAGACCCTCCAGATGCCATATCCTCACCTGTTAATTGTTCAGCTTCTTCAGCTAGAGTTGTTGGCGAGGGTGCAGTCTGCAAGACGGCAGGGACTGAAGATCTACGTCCCTGAGAAAATAGGGTTGTTTGTGTCAGTTTGCCTTTCCCTGCCTTCGACGCAGCTCTTGTTTTTACTCTGTCGCTCATTCCCCACCTGTCTTTGGATTCAAGGTCAGGCTGTCAAAAATTTCCTGGGAAAGGCAGGCCTTGGAGTAAACAACCAAACCACAGAGAGACAAAGCAAAGTTGGTTCCCAGGAAATTGTAAATCCCAAACTCCACTAGAGGGAGTACTGTTGCAGTTCAGGAAGGAAGAAACAAAGTTTCAGTCGCCATTAAAGTTCCTGCAATTAAGTAAATTAACAATAGTCTTTGGGGAAGACCTTTTCCCTCAAGCAGAGCTCTCACAATGTTGCCACAAGTCTCTTAAAAGGTGCAAAGTACAGTTGTTAAATTGTATCCAACAGTGATGCCTCTAAATAACCATTTCAGATTTGTAAGTGTATCTGCAAAACAGCCTTTTGTCCCGCTGCAAGTCCGGGGCTTGGGTTTTTAAAGTCTTTAGAATTTTTTAATAAGTTTAGCAGAGGAGGAAGTCCCCATAAAGAAAGATAGAATCAGTCCCAAAGAAATAAAAGTAACTTGCCTTTCAGTTTCCAGCTTCTCTAAGCGTATGATTTCTCTTGGTTTAAAGCCCTTCTGTGCTGCTTCCAGCCTGTCAAATCCTCTGCCTTTGATCACTAAGCACCATCGGGAGACGGACTTCCTTTTTCTCGTCTCCCGCTTTCAGCCAAATTCTTAAATTTTGTAATCCAATCTCAGGTAGATCTTACTCACGAGTAGTTGGTCTGTAATCCAATGTAGAAGGAAGAAAGGTCGGCGCTCATCCGTAACAGCCGCGCGGCTTCACTCCCGCAGAAAGAGCGATGAATCCACAGCACCGCTTCCCCTCCGCGCTTCCGGAGCCCCTTACGGGGTCCCTTCTTCGTTTTGGGGGTTGCTCTTGGTGCCCGCCGGATCCCACGGCCACGAGCTCACTCTGCTCGTGGTTTTTCTTAGTGGGTCGTCGCTTTGCCGCAGCGAACGACCCTTTTCTGCGGAGCCCCTCTTCGCAGCGCGAAGAGGACCGCCATTACTTGTTTCGCGCCGCCTCCGGAAGTTCTATCTACTTGCACTTTGATGTGCTTTTGAACTGTGGGCAGGATCGTGGTGAGTACTGGCACCTATTTTTCTAGAAAAAAAGCACTGACTAAAAGGTTCCCCTTTTCTTTAGACCCATCATCCCTTTGCCACCCTCCTAAACATCACTTTCTGGAAAGTCATTTGGAATTGCCAGCTGCCCCCACACATGGAATTGCATGCCTCCCCTGTCCAAATTCTGCAGACTTATGTATAAAGTATTGTTTTATTGTTCTCTTGTTGAACCACCACAATTATTTTCTCAGGCTTGTGAACAACCCACTTTACATAGCAATGGGGGATTGGGGAGCAGGAGGGAAAGAGTCCTGAGCCGGGTTGGGGGCAGAAAAATTCAGAGCAAGGCGAAGTGTTCAGAAGTTGGCCGTTTTCCTCTCTCTCTCCAAATACTAGAGCTCCAGGTACTCAAATGACATTGGTGGACAGTAGATTCAGGGCAAACAGGAGAAAGTGCTTCTTTGCACAGTTAAACCTGTGGAACTCACAGTCACATGGGGTGGGAGTGGCTGCTGGTGTCAGTAGTGGTCCCAAGGAACTTGAGTAAATTCATGGGGGTGGGCAGGACCATCAACAGCTGTTACATCACCACAACTAAAAGGGCATCCATGTTCAGAAGCAGTATAGCTCTGAATGCCAGATGACAGAGAGGGCTTCTGCTTCCACGCTCAGCCTGTCTGCTTCCTGGAGCCATCTGTTTGGGCACTGCAGGAAACAAAATGTTGGTTCAGATGGACCTTTGATCTGATACAGCAGGGCTCTTTCTGTGCCCTTAAAGAGTCATTTCAAGATAAAATTGCAGAAGTGCAGTTAATTTTAAAAACATTTATTGATGCTTCTTTAGATTCCTCATAATAATTACAGCATTATTATGGAAATGGGGAGAGAGCCTTCCTTTATCTTTTGAGCAAAGATGGTCATGTCTCTGGCATACAGAGCTCATACACAGGTCCATTTGAACCAATTACAGCAATGATTGTTGGGCATTTAAGCTTTGTGATTTGGCCCATGATCTAGGTGTACCTGAGGCACAATCAGATTGAGTAGGCAGGCAAATTCAGGTTGCATTAGCTGGGAAAAAGCAAGGGCTGCAGAGGGAAGCAGCATGCTGCAGGAGGGGGGTCATAGGTCTGGTCCAGGACGATTCTTCTTCTTGCACAGCACCCATCTCATGCTGGCTATCATCCCAATTCTGGATTCTGACCTTTGACCAACAGGGCAAGGTCTGTTTGACCACCCTCCAAACACCATAAAACGCTATGGCAGTGGCGACATCACAGTCCTTGCAGTGATATGGCTATCAGCATTATTTACATTTTTTACATGGATTTTTTCTCTCTGTAGGAGGGCCTGATGATGGGATGGCTCTTAGACACATTCCGAGTCCCTGGACTCCAGTCAAAGATGGAATAAATAAGACCATCTCATCAGTCGCGGTTCTTAGTAGTGGCATAAAATTGGCTGCCGAAGTGCTGAAACATCATATTCTGTCTTCTGATGAGGACAGCCTGGGACAGCTCCAGGAAGCAGGATGGAGGGGAGGGAGTGAAAATCTCTCTCCCTGCACCTCCGAGATGCCCATCATGTTGGAGGTGGGGATTCAAGGCAGCTTTTGCCAGCATACCTGCCACTCATTTGAACAAGCATGAAGATGGGGGCTAGGAATATCACATCACTCTACAGCCAGAGAGCAATTAAGTGGTGTGAAAGATAATTAAGGCCTTGCAGAAGATCTTGAAAAGGGAGATTAGCAGGAATGGGAAGGACACAGGACAGCAATGGGGAGGGGCAGCCCAGAAGGTGCAAAGTGTTGGCCTCACACGTGTGCTTGCGTGCGTGCCTGCGTGCACACCCACCCACCCACCCAGGCATCGGAGAGAAGAGCCCTGCTGGGTCAAACTTGCAGGTCTCTGGCTTTAAATAAGTTATGTTGTCTTGTATATTTCCTTTTTACAGCTTTTTTTTAAAAAAAGTGTGTGTGTGTGTGTGTGTGTGTGTGTGTAATATGGATTTATTTATTCATTTCCTTAAGCAATGAATACACTGCTTAACTACAGCAGTCTCTCAGTCTCTCAGTGGTTGACAATGATACAATATAAAAAAATATTGTGGCAGCACCAACACTTTGGAACTCCCTGCCTATTGAGATCAGGCAGGCATCCTTCACTGTACAGTGGTACCTCGGGTTAAAGACGCTTCAGGTTACATACGCTTCAGGTTACAGACTCCGCTAACCCAGAAATAGTGCTTCAGGTTAAGAAATTTGCTTCAGGATGAGAACAGAAATCGGGCTCTGGCGGCGCGGCAGCAGCAGGAGGCCCCATTAGCGAAAGTGGTGCTTCAGGTTAAGAACAGTTTCAGGTTAAGAACAGACCTAAAAAATGAATTAAGTTCTTAACCAGAGCAGTGGCGTAGCGTGGGGGGTGCAGGGGGGCCCGGCCGCACTGGGCGCAACATCGGGGGGGGGGGGCGCTCGCACTCGCAGTTCTCTGCCCCTACCTGGCTCACTCACTCTCTCTCACTGCCTTGCCCTGGGTGCTGACAACCCACGCTACACCACTGAACCAGAGGTACCACTGTACTCTGAAAACATCCAGCTTTAGACGAGCCTTCCCAGAAGCTTAGAAAGTTAAGGTGATTTTAACTTTTGTATGTTTTAAAGTATGGTTTTAACCCCCCCCCCCGATTTTCTTGTTTTATCTTCTGTAAACCACTTTGGTTTTTTGATTATTATTTTTTACAATCAAGCAGTGTATAAATTTCATGAAATAAACCCACCTCAGAGGGTTGTTGTGGGGATTAAATGAGGAGGGGGAGAGCCATATATACCACCTTGAGCTCCTTGGAGGAAAAGGTAGGATATATATGCTGCTTGCCATCTCCTCAACTCACCACCCACCTCCTGGTCTCCACTTTCATTTTTCTCTGCTGCCACCTTCACTGTGCCAGGTCTTATCTGGGCCGCCTCCAGTTGCCTCAGCAGAGGTGGCTGGGAGAGGAGTAACCTTCTGTGTTTTGCCTCAAGCGGCAAAATGTCTTGGGCTGCCCCTGCTCCACTGGGCCAAAACATAGCCTAAGTCCCCCCCCCCCAAAAAAGAGAGAGGAAGTAAATTCCATATCAAATAAACACAAGTCTCTCTTGCTGAAACTCTTAATCCTAGCCCAACTCCACCTGGCCTACTTTGAGACAAAAGTGCCATATTAGCAAAGTTGCAGCAGATAGGAGCCAGCCTCGCATAACTGAGGGCTGCATTCAGAAGTAATTTCATCACATCAGAGAAACAGGCTATTAAAACACTCATAAAGTATGAGTTGCCTCCATTTAAGCAGTGTTTAACACTTCAGGGAAAACTCTTTCCTGACAGGGCCAAAGTTAAGTAATAAGGAGACTGCATTTTTCAGACCTGCCTAGAGGAGGTCCAAGCAGATCTGGTATAGAGTGCTATAGCCCCAAAGCACAGAAGCCCCACTCCAAATTGTGAACATTTATGTTGCTTTATGCAGCTTTAAGGATGTCTGTTCCTATGATGCAGTGCCATCACAAGCAACCTATGCACACACCAAAATTACTGACGGTTTACTCCCATCTTTAACACTACAAAACCCATGTCACACTGAGACCGTATCTGAACTCAAATATCCAAGGACTTGATTTTGCAGAGGTGTGGAAAGTGTGGCCCTCCCCGTAGTGTTTTGACTCCCAGCTCCCATCAGCTGCAGCTATCATAGCCAACAGTAATGGATGATGGGTGTTATAGTCCTGAAATATCTGGAAGGCCACAAGTTCCCTGCCCTCAGACATAGAAGGAACTGTTGAGAATGAAACAAAGGCTGAGAGCACACAGATTTCAGTTTGGGAAATAATAGCTTTCCCGTTAAAATCTATTGTTCCCTTTCTCCCCAAGGACAGAAGGAAAACCTGCTGGATCAGTCCAGCCTCCTGTTCTCACAGTGGCCACCCAGATGCCCCAAGGGGACTAGAGAACAAGAGGCTTTCCCCTCCTGTGGCTCCCAGAAGCTGGTATTCGGAAGCATTTACTGTCCCCGACCATAGAGACAGAGCATAGCCATTGTGGCCGACAGCCTCTGATAATTTTATCGTCCAGGAATTTTACACATCCTTTCTAACATGTGGGCACTGTAATGGAGATACATTTCATTGATAAAAATGAAGAGAGAGGTTTTAGTTATCACCCATGAAAGTGCTTTAGCCTGCAAACCTGTGCACACTTACCTGGGAGTAGGCCCCACTGAACACCACAGGCTTAGTTTTGAGAGACCTGTACAGGATTGCACTGCCAGAAACAGAAAAGGTTTGAACTGTAAGGGGCAGGCAGAGTTCCCTTCTGTCCTGGGAACATTTAAGAGCCTGTTGTGAACCCGTAGCTGCCCCCAAAACAATGCAGGGGAAGAACTGAGTTGACTTCCTCTGATACTAGATCTGAAGAGGTAAAGTCAAACCCCCAGAGCAGCGTTTTAACAGGCCTGATGTCTCTGCAGCTAATATCTATTTGCATCTTCAAAGCAACATGCTGATCTTTGAACTTTCCTTCTTTTGCAGCCGCTCCATTTGCTCCTAGGCCTGAAAAGAAAGAAAGAAAACAGCTGCTGCTATTTTAATCCAGTAACAAGAATAGGAGAAATACTCCCATCCTGGGGTTGTTGTTTTTTTAAAGACACTAAAGAGAGGGGGGAATCATAAAAAGCTGATCTAGAAAACTCAAGTACTGGTTTCCTACTGAAGAACTGCTCATAGAGAAATAAGCTCCTTTTCATTTCCCTGTGATGCAATAAAGTACAAATTGAGAAGTCCCATTCACGTGGGGTGGAGGAGGAAGACCTGGATCTACTGGTAGATCTCCAAGTGATCTGTAGCAGATTAGCAAATGTTTCTGTCTCCCTTTTGTCTAATAGTAGGAATAACGTTTTCCCCTAAACCCCCACCCCCAATCCTGCAAATTAGGTTATGGAACAAGAATGTTGGGAGTGGGGCAGGAATCAGGAGTGGAGTTCTACATGCAAGGATCTGCAAGCTTGGTTTTGGGACGGATAATGAATTCCTGGGCAGAGCATGTGCTGACCTGCATCTTGTGACATAAATCAGAGTTTGTGCCCAGCTAACTGAGCCACTATTTTGTACCTGGCTCCAACTGGTGGGTTGGGCAGAGGGGATCTACAAGTAAACAAAGAAGATCTTGAAAGCCCAAAGTCTGCTCATCCTTGTTCTAAGGGGGAACAGCCTGTGCAGGGGCTGGGGGAGAAATTCAGTTCAGCTCACATTGAAAGGGAAATCTGCCTATTTCAGGACTTTCCTGAACCAACCCAGGAACTGAAACACAGGCATCCTTTGAAATTTGCACTTCTGCGAATTTTGTGATGCAGTTCTCCAAACAGTACTCACAAAGAATGCACATATTAGTAGACAGTGTGCATAAAACGAATATATCAGTCAAAATAACATACAGAACTGCATCAAATTTGGGAAAATTACTTTTGCAAAAATGTGTATATTAGGCAAAATTGCATACAAGAAATATGTAAGCTAGGAGCAAATTGCACCCAAATGCTGCTGATTTTTCATGAGGATAATTTTTTTAAAGTTGCTGCAGAAATTCAAGTGCTGCCAATCAGCTGATCCGTGGCACTTCAAGTACCATGAGGATTGCCTGCAAGGTGTGCTCAAGTGCTGTCAATCATATGAGGACTTCAAGGCACCCCCTCACCTGATGTGATTGTGAAATCAGGTGAATGACATGTGGGTGGCCCTGCTGTCTGCAAGAGGGAGAAAAGATGAGGCTCTGACCCACTGGCTAGATCCACTTTCCCACCCATGGATCTAATGCTAATTACACACGGATCAACCACTAGTAGCAAGTTCAATGTCCTGCACACTCCTGGCTCAGGTGCTGATTCAGTGGGGCTGGCAGTATCCACTGAGTTCCAAATTAAACAAAAGAACAGACATATTTGGCTGGGGCTTAGGAACTGATAACACTGATTGCTCTGCAGCGCTATTTCCTTTCCTGCATCCTGGCCTGTTCTTATGGCAGTAGTTTCATCTGACAGAGCAGAAGCTATCCGCCAGAGTGCCCCAAATGCTGCATGGCTGGCCCAGAGTTCTTGGCTTGGTGGTGAAGTGACTAGGACACTGAAATGCCAGCAGACACATTGGGAGGTAGGGCAAGAGCATCTCCCGCCCCACCTCTTGATTGGCAGATAAAGGCACATTTCCTGTGCATTGCTGGCATGCCATTAATTACAGCCAGAACCTTATTAGGTCTCAGAAACTCTGCTGCGAATGAGGCTGATATTGCTCTGGCATCCATTTGAAAGAGATTACTGTTAATTAATTTAACTCATCTGCAAATGGAGAAGTCGGCCGAACCTTCCATTGTGCCATCTGGCACCCTCTCAAGAAACACCCAGCTTTAAAAATGCTGTATAAACAAAAAGGCAACAAAAAAACCAACAACAGATGAAAGCAATCTGCTGAGGAATGCAACCATTTTTATTTATAATTATTTTGCAAAAGGCAGAGTTTAATAAACCTCAAGCTGCAGGTGCATGAATCCTGGGGCATACACAAAGTCACACAACTGCTCCCCTGTAGGTAGAAAGCCATCATGCTCAGCCAGTGGCGACTGGTTCCCCTTGGGAATGGTAGGGTGGAAGGCAGGGAGCCCAGAAATAGGTGGTGCCAGAGCAAAGGACAGGCGGAGCTAACTAATTATGGTTTTATCCCCATCCTACCTGCAGAGGACAGGGACCATGCTGTCACTGATATTTGTAAGCTGCTCTGGGAGCTTCTGTTTTGGCCAAAGAGCATAGAATCATAGAACTGTAGAGTTGGAAGGGATCCCGAGGGTCATCTAGTCCAGCCCCCCGCGGTGCAGGAATCTCAACATGCAGTCCAATTTGAAACCACACCAGACCCTGCTTAGCTTTGCAAATGCACTAGACGTTTTATTGCTGTACCAGTAGTAGGATAATGACAATGAAGAGGAGAAGGAGGAGAATATTCTACAAAGGACTGACACTGATCTTAACAAGCTGGAAGGTGTGCAGAGGAGGGTGACCAAGACGAGAAAGGGTCTGGAAACTAAGCCTTATAAGGAATTGGGTATGTTTAGCCTGGAAAAGAGGAGGCTGAGAGAATATAGGATAGCCATCTAAAGGGCCAGCCCCATGGAAGATGAAACAAACTTGTTTTCTCCTCCCTCAGAGGGTAGAAATGGTGTGCCTCTCCTTTCATTAATCACCACAACAGTTGCTTTAGTTGACATTCCTGCATTGTCAGGGGATTGGGATCCTTCCAACCCTACAATTGTGTGATGGAATCCCAGGAGCTGCAGTTTGTTAAGGGTGCGGAGAGTTATAGAGCTACAATTCCTGTGCTCCCTGAGAAGAGGGATTGATTGTTAAGCCACTATGGGACCTGTAGCTCCTTAAAGCAGAATAAAGGTCCCCTTAACCCTTAACAGGGTTATCTAGAGCAGTGTTTCCCAACCTTTTTTGGGCAAAGGCACACTTGTTTCATGAAAAAAATCTCGAGGCACACCACCATGCCAGATGGGGAAAGGTCACTTTTTACTTATGTAAAAAAAAAATAAAAAAATAGTAACAGCATAGAAGGTAATGGTTAGGCTAGCATCCCTCTTCCAAATATGCTAGGTTTTTATTTGCAGGGACTGTTCTACATGGGAAGGGGAAAGGAAAGTTAATAGAAGGAATGGCGGGTGGGAGAGAAAGAGAAAGAAAGAAGGAAGGAAGGGGGGAAGAGAAGTGGAAAGGAGGGAGACCGAGGCGGGGGAGAAGCGTCTGGAGAGTTGCTCCGAAGTTTGGGGGGCCGCGGGGGTGGGCGCGCGTCCCAGGAGGCGGAGGCCAGCCCGGGCTGGGAGCTGCGCCGCGGCCCGGGGGCGGAAGGCGGACCGCGGCTCCTAGGATGTGGAAAGGGGACGGCGGCGCAGGGGGAGGAGACCCGCACGGCTAGGGCAGCGCGCAGGGGGAGGGGAGCGGGCCGGAGGCGGGCCGGAGGCGGGCGAGGGGGGCCGCGATCCCGCGCGCCGCGAACATGGCCTCCTTCCCCGCGGGCCCCGCCGAGCCCCCCGGCCGGGGAGGGCGGCGCGCCCCTGCCGCCGGAGGAGACCAGAGGCAGGAGGAGGAGGACGAAGGCGCTGCCGAGGAGGCGCGCCAACTTCTGCCAACTTCGGCGCCCGCCTCGTTGCCGCAGGCTCCTCCCGGCCGAGAGCCAGAGGACGGCGGCGGAGCAGGAGGAGGAGGATCGGGTTTGGCGACGGCTGCTGCGTCCTCTCCAAGCGCGGGGCTGGCCTCCGCCGCGCCCGATCCTCCGCGCTCGCCGCGCTTCTCGGCGGAGCAGGTCTTGTGCGTGTGCGAGGCGCTGCTGCAGGCGGGCGACCCCGGCCGGCTGGGCCGCTTCCTGGGCTCGCTGCCGCCCGACGCCGAGGCGCCGTGCCTGGAGGCGCAGGCGGGCAAGAGCCTGGCCAAGGCGCGCGCGCTGCTGGCCTTCCAGCGCGGCGACTTCGCCGAGCTCTACCGCCTGGTGCAGAGCCGGCGATGGGATGTGGGAGGGAGCTCGCTCGCCGCCCCGCGTGTGCCTATGTGGGGCACGTTACAACCCCGTGACGTCAGCGCCACGCAGGCAGCCAGGCAGGCAGACGGCGAGAGCCCCGCGCTGGGCGGCCTCTCCTCGCTGCCACCGCCCCGCCTCTCGTCGCCCGACTCACCCGCCTCCCTCCCACGGCACACCAGGCAACGTCTCGCGGCACACTAGTGTGCCGCGGAACACCAGTTGGGAAACACTGATCTAGAGTGTGGTGGTGGGTGGAGCCACAACTACCTAAAATGATATAATACTGCTTTAAATGCAGCAGGTTTTTTCAACAAGTACACCACTGTTATGTTGAAAGCAAGTTTACTTGATCATAACGGTGGCTGCTGGGGAACCCACAAAAGTGGAGTCCTCAGGCTTCTACTGAGGCATTCCCTCACCTTAGCTGTACACCTGTGCAGAAATTAAGTTCTGTTCTCAGAGGAAGAGCATGGTCAGAGCTGGATGCCTAATTCAGCAAGAAGACCAATGTGCCTCCTTTCTATCAGGCTAGCTCAAGGTTGAGATTTTTCTGCCCAAACATTATTGACAGTCTTAATACAGGCTGAGTAAGCAGATTCTCCCAACAGTATCCTTTCACATTCGCTTTTGTAGTTATTACATCTCTTCCCAAGTAGGCTATCAAAGCACATATGATAATTTCCACTACAGGCCCATCTCTCAGACCACACAAAGGATTAGATAAGCAGCGGCAGAAAGAACAAGGAGTGTTGAGCTCTTTGTGGGGGAAGGTGGAATATTAATGTACAGAATAATTTTTTAAAACCTAGATGGCGGCCCCAACCCGACTGCTTGCAAAGGTGGAAGCTAGTCATAGTATTATGCCATACCTTCTCATTTGCAGTGGTACAATATCAACTCTCAGAAGGAAAATGAAACAGGAACAACAACTGTGCATCTGACCCTCCAACACCAAGGCTTCACTTGGAAGCTCCACAGAAAATGCACCAATCCTAATGCAGCCTCACTCTGAGTCAGACCTTGGGCCCATCTCACTCAGCATTGTCAAAACTGATTGGCAGGTATCTCAGTTACCGTATTTTTCGCCCTATAGGATGCACTTCCCCCACCCAAAAATGAAGGGGTAATGTGTGTGCGTCCTATGGGGCGAATGCAGGCTTTCACTGAAGCCTGGAGAGCGAGAGGCGTCGGTGCGCACCAACCCCTCTTGCTCTCCAGGTGTGGTGGCCTGGGATTCCGAGTCTGAGAGTGAACCGGAGGAATCCCAGCCGGCACAGGAGTCCCCGCCTCCAGGGCCGGCTGAACTGGGGCAAGGCCTAGATGCTGAGGAGCCTGCACCTGTGCCAGATCCTCAGGGGCAGGCACCAGGTGAGACCATTCTGGCTCCAGAGGTGCTGGAGGACTCAGTGGCTACAGGGGAGCCTCCCCCGGGGCCCAGTAACCCTTCGGCCTCTCCTGAACTGCAGAGGCTTAGGGCAGAGAGGTGAAGGGAACTGGTCTCTCCCAGGAGGAGTGCTCGCCTTAAGGCCAGAAGAGGCGGGGCTCCTGGGGGCCGGGACCACCCCTGGCCTTAGAAGAAGATAAAGGTCAGGCAGCCCGGTCCCAGGTTGCGGGAGCAACGTCGTTGTGGAGTACCTGCTTTTACCCAGACCTAGATCTGCACTCCCGGTGTGCCTGTTCCACGCCCGGCTTCCTGCTTCTACTCTCCGGTGTGCCTGTTCCTCGCCCGGCTGCCCGCTGCTGACCTACCCGTGTTCCTGTTCCCCGCCTGGCTTCCTGCTGCTGCCCTACCAGCGTTCCTGCTCCCCCGCCCGGCTCCCTGTTTCGGACCTCGCGTCTCATCTAGTGATCGTCTACCCTGCTAGTGACTCTGGACTGAACTTCAGCTACGGTATCAGTACCTCCCCCCCCCCCCGGGACCAGCACACCAGGCTTCAGGAAGCTATCCGCAAGCCTTGCTAGCCCGGCGGGAGTTCCCGCAAGCTCGCAAGGCTTGCGGGCAGCAGCCTGCAGCCCGAAGAATGGGGCGGCCTCCGGAGGGCGCCCCATGCTTCGCGCAGATGTCCGCAAGCCTTGTGAGCCCGGCGGGAGTTGCCGCCAGGCTCGCAAAGCTTGCGGATAGCAGCCTGTTCTGGGGGCTGGGGTCAGAGGAAGGTCAGGCTCCCCCTGCCCCTGCCCTGAGGCTGGAGGGGGGGAAATATTTTTTTTCTTTATTCCCCCCCCCCAAAATGAGGTGCACCCTATGGGCCAGTGCGCCCTATAGGGCGAAAAATACAGTAATTCAGAACTCCCAATTTGAGGGAGGCAACTCAGCAGTATTCCTGCTTCATGAACCTAAGATGGTTGCACAATAAGCACATCCGAAATGTCTCCATGACTGTGTACCTTCCCCTTTCTAAATACTGCTGTGGACATTTTGATTCCCCATTCACGAGTAAGCAGAGTTAAACAGGTGGCAAAGAAGAAGCCAGTAGAGTGTGGATTTGCCCCCTCTGTTTTCGTCTCCTGAATTCACAGCTCATGTGGAAACAAAAGCAGCCCTATTAACCATGGCTCCGTGGATGCTCACACTCTGGATGCAACCAGCAATTTTACTCGTTTCCAGACCGAACCCATTCAATGCTTTTGGAATGTTCTTTTCGCATTCCTGCATGAACTGGAGATGACGACTTTTCTATCAAATGCCTTTGAACGAACACCACAGACACAGTTCTTGGACATCAGGCCTTGGCACAGCGACTATTAGGCATGGATTACATTACTATTAAACTTTTCTGACATGGTAAACATACAAAGATGAACGGGCATAGATGGCGCTCATCTAGTTCCTGGGCTTCGTTAAATGCGGCTACCTCTGCAGAACTGGCTCACCGATCAGGCAGGATAAAGTACCTGCCTCAGGTGAGAGAAGTGCAAGAGGCAATGCTGTGCCCAGCCCACCACTCCCAAAGATGCTGGAATGCCCCCCTCTGACTGCTGAGAGGGAGGTGTTTCAGTGAGTGGCATTGCCACTCATCTTCCCCACCTTTGGGGCAGAGAAGATGAGCAACAACGCCTTGTGGAATACCCTGGTTCTTGCCAAACTTGGTTTGGGGGACATTTGTGGCAGAAGTGGGGGGGGGGTGCAGGGGTGAAAGGAAGCAGCAAGTTCCTGCTTTGCCTCAGGTGGTGAAACAGGGCTGGCTACCCCTGCCACTTTGCATTTTTCATCCTCCTTAAACTGACTCTTGCTCTAACAGTGTCCAAACAAAGCAAAATGGGGGAAAATCCAATCAAGAAACATAGAATGCCCACAAACGAGCCAATTCCCCTCCATTATCCATGTGGATACAAATACAAGCTGGTGATTTATGAAAGGAGACGGCACACCATTATGATTGGTTAAGCTAAAAGACCGGTGAGCTACTTTATAGGTGCCCAGGCATGATTATAATTTAATATTCTGCAAGAATTTGATAGGATCCTTGGCTAAACAAGCAATCCACTCCAGCAGAAGGCCAAGGCTAGAAGCTAAAGCCCATTAGGAGAGGCTGAGAAGCATCTGTAACAGAACCAAAACAAAATCATAGAATCATAGAATCATAGAGTTGGAAGAGACCACAAGGGCCATCGAGTCCAACCCCCTGCCAAGCAGGAAACACCATCAGAGCACTCCTGACATATGGTTGTCAAGCCTCTGCTTAAAGACCTCCAAAGTAGGAGACTCCACCACACTCCTTGGCAGCAAATTCCACTGTCAAACAGCTCTTACTGTCAGGAAGTTCTTCCTAATGTTTAGGTGGAATCTTCTTTCTTGTAGTTTGGATCCATTGTCCACACACATTTTGAAACTGGGCAAAATCCCAAGGTAAGAACATTGGGTAAATCTCACCAGAACATTCCAACTTGCCTTGTTCTGAATCAGCCCAGTAGTCCAGCCAGCCAAGCCTAGAACTATGGAGGGGGAGGGTTGTTGTTCATCTAATCCAGCTGTGGGGAACATTTGACACTCCAGATCAGGGGTTGGCAAGGTTTACCTCACCTGGGCCAGTTCACTCCAGCGGAGATCACTCCGTGGGCCGGATCACACACACACATGCCTGCAATTTCCGGCGTCTGTGTCTGCGTAGACGCAATTTTTGGCGCCACTGAAGCGAGTCCCTGCGCCAAGCTGCACCGGTTTCGCACAGCGTGCAGGGACTTGCCGAGTGGGTGGCTCAGTTCAGGGGCTGGTTAAACGACCCCCGTGGGCCGCTTGTGGCCCATGGGCCATAGGTTGCCGACCCCTGCTCCAGATGTTACTGAACCACAGCTCCCAACATCCCTGGCCATTGGTTATGCTTGTTGAAGCTGAAGGGGGTTATGGTTCAGGACAGTGGTGGCTAGTGCACATTGGGAGGTCAACAGTAGAGGGAGCTAGAGCCAATGACAAATGGTGCCAACTCATTCTACTTTTGTCCTCATCCTGCTCCCTGCTCCATTCTGCACAGGCCACACTGAAGCTAAGGATGCGGACTATTTGGATCCCTTCCAGTCGGGATTCAGGCCTTATCATGGGTCTGAAACTGCCTTGGTCGCACTGGTCGATGATCTCCGACGGGCTAGGGACAAAGGTGAAAGCTGTTGGCAGGGGGTTGGACTCGATGGCCCTTGTGGTCTCTTCCAACTCTATGACTCTATGATTCTATGATTCTATGATAACATCCTTCTGGACCGTCTAGAGGGGCTGGGAGCTGGGGGCACTGTTATACAGTGGTTTTGCTCCTTCCTCCTGGGCCGTGTTCAGAAAGTGGTGTGGGGGATGAGTGTTCAGACCCCTGGGCCCTCACCTGTGGGGTGCCTCAGGGTTCCGTCCTCTCCCCCATGCTTTTTAACATCTACAGAGGGCCTTCTTGGTAGTGGCGCCCGCCCTGTGGAACGCCCTCCCATCAGATGTCATAGCGATAAACAACTACCTGACATTCAGAAGACATCTTAAGGCAGCCCTGTTCAGGGAAGTTTTTAATATGTGACATTTTAGTGTATTTTTGGT
Source organism: Podarcis vaucheri (assembly GCF_965113315.1). Classification (NCBI taxonomy): domain Eukaryota; kingdom Metazoa; phylum Chordata; class Lepidosauria; order Squamata; family Lacertidae; genus Podarcis; species Podarcis vaucheri. Next base: position 2,166,890 of record NC_138758.1, on the reverse strand, counting down.
CTCTGTGGAAGCTGCCCAGAGTGGCTGGGGAAACCCAGCCAGATGGGCGGGGTAGAAATAAATTATTATTATTATTATTATTATTATTATTATTATTATTATTATTACTAAGGAAGAAGAAACTGATAGGCCGTGTTTCCCTAAGGACTGTAGGCATGTAAGTAGTTTGATGGGGGAGCCGAGCTAAGAGTGGGATCGGATCAGTGGAGCAATGCCCCATTCATCCTAATGGACTATTACTTCCTTTTCTTACAGCTTCCCTATAAAATTCCTGTGTGCAGCTCCACCACCAAGTGGGGATTCAAACCCTGGTCTCCCAGGTCCTAGCCTGGCACTCTAACCACTAGGCAACCACTGGCAAATTGGTAATACAAACTGAGAGATGATAAGCAGATATGCTCCATAGCTGTTAGTTTCCAAGAAAATGTCTGGGTTCTTTTCGCAGCTACTGGCTCCTGCAGCCACCACAGATTGGGCCGGATTTCCTGCTGTTGCTCTTCCTTGTGGCTTACTCCTTCAGCCTCACAATCAATTTTACAAACCATCAGAACCACAGCATCCCATGCCAGTCTTCCTCTTGGTCTCTGAGCTGTGCTTTCTGCTTCTCCGTGTGGAGAAGCAAGCAAATGGCAAGCTCACTGGTCAGCCTATTATTTCTATGGTTCCCCATGCCAAAGAAAGGGGTTGTTTTGGTGCACTCTATGCCATCTTATGGGAAGCAAAGACATTTGCAAAGTCTTGAAAGAATTGTTACACACATACACAAACACCAGCCCTCCCATGACTTGACTGATTGGTGCAAAGACATGCACAGAGGATGATGAGTCCATCTATATATGCCACCAATCTCAACTCCTTGGGAATCAGGGGAGGAAGAGGAGGAGGAAGCAGACCAGTGCACATAGATAAATAGGTACCGCTGTAGCAGGAAGGTAAATGACATTTCTGTGCACTCTGGCTTCTGTCACAGTGTTCCGTTGCCCCAGAAGTGGTTCAGTCCTGCTGGCCACATGATCCAGAAAGCGCCGGCTCCCTTGGCCTGAAAGCGAGATGAGCGACGCAACCCCAGAGTCATCTGCGACTGGACTTAACCATCCAGGGGTCCTTTACCTCCCCCCTTTTATACAATGCAATCTAAAGTTCAGGCATGTTTAGCCTGGAGAAGAGGAGGTTAAGGGGTGATATGATAGCCATTCTCAAATATATAAAAGGATGTCACATAGAGGAGGGAGAAAGGTTGTTTTCTGCTGCTCCAGAGAAGCGGACACGGAGCAATGGATCCAAACTACAAGAAAGAAGATTCCACCTAAACATTAGGAAGAACTTCCTGACAGTAAGAGCTGTTTGACAGTGGAATTTGCTGCCAAGGAGTGTGGTGGAGTCTCCTACTTTGGAGGTCTTTAAGCAGAGGCTTGACAACCATATGTCAGGAGTGCTCTGATGGTGTTTCCTGCTTGGCAGGGGGTTGGACTCGATGGCCCTTGTGGTCTCTTCCAACTCTATGATTCTATGATTCTATGAAAATGGAAGGAGCTCCCCCCCTCCCACAGTCAAGCTGGTTGATGTTTTTTGTAGTCACAGCTGGAGCCTGCAAGAACAGCAGAAAGCTGGGTGGGAAATGGGGGCCAGGGCAGCTGCCTCTGGCTATGGATTGTTGTTGTTTTTGACAGTGACGCACGTTTTTTCAGTACCAAGTATACATGTTTCTCTTCTCCCAGGCACTCGAGTGTTAATTTTGTCCAGGCAGCAGTTAGTGATATTTTCCCAGCCCCTTTGGGGGAAATTGATTATTGGGGGAGGGGGAAGTTTTAGGAGAACTGATGCTTCACTCTTGAAGGTAGCAGAAGTCAGAAGCAGCGAGCTGTTCATCTGGCCCTCCTCCACAGCTGCTGGAATTCCTCCTCCTCTTGAGGAAGCTAGCCTTTTTGCACCTTTGCCTGGCAGAGGAAAGCCCCATCCCTTGCTGAATTGAATGCTCAATCTGGGCTCTATCTACCGAGAGAGTAGGGGCTGTTTCAATATCTGGACCGAAAGGAGTGGTGATGCCCATGGTGGGGCACCCTGATAAGTGGACGACCCCAAACGGAGCTGCTTTGAGGGGAGGCAAGGGCTATTCCCTTAACATTATCTTCTTTGGGGATAAGGTAAAGGTACCCCTGCCCAAACGGGCCAGTCTTGCCAGACTCTGGGGTTTGTGCGCCCATCTCACATTTATTGGCCGGGGGCCAGCGCTGTCCGGAGACACTTCCGGGTCACGTGGCCAGCGTGACAACGCTGCTCTGGTGAGCCAGAGCCGCACACGGAACGCCATTTACCTTCCCGCTGGTAAGCGGTACCTATTTATCTACTTGCCCCCGGGGGTGCTTTCGAACTGCTAGGTTGGCAGGCGCTGGGACCGAGCAGCGGGAGCGCACCCCGCCGCGGGGATTCGAACCGCCGACCTTTCGATCGGCAAGCCCTAGGCGCTGAGGCTTTAGCCCACAGCGCCACCCGCGTCCCCTTTGGGGATAGCCTTGCCCTAAATGTTTAAAATATTTTAACTTCTTATTAATTTAGGGGTGGTTGTTGTAATTAAAGCTGGTAAAATATGCCTGGGAAGAGAGGAGCTGGTGAGAGCTGATGGGACCTCAATCACAGTGTTTCTGGGTAAGGGGAGGTATGGTGTGTGGGGGGCAAGTTTTTTAAGGGGCACACGACACAGGTCCCTCTATCCTTGGAAACTGTGGTTGTGCTATCAACCAGCCCTTGGTTTTGCTGCTGCTGCTGCTGTTGAATGCCAGGCCGCCCCAGAATAAAATCTCCCTCATCCATGATCTGACTGTGGATGAGCAGGCTGATCTGGCCTGTATCACTTAGACCTAGGTGGGTGAGCAGGGTAGACTTGGCTTCACTCAGATGTGCCCAGACTTGCGGGCCAGGGAAGGGGAGTTGCTGTAGTCTACAGAGAGTCCATCTGTCTCTCCAAACTCTCTGCCCAGTTGATTTGCGGTCCAGAGTGTTTGTTCCTTGTCTTGGGTACAGTGGTTAAGAACTTACTGTAATTTGTTCTGGAGGTCTGTTCTTAACCTGAAACTGTTCTTATCCTGAAGCACCACTTTAGCTAATGGACCTCCCGCTGCCGCCGTGCTGCCGGAGAGCAATTTCTGTTCTCATCCTGAAGCAAAGTTCTTAACCCGAGGTACTATTTCTGGGTTAGCGGAGTCTGTAACCTGAAGCGTCTATAACCCGAGGTACCAATGTAATTGGGACAAATTAGGGATTTTGCCATTTTACTGCCCACCTCAGTGCCCAGCAGTCTCCCTGTCTGAGCTGACAGAGCGGGTCTCAGAGTTAGTGTTGAGAATTCCCAGACTGCTGGTGTTGGTGGACTTGAGCATCCATGCCAAAGCGGTTAACTCTGGGGTGGCCCAGGACTTCAAGATGGGTGACACCTGGCTTCAGAGCAGTACATGTGAAAAGGATCTAGGAGTCTTGGTTGACCACAAACTTGACATGAGCCAACAGTGTGACGCGGCAGCTAAAAAAGCCAATGCATTTCTGGGCTGCATCAATAGGAGTATAGCATCTAGATCAAGGGAAGTAATAGTGCCACTGTATTCTGCTCTGGTCAGACCTCACCTGGAGTACTGTGTCCAGTTCTGGGCACCACAGTTCAAGAAGGACACTGACAAACTGGAACGTGTCCAGAGGAGGGCAACCAAAATGGTCAAAGGCCTGGAAACGATGCCTTATGAGGAACGGCTAAGGGAGCTGGGCATGTTTAGCCTGGAGAAGAGGAGGTTAAGGGGTGATATGATAGCCATGTTCAAATATATAAAAGGATGTCACATAGAGGAGGGAGGAAGGTTGTTTTCTGCTGCTCCAGAGAAGCGGACACGGAGCAATGGATTCAAACTACAAGAAAGAAGATTCCACCTAAACATTAGGAAGAACTTCCTGACAGTAAGAGCTGTTCGACAGTGGAATTTGCTGCCAAGGAGTGTGGTGGAGTCTCCTACTTTGGAGGTCTTTAAGCAGAGGCTTGACAACCATATGTCAGGAGTGCTCTGATGGTGTTTCCTGCTTGGCAGGGGGTTGGACTCGATGGCCCTTGTGGTCTCTTCCAACTCTATGATTCTATGATTCTATGGTAGGGGGAAAGTGGACAACCTCTATTTTCAGCTGGAAAGCAGACTGAGAAATACAGGATGTAATTATAGTTACCTAAACTGGAACTTAGCCAAGACATTAGGCCTAATGGCCCTGCTCCATTTCATGCCAAGTGCCATGGGATATTTTTAATGATCACGGGTGGTCAAGACCTTGGCTTTACATCTCATTGTGGAGATAATAAAGTTGTCCCCCATTTATTCTTTGGTCTGGAGGGATATGCAGACAATTGTACATGTTTGAGTGTGCAACGACTTTAAAATGTAGATTTCCCTGTCTCTGCCTGTTGCAAATGCAGCAGAGAATGTGGAAATGAAAGCAGTCACTCACCAGGTAACACACCTAATTTTAAACAAGTCCTGTTAGAGCTTTGGTATGTCTGCTGGATCCACAGTGTCTCAGAGTGATATTGCTCAAAGGAAGGTGAACCTTTTCTCATATGAGTTATCCCTGCTGCTAAAATATACTTGGATGAAACGAGTTTATAAAACTATCTAGGCAATAATTGGCAAGGATACTCCATTCTCCTGTGAAGGTGAGGCAGAATGGGTTATACCAGAGGTCTCCATTTTAAATTGAAATGATGAGAACTTAATAGATCTTGTGGTATCAGTCCTAAGGCACAAGATCATGATAGACGGGGAGAAAGAGTACATTTGGTTTCCTTTCAGCTATGGATATTGTGTGGGAGAAGCCCAACAATCTCTTGGGATGCTTGAGATAGCAAAGCAGAATAAAATTGCAGTAATAGCTTTTGAAAACCATGATGATTTGAGCAAGGGTACTCTAGAACTGTAGGAGGTTTAGAGGGGGAAACTGTTGCTTTGACAACAAAGAGAGTAATGGGGATGCTTCAGGAATTTGATCTTTGCAAACTCTGATATGGAGTGGCCTGATCCACGCCACCCCAACCCATACAGAGATAAGAAAGCAAGCTGTCCATCAGTGTTCATACTCAGAATGTTGCTATGCAATTCTTGCACAAATGCACACACATAGTATCAGAACACATTTTGTTTTCAGATAAAATACATTTAGAAACATGTATTTTTGAGATAAAATGTTTATAATTAAATCTTTCTTAAATAAAATTGTAATTAAATATTTTAATAGAAATAACGTGTGTGGATTTTTGTAAGAGTTTCTTTCTTTAAAACATGTTGGTAGATTAATGTAAAAGGGAGATGAAATGAATGAACAGATAAAAAATGACACAGAGAGTTAACAAAGTTATTTATTTATAGATTTGTTTTGAACTCAGGATCAAGAAGGATAAATAAGACAGTGATTCAAACTAAAATTACAATATCTATATCTATATCTATCTATCTATATATATATATTACAATATCATAGTAAAACTAACTTTAGAACAGCATCTTGTAAATAATACTTTCCTCAAGGCCAAAAATCCTGGCCAAACAAAAAGCCCTTAAGCTTCCTCTGAAATGTCTCCACAACAGGCACAGACTAAATGACACTTGGCATGGAGTTCTATAGGTGATGTACCACTACCACCCTGATGGTGATGGAGGAGATGCTCCCCCAGGTCCTCAGATCTCAAGGCATTCAAGGCTTTACATTCCAGTAGCAAAAGACTGAACTGGGAGACAGCCAGTGCAGCAGTTTCAGAATTGGAGTGGCATGACCCCTCATTGCAGCCGCTCCCAACAGATTGTCTTCAAGGAAAGCCCCATGCAGAATGCTTTGCTGTGATTTATACAGGAAGTCACTACATCAGGATTTGCTGAGGTCAGGCTATCCTGGACCAGGAACAGACACAGCTGGTAAACCAGCAGGAGTTGGGCCTGGGTGCCCCGGCCACTGCGGGCACCTGGGCCTTCAGCAACAGTCTGGAAGCAAGGAGCACAGCCAAGCTCTTTCAGGCGGACCTGCGGCCCCATCCAGAACAGGCTGTCTTTTTAATTCCTGGACCTGAGAACTGCCAACCCACAGCACCTCCTGCCCTGTCAGGCTCCAGCTTCAATGCACCGACCCCATTCACCCCACCTGCTACAGACAGTCATCCTCCATGATTTGTCCCTAGAGAAAACACACAACACACTCATGCCCAGGAAGGCTTGCTAATGCCAGTGGAAAACTGCAGGTTTGTGAGATCACCAGGGCTGTGTCCAGAATGACTTTCTCCTCTCCTGTGCTTCCTACTCTCTGCTGTGTGTGTCCTGCTGTCACAGTGCCTTTGTTTCAGGCCAGCCAGGAAAACAAAGCGAAAAATGGTTGCCTACAAAGTCTCAGCGGAGGCTTTGTTGCACAAAAGCAGTTGGCTGAACCTGCCCTCTAAGGTCACTAAATGTCTGGACAAAGCCCTGGCTTGGGAGGATAAAGAACTGGCTGAGACAAGGAAGGGTAGTTTTAAGTAAAAGCACTTCGGGTTGCAAAGCACCAGGTGCCACACTGATCAATATTAGAACCTGCTTAATTAATTTGCATGATCAATAACCCAGGAGATTGAAAAGGGCAGGGGAAAAGGGAGATTGCAACATCTTCAGAAGGAGGCTGGAGAGGTATTAGCAGCATAGAATCATAGAATCATAGAGTTGGAAGAGACCACAAGGGCCATCGAGTCCAACCCCCTGCCAAGCAGGAAACACCATCAGAGCACTCCTGACATATGGTTGTCAAGCCTCTGCTTAAAGACCTCCAAAGTAGGAGACTCCACCACACTCCTTGGCAGCAAATTCCACTGTCGAACAGCTCTTACTGTCAGGAAGTTCTTCCTAATGTTTAGGTGGAATCTTCTTTCTTGTAGTTTGGATCCATTGCTCCGTGTCCGCTTCTCCGGAGCAGCAGAAAACAACATTTCTCCCTCCTCTATGCATATTCATTTCTTTGGGAATCCTTTTCAGCCTGGCCTCATTCTAGGTGAAAGAGTTTCCACTAAACCTGGTATAAATATTAAATAACATGGCTGCCCAGCTGGTAGGCACTTTCTGAAACAATACACAAACTGAAACACAGCCAGGCTTTGAAATCTGCAGTTCTCCAAATTTTGCAAAGCAGCTCTACAGTCAACTAATATGTATATCTTAGGGTAAAGTGTGTCTATAAATGGAGGAGGCTGATTATCTGGATCCATTTCAACCTGTTTTCAGGACTGATTATGGGACAGAGACAGCTTTGGTCACCTTGGGTAGATAACTTGCACCAGGAACTGGACAATGGGAGTGTGTTCATGTTGTTTCTGCTGGACCACTCAATGGATTTTGATACCATCAACCATGGTATCCTTCAAGCTGCCTTGCTGGGATGGGACTTGGAGGCACTTTTTTTTTACAGTGGCTCTGTTTCTTCATGAAGGGGCAAACCCAGAAGGCGGTGCTGGGGGACTCTTGTTCAATGCCTTTGGTCTGCAGGATCATTCAAGTTCTGTTGTGTCCCCCATGCTATTTAACATTTACGTGAAACCGCTGGGAAAGGTTGCCCAGAGTTTGGGGTTCGGTATGCTGGTGACACCCAGCTCCAATTCTCCTTTCCATCCAAATGCAAGGAAGCTATCTCAGTGCTAAACTGGGGTGTCTGTCATCAGTACAGGACTGGATGAGGGTGAACCAATTGAAACTTAATCCAGACAAGACAGAGGTGCTCTTGGTAAGTTGGAAGGCAGAACAAGGAGTAGGGATTCAGCCTGTGCTAGATAGGGTAGCACTCCCCTTGGAGACACAGGTTCACAATTTGGGTATGCTCCTGGACTCAGCTCTCGGCCAGGTCTCTGCAGCAACCAGGAGCACATCTGCACAGTTAAAGCTTGTGCGCCAGCTGCACCCATTCCTTGAGATGTCTAATTTGGCCATAGTGGCACATGCCTCAGTTACATTAATGCAACACGCTCCATGTGGGACTGCCTTTGAAAAATGCTCAGAAACGTCAACTGGCTCAAAGAGCTGCAGCCAGAATGCTGACCATGGCTGGTGATAGGGAGCAGATGGGTCCCTTGATAGAACACTCCCTGACTATTGGTCTGTTTCCAGGCACAATTCAAGGTGCTGGTTATGACCTATAAAGCCCTACAATGCTTAGGTCCAGGCGATCTGAAACTCTGTATTCCTTCATGTCAATCTGTCCATGTTTGGAGATCTTTGGGGAGGCCCTTCTCTGAGTCCCACTGCCCTCACAAGCACGCTTGGTGGGCACGCAGGAGAGGGCCTTCTTGGTGGCTACTCCCAGGATTTGGAACTCCATCCCTGGAGAAACCAGATGGGCTCCCTCCTTCTGTGAGGACTTTCTTGTTCCAACAGACTTTTGGGAACTGACTGCTTCTAATGGAAGGGCTGGTGCCGTACTGTTTATATTATAACTGTTCATGTTTGAAACAGATTTTATATATGTATGTAGTTTTAATTCTATCAATGCTTAATTTTTTTAAAAAAAGTTTTTTCCTATGTTTTTAGCAGTTCTTGCTTCTTTTCTGTAAGTTTTTGTATCAGGGGAAAAAGGCAGGGTATGAATAAATAAACAATGCAAATGTTAGTGAAAATAGCATACAAAGATGCATTATATTAGGGGAAATTGCTTTGTGAAAAATGTGCATTTTAGACAAAATCACGTACAAAAATGAGCTTAATTTTTTTAAAATATTTTTTATTGATTTTTTCATGTATACTTCTAACAATATAGCCATGTTAATGATAGCAGTTCAAGAATAGACTCCTTATGGATTTCCAAAGAGTTGGAACCTCGAGTTTAAAAAATCAAGAATAATCCCAGGACATTTTCAGATCATAATTCCTTAATAATGGAAAAAGTCAAATTTCATTTAGATGGTGATTGAATGAAGATTTATTGGATGATCAAAAATTTATAGAAAAGGTTTGATCAGACCTAGAAGGGCAGTGGCGTGCACCTAGCGGCGCGCGCAGTTTGATCCATCTTTTAGATTTAGGGGAGCTAGTCTCAATCATTTGTTGGGGGAGACCTAGGTTTTTTTTGTGGGGGGAGTTATTTGTCCTGTCTTCACGCTTTTTATGATGGAGGACCACTGTAGCCACCCCCAGCGACACGTTCTCAGGATGGAGGGGGAGGGAACAGCTGCAGTCGCCTGTGGTTCCTGCGCAATGTTTGCCATCTTGCCAAAGGTTGCAGGCAGCTTTACCTGCAGCAATTGCATGCTGATTGCCCTCTTAAAAGACAAAGTCCAGCAACTGGAGGAACGTGTAGCTACGCTCCAAAGAATTAGAGAGCTGGAGCTCTTCTTGGAAGCAACAGAGCACACCGTCCCCACCAAGGAGGAGACAGGGGACTCCCCTGAGAAGGAGGCTAGTTCACCAACACAGGAGCCAGATATATGGAGAAACGTGACTCAAAGAAGTAGGAGGCCCAGGGTTCACTCTGATTGTTTAGAAATACACAATCGCTTTGAGGTCCTCTCCCCTATCATGGAAGATGAAGAGCAGACTCCATTTGAGGATCTCTCCCTCATTACAGTCGATCAGGTATATGAAGACGAGCAGCAAAGTGCAGGGAATGTGCAGGCGACCTTGGAACGGACAGCTCACGGAAGAACCCCGACCAAACCTAAGAGGAGGCGTGTAGTGGTGATAGGGGATTCCCTACTGAGGGGAACAGAAGCAGTGATCTGTGGGCCTGACAAGATGTCTCGGGAAGTGTGCTGTCTCCCCGGGGCTAAGATCCAAGATGTAACTGAACGACTGCAAGGAATCATAAAACCCACTGACAAATACCCCCTCCTCTTGGTTCATGTGGGAACCAATGACACTGCAAGCAATAGCCTCCAGAAGATCAAAAGAGACTACTAGGCTCTGGGCAGGAAATTGAGGCAACTAAATGCACAAATTGTCATCTCATCTGTCCTCCCAGTTGAACGACGTGGCCCAGGGAGAGAGGGAAAAATAGTGGAAGTGAACAGCTGGCTTCGCAAATGGTGTAAACAGGAACGGTTTGGATTCTTAGATCACGGACTGCAGTTTCTTGAAGATGGACTTCTGGCAAGCGATGGGTTGCATCTCACAACGGTTGGGAGAAATGTTTTTGCCAAAAATCTCAGAAACCTCATCAGGAGGGCTTTAAACTGACTAATGTGGGGGAGGGAGACAGTGCTCCTGAAGGTAAGAGTCTATCAATTGATGAAGATGATCATCCAAATGTCATAGACCAAATGGAGCAAACAGCACGCAGACCTAGTGGTGGGAGGAAAAAATCCTTAAATAAGAGACATGGGGGAATGATTAATGGACTTCAATGTCTGTACACTAATGCGCAAAGCATGGGAAATAAACAAGATGAGCTTGAGCTCTTGGTACAGCAAACTAAATATGACATAATAGGCATCACTGAAACCTGGTGGGATAAGTCCCACGATTGGAATGTAATAATGGGGGGATACAATCTATTTCAGAGAAACAGACCAGACAAGAAAGGAGGAGGAGTGGCGTTATATGTCAGGGATGTGTATACCTGTGAAGAGATCCAAGATTTAGAACCTCAAAGCCAAAGTGAGAGCATTTGGGTCAAAATTAAGGGAGCGAAGAACAACAGAGATCTCATTGTGGGAGTTTACTATAGATCCCCAAGCCAAACAGAGGACATAGATGATGCCTTCCTGGAACAGATGGCCAAGCATGCAAAAGGAAGGGAGATAGTAGTAATGGGGGACTTCAATTACCTGGCTATTTGTTGGATGTCAAACTCAGCCAAGAGCATAAGGTCAAACAGATTCCTCACTGGCCTTGCAGACAACTTCATTGTCCAGAAAGTGGGAGAAGCAACAAGAGGAACATCCATTTTAGATCTGGTCCTAACCAATGTTGATGACCTGGTTAGTGGGGTAGAAGTGGAAGGATCATTAGGCGCGAGTGATCATGCTCTTCTGAAGTTTACTATACAGCGGAAAGGAGCAGCCAAGCATACTAGGACTCAATTTCTTGACTTTAAGAAAGCCGACTTCATAAAACTTAGGGAAGTGCTGGGTGAGATCCCATGGACAACAATACTAAAAGGAAAGGGAGTTCATGATGGCTGGGAGTTTGTTAAGAGGGAGATAGTAAAAGCACAACGTCAGGCAATACCAATGAGACGGAAACATGGAAGGTGCCTAAAGAAGCCAGGGTGGCTATCTAAAGAACTTTTAACTGAGTTAAGATTAAAAAAGGATGTGTACAAAAAATGGAAAAGGGGGGAAACCACCAAAGAGGAATTCAAACAAATAGCTAGCACGTGTAGACACAAAGTCAGAAAAGCTAAAGCACAGAATGAACTCAGGCTTGCTAGAGAGGTTAAAAGCAACAAAAAAGGCTTTTATGGGTATGTTCGTAGCCAAAGGAAGAACAAAGAAACAGTGGGGTCACTCAGAGGAGAAGATGGTGAAATGCAAACAGGGGACACAGAAAGGGCTGAACTCCTCAATGCCTTCTTTGCCTCAGTCTTCTCCGATAAAGAAAACAATGCCCGACCTGAAGAATTTGGAGCAAATGATTCAGCAGAAGAAACACAGCCCAGAATAACTAAGGAGATAGTACAAGAATACTTGGCTAGTTTAGATGTATTCAAGTCTCCAGGGCCAGATGAACTGCATCCAAGAGTATTAAAAGAACTGGCAGATGTGATCTCAGAACCACTGGCAGTCATCTTTGAGAATTCCTGGAGAACAGGCGAAGTCCCGGCAGACTGGAAGAGGGCAAATGTTGTCCCTATTTTTAAAAAGGGGAAAAGAGAGGACCCAAATAATTACCGCCCAGTCAGTCTGACATCAATACCAGGGAAGATTCTGGAGCAGATCATTAAGCAAACAGTCTGTGAACACCTAGAAAGGAATGCTGTGATCACCAATAGTCAGCATGGATTTCTGAAAAATAAGTCATGTCAGACTAACCTGATCTCGTTTTTTGACAGAATTACAAGCCTGGTAGATGAAGGGAACGCAGTGGATGTAGCCTACCTTGATTTCAGCAAGGCATTTGACAAGGTGCCCCATGATATTCTTGTAAAGAAGCTGGTAAAATGCAGTCTTGACTATGCTACCACTCAGTGGATTTGTAACTGGCTGACTGACCGAACCCAAAGGGTGCTCATCAATTGTTCCTCTTCATCCTGGAGAAGAGTGACTAGTGGGGTGCCACAGGGTTCTGTCTTGGGCCCGGTCTTATTCAACATCTTTATCAACGACTTGGATGATGGACTCAGGGGCATCCTGATCAAATTTGCAGATGACACCAAACTGAGAGGGGTGGCTAACACCCCAGAGGACAGGATCACACTTCAAAACGACCTTGACAGATTAGAGAACTGGGCCAAAACAAACAAGATGAACTTTAACAGGGAGAAATGTATAGTATTGCACTTGGGCAAAAAATAATAATGAGAGGCACAAATACAAGATGGGGGACACCTGGCTTGAGAGCAGTACATGTGAAAAGGATCTAGGAGTCTTGGTTGACCACAAACTTGACATGATCCAACAGTGTGACGCGGCAGCTAAAAAAGCCAATGCAATTCTGGGCTGCATCAATAGGAGTATAGCATCTAGATCAAGGGAAGTAATAGTGCCACTGTATTCTGCTCTGGTCAGACCACACCTGGAGTACTGTGTCCACTCCCTTGTACCAGGGCACCAGAAGGCGAGAAGGTTATCCTTCCTAGTTACCAGTTGCCCCACCCTGCAAGTTGCTTCCACAAAATGCAGGCAGAAATTCGACAGATGCAATATGGCTGATTGATCAGGCTCTAGATTCAGGCTTTCCCCTGGAATGGCACACAAGACAACATGAAAGTCTCTTTTTAAAATTTATTTAAAAAACAAGATTAAGCATACTTAAAAAGCAGGCACAACTCTTATACGTTTCAAACAGAAAAACAATAACATGGTAGAGTATAGCTAGCTAACATACTTACAGTTGAGAACAAAGGTAAAGTTAAAATGGTTTCAAAGCTCTCAATGGAATCTGCATCTCAAAGACAAAAGAGATCTTCATTACAAAGACACACATACAGGGCGACTATCAGCAAGGTGGCAAGCTGACAGAAGGGCGGATTGCAGAGGCTTCTTTCTTAGGATCTTTATTTCTAAAACTCACATGGAAACGGAACTCAGATTCAATCAAAATTCTTGATTATGTTTAACTAGCACCAATGGTCAGCTAGTTAACTAATAACTTAACTTGTGACAACATATCTTTAACTTCCATTTGCTTGTTTCATTGACCTCCTCACACCTCCCTTTTTGTATTCTAGTTTAATTATTTATTTCAGCAAATTCTTTCCTTCTTTCTCAATTTTTGTTAAATAATTTATCTTAACATTTTAACCTAATAGTTTACTCAACAAATCCTTCCCATCTTTCCCCATATTCTGTTATTTAAATTACCTTATTTAACCTTATCTTACCCTAAAATACCTTAAAGCTTGAATCTTAATGCTCAAATATACATAGCTCCTGATATCATTTCTGCTAGAGTCATATAGTTTCATTCCAACATTTTCCCTAATATTCATTTATTTTAGGCTAATTCCCCAAATAAAATTTTTCTTTATAGATTTTCTTCCAATCTTCATCCAACGTCTCTTCTTCCTGGTCTCGGGTCGTGTCAGTCCTTACTGTCCATTCCATCTAGTCCATCAACCTGGAAGTCTTATGTCCGAGGCCCTTAAGTCTCTTCCATGTCCCTTCTGCAGATCTTCTTGTTCTTGTTTATACTTGCCCTTTTCCTTGTCATTTGTTGGTCTCTTTCTTAATGTCTTTCCTTTCTCATTGAGGTCTCTGGGGGGTTCCAACCCAAAATTGTCTCCATCTCCCTTCATCAAACCCACCCATTCCCCACAGTCCCACTCCCCACAGTCATCAGTATAATCCAAAAAGTAGTTAAAAACATATTTCAAGGTCTCTCCAAAATTAGGAACCTCCTCAGCTCCAGACTCCCCCTGGCCCAATCCAACTTCCATCTTCAATGGCAGCGGCTTATGCTCCTGTAGGGCCTCGGGTTTCTCCATTTGTATTATTTGAGGTGCAACTGCATCCTCCTCCATTATTTTCTGCACTTGCCCAATCAGTATAGGTTCATGAGTTGGTCCCTGAATGGTTTCTGTATCAATGTTCCCTGTTTGTCCACAGTTGTTAACCACAACAGTCATCAAGTCCATTTTCTCATTCATCAAATCCATCTTCTCGTACATCTGTTCCAGCAAGGCACTTGTCTTGCATAAAGCAAGCACCCAGTCTTCCTCCCAGCTCATCTTTAGTCAAGGTCAGAAAAGACTAGTCCCACGATCTTAATCTCACAGCTGTTGATTCCTCACGTAGACTGCAACAACAATTTAGCAAGCTCCCTCTAGGGGAGAAAATTTCTATTTGTATCCATTTTTTAAGGGAAGTCCAACAAAGGAAAATTACTTTCATTTTTCAGATATTTTTCAGATATTTTGTTTCTTTAGAATGCAAAAGGCAACATTGGAATCAGTTTATTTATCTTCTTTAGCTATCTGTCAAAGTATTCCATTCACAGTCAATGAACCTCTCCAACTATTTCTGTCTCTGACACCCTGTTTCCAGGTTAGAGACGGTGGAAACTTATCCTTCTTCACTCCCTCTCCTGCAGGGGTTAAACAAAGTTCTTCCCCCTTTTCTCCTACTTCCAAGGGGGTTTCAGTAATTATAGATGAAGGAAATTTAGACTTTTTAAACGGCTTTCCAGGCTTTAGCTTACAAAGTTTTTGCTTTAGTCTATATACAGAAAGCGGAAGGCGGACTTCCTGTTTTGAACCTTCCCGCTTCGGTGCCAAATTAAGATATTTCTTGATCCAATTTTCCGTTTCTACTCACGGGTACTTGTTTTAAATCCAATTGTCCACAGGAAAAAGTCAGCGCTCTCCAGCAATGGCTGTGCGGCTTCACTCCGTAAAAATAGCAATCAGTTCGCAGCACCGTGCCGCTCACCCCACTTCACTCTGGAGCCCCAAAATGGGGTTCCCGGTGCATAGGGGGGCGCTCCTGGTGCCCTGCCGAACCCCACGTTCCCAGGTGTAATGTGTATGGGTTGCTTGTGCGTAAGTTGCTGCCTCTCCAGGCTTTGTTGCCTTGCTAAACCTTTCAGTCTGGGCAGCCCTTCACTTCGTGGCTGCCTCAGTCACTAGCAGAATCCGTCAGTGGGCGTTTCTTAAATCTTTTCCAACATAAAAGTTGTTTGACACCCAGTCTCCTCCTACTCCCTCTGCGTGGAAGTCTTCTGCACAGGGTGGGCGTGGGTAGCAGAGGACCCGTGCTCTCCCTGCTGGTGTCCGGTGAAGAGTCCTGGAGCCCTCTCGCCGATTCCCCCATCAGCCCCTCTATATCCCTGGTGTTGCGCTGATTTGCTTCCCCATCTGCGGAGCTGCCTCTCTCCCTGCTGGGCCCTTCTCCAGCATCATTTGAGAGCCTTCCCTCCGCCTCTAGCTCCAATGTCAGTTCCCTGACATCCACCTCCCCCTCAGGAACCCCTCCACCCCCGGCCCGACCTGTTGACCCAACTTCGTCCCTTTCTTCGGCCGACGATGCGGGGAACCCCCGGAAGGAGCTGTTGCCATCCTCTGAGGATTCAAAACCCACTTCCCACCCGCTCTGATCCCTTCCCGTGGGGTGGGCCTCCCAGTCTGATTCTTCTTCCTCCGAAGCCTCTTCTCCCTCCCCTTCAGAGACAGAAAACCCCACAAAATCCTCTTCATCGTCTGTGGTTCCAAATTGCTCTTCCCAGAATCTCGCTAGTGGTTTGGGTTTGTCTGGGAACAGGCGGTGGAATTCCTCCACCAGATACCCGTCAGTGATTGCCTCCGCGGGAACCCACGTGTTTTCCGACCCGGGTTCTCCCTCCCAAGCCACCAAGTACTCCACCTGGCGCCCTCGCCACCTTGAATCAAGTATTTCCGTGGCCAAGTTGTGGTGCTCCCTCTCTTCTACCTGCGGGTGTGTGGTGACTTCTCCCTCTCGCCCCGGGAATCCTCTTTCTTCCCTGTACGGTGAGAGTAAGGACCTATGGAACACCGGGTGTATCTTCATGCTATCTGGCAATTGGAGCTTGAATGCCACGGGGTTCACCTGCTGTGTTACCTCAAACGGTCCCAGCCGCCTGGGCTGCAACTTCTTGCACCCCCCCTTAAAAGGTAGCCCTTGGGTTGACAACCACACCCGATCTCCCACCCGTATGGTCTCCCCTTCCCTACGGCGCTTGTCTGCCTGCCTCTTGTAAATTTCCTTGGCCTGCTCCAAGTTCATCTTAAGTTGCTGGTGCAGGGCTTCCATTTCTTCCACAAACTGCTCTGCCGCAGGTACGCTTCAACCTTCCTCCCCACTCCCCGGGAAGGCCCTGGGGTGACACCCATAACTGGCCATGAACGGGCTCATTCCCATTGACACATGTTCAGCGTTATTGTATGCAAATTCAGCCAGCGCTAGTTTTTCTACCCAATCGTTCTGCTTCTTGCTGACATAGCAGTGCAGGTATTGCTGGAGTATACTGTTTGCTCTTTCTGCTTGCCCGTTGGTTTCCGGATGTCTCGCCATTGAGAAGCCCACTTCGACCTGCAGCAAGCTCATGAGCTTCCTCCAGAAACGGGAAGTAAATTGTTTCCCGTGGTCGGAGATGACCCTCGAAGGAGCCCCATGCAACCGGAAGATGTGATCTACAAACAACCTGGCTGTTTCCTCTGCCGTGACTGCATGTGAGCAAGCTATAAAATGGCACATTTTTGTTAGTAGATCGACCGCTACCATGACCGCTGTCTTCCCCCGGGACTTGGGCAAATCGGTCATAAAATCAATGGATACCACCTCCCAAGGTTTCTCCGGCGTGGGTAAGGGTTCCAGTAATCCTGCTGGGGCGGTCCGCTCCCCCTTTGCCCTTTGGCAGCGGTCACAACCCAGTACATATTCCCATACATCCTCCCTCACCCTGGGCCACCAGAACTGCCTAGTGACGAGCATCATGGTTTTGTGCTGTCCAAAGTGCCCCGCTGTGGGGTTGTCGTGGAGTTGTTTGAGTACCTTCCCCCGTAGGGTCTCCCCCGGTACATACAGTGCCCTCTTATAGTACAGCACCCCTTCCTTCTCCTCAAACCCTCCTTGGGTTTCTCTTCCGTCTCGGAGTTCCTGGATTTTAGTTTGTGTGAACACGTCATTTCTAGTGAGTCCAGCCAGTTCTTGTTGCCCCACCAAGGTTCCCCCACACACCCATCGGTCCTCGGGGATCACGTGTCGTATCTCCGGTGGCCCCTCTCCTTCCAAGTACTCTGGTTTCTGGGAGAGAGCATCTGCTCTCACGTTTTCCTCTCCTGGCACGTATTGGATTTCGAAGGAAAACTTGGAGAACTCCTGTGCCCATCAAATCTGTCTCTGGTTGAGCACTCGTGCGGTCCTCCAGTATTCCAAGTTCTTGTGATCTATACAAACCTGGATCTTGTGCTGCGCCCCTATTAGTAGATGTCGCCATCGCCAAAACGCCACATAGATCGCAAGCAGTTCGCGGTCATACACCGTATTGTTTTGCTCCGACTTGTTCAGCTTTCTTGAGAAGAAGGCACACGGTCTCCATTCCTGCTTGCTCCTCCCTGGCTGCAAAAGAACCGCCCCAATGGCTCTGTCGGACACGTCGGTCTCTAGCCTCATGGGTTTCTCCAGATCCACGTGCAGGAGCTGCTCTTCCGATGCGAACGCCTTCTTCAGTTTTTCAAAGGATTGTTGGGCCTCCTCTGTCCAGGTGAACTTCCTTTTGCTACTGAGACAGTCTGTGATGGGTGCTGTCAAGTGGGCGAAGTTCTTGATGAACTTCCTGTAGAAGTTGCTGAACCCTAGGAACCTCTGCACGTCCTTCTGGGTTTTTTTTTTGTAAATTTTTTTATTAAGTTTTAACAATGCACAATATAAAAGAAAAAATACAAAGACAAGGACAAGAGAAATATAAAAACACAAAATACATACTACAAAATACAACAATACAAACATTAAACACAAAAATACAAAAACGCATACATTAAAAAACTAATAGTAAAAAAGAAAAAGCACATATAGGAAAAACACAAAAATTCCCTCTTTCTTAATTTTATATCTTAAATTCACATATTTTCCTGACTTCCTCACATCCCCCGTTCTTGTATCCCTTTTAAAAGTTGGTTCAGCAAATTCATAGCCCTTAGTTTATCTATTGTTGGTTTAATCTTAAATTTTATCTTGTTGCTAGAACCCCCACAGTTCATTTCAATGTCATCAACATTCAAAAATTTTACAATGTTTCTGCAAATAGATTTTAAATTTCCCCCAATCTTCCTCCACTTGCTCTTCTCCCTGGTCTCGAATTCTGCCAGTCATCTCCGCCATCTCCATGTATCGGGTTTTGGAAGCCTTCCACTCCAGCACTGCCTGCACCTTGCTTGGGTCCATCGCTAAGCCTTTGTCTAACAACTTGTACCCCAAAAACCAGACTTCTCTGGCGTGAAACTGACATTTCTCCAGCTTGACCCACAACTGGTGCCTCTGCTGTCTCTTCAGCACTTCCCTGACGTCTCTGACATGTTGCTTCTCATTGTCCGAATAGATTAAGACGTCGTCCAAGAAGGCTACGCAGTTCTTGTACAGCAGGGACCCCAACACGTGGTGCATGAAAGCTTGAAAACAGGCGGAGCCTGACTG
The DNA here is from genome assembly GCF_965113315.1 of Podarcis vaucheri. Lineage (NCBI taxonomy): Eukaryota > Metazoa > Chordata > Lepidosauria > Squamata > Lacertidae > Podarcis > Podarcis vaucheri. Next base: position 2,148,118 of record NC_138758.1, on the reverse strand, counting down.
TAATCCAAATGGCTGACTCCTGGCTTGAGAGCAGTACATGTGAAAAGGATCTAGGAGTCTTGGTTGACCACAAACTTGACATGAGCCAACAGTGTGACGCGGCAGCTAAAAAAGCCAATGCAATTCTGGGCTGCATCAATAGGAGTATAGCATCTAGATCAAGGGAAGTAATAGTGCCACTGTATTCTGCTTTGGTCAGACCACACCTGGAGTACTGTGTCCAGTTCTGGGCACCACAATTCAAGAAGGACACTGACAAACTGGAACGTGTCCAGAGGAGGGCAACCAAAATGGTCAAAGGCCTGGAAACGATGCCTTATGAGGAACGGCTAAGGGAGCTGGGCATGTTTAGCCTGGAGAAGAGGAGATTAAGGGGTGATATGATAGCCATGTTCAAATATATAAAAGGATGTCACATAGAGGAGGGAGAAAGGTTGTTTTCTGCTGCTCCGGAGAAGCGGACACGGAGCAATGGATCCAAACTACAAGAAAGAAGATTCCACCTAAACATTAGGAAGAACTTCCTGACAGTAAGAGCTGTTCGACAGTGGAATTTGCTGCCAGGGAGTGTGGTGGAGTCTCCTTCTTTGGAGGTCTTTAAGCAGAGGCTTGACAACCATATGTCAGGAGTGCTCTGATGGTGTTTCCTGCTTGGCAGGGGGTTGGACTCGATGGCCCTTGTGGTCTCTTCCAACTCTATGATTCTATGATTCTATGATTCTATGGCCCCCAGGGGGTGAACATGGTGGTCTTCCATTCGTCCTCCTCCCTCATCCTAATCAAATTGTAGGCTCCCCTGAGGTCCAGTTTGGTAAAAATCTTCCCCTGCCTCTCCCGTGTTAAAATGTCGTCAATCCTGGGCAATGGGAAGGTCGCGGGTTCTGTTACAAAATTTAACGCCCTAAAATCTACGACCAATCTGGGCTGGTTAGTCCCTTTTTTGTCCACAAAGAACACCGGACTGCCCCCCACCGCCTCTGATTCCCTTAGGAACCCCCTCTTCAGGTTCTTGTCAATAAACTCCCGCAACTCTTTCATCTCCCTGTCCGACATGGCATACAGTTTACCCACCGGTAGCTGCGCCCCAGGGAGCAAGTTGATTTGGCAGTCAAAGGGCCTATGTGGGGGTAGTCTATCTGCCTCCTTCTCGCTAAAGACCTCCTGCAGGTCAGCATATTGTGGTGGCACCTCCCCTTTCAGCTCCACAGCTATCCCAGCCACCCTGGCCACGGTCATCCTTGGGGTTTCTCCCCCTAGACAGTGTTCCAAGCAGTAAGCGGACCCAAAGGTGACCGTTCTCTGATGCCATGCCACCACTGGATCATGTTGTGCTAGCCAGCTCATCCCTAATATTATTGGGGGCCCTGCCAGTGAGGCTACGTGAAAGGCGATAGTCTCTGTGTGCCTGGAAACACTCATTCTCATTGGTGGGGTCTGGTGCATCACTTCCCCTCCCAGAAGCTCCCTGCCATCAATGGTGGTTACTTGCAAGGGGAAATCCAGGGGCAGCAGGTGGAGCTGGTGCTCTAGTGCAAAGTCTTTGCTGAAGAAATTGCAGGAACTGCCTGAATCCAACAGCCCTTTCACCTTGACTGGGTGCCCATTTGGGAGTTCTAGCACCACTTCTATGGCTATAGCTGCCCTGGGGGGGTCTGGTTTGGGCACTTCTATTGGTTGCTGGCCTGGCTGCTGTGCCCGCTGAGTGGCAGCCAAGCTTTGGCGTTTCCCTGCTCCTTTACCATCTCCTCCTCACCCCCTGCAGCTCCCACCATCCCTTGCCAGGCCTTTCTTTGCGGGCAGACCCTGGCAAAATATCCTGGCCGCTGGCAGAGAAAACACTTCTTGGTGGTTTTCCCATCCTTTCCCTCTCTCTTGCGACCTTCACTGGAGTTTGAAATCTCCCACACGCACGCCCCATCTATTTCCATGGGCTCCGCTGGCGGGGAAGGCTGCCTTGGTATTTCAGGAATGCGGCAGTCATGGTAACGTTGCTCTCTCCCTTCCCGCTTCTCCTGGGCCTGCGCTTCCTGCCTTACACCAATCGCAAGCACAGCCTTGGTCAGCTGATCCATCGACTGCGGGCGGGGTGCGCGGGAAAGCTCGTCCTTCACTGTTTGGGAAAACCCCTCCTCGAACAGCATTTGGATAGGTTCCGAGTCCAAATCCCACCCGAGCCGGTGGACTAACATGGCAAAGCGTGACCAGTAGTCTCTAACTGACTGGTTCCCCTGTTTGCAACCCATCAGTTCCCGCCGAGTTACACTTTGCTGTACATCACTGGAATACATCGCATCCATCGCCTGGAAGAATTTCCTCAGGTCTTTCAAGGTGGCATTCTGTGTTGCCATTAGGGGCCTGATCCAATCTCTGGTCCCATCCTGCAGATGTCAAACAATATAGGCAACCCTCTCCCCATCGTCTGCAAAATCATTCTGTTGCAGTTCCAAAGCGTACTCTATTTCCGTTCAGAAAGCACTGTAGTCCTGGGGTTTCCCTCCAAACTTGTGTACCAGTCCCGGTACCTTCTTTGCTACGGGGGTGGGTCTGACCTAGAATCATAGAATTATAGAATCATAGAGTTGGAAGAGACCACAAGGGCCATCGAGTCCAACCCCCTGCCAAGCAGGAAACACCATCAGAGCACTCCTGACATATGGTTGTCAAGCCTCTGCTTAAAGACCTCCAAAGTAGGAGACTCCACCACACTCCTTGGCAGCAAATTCCACTGTCGAACAGCTCTTACTGTCAGGAAGTTCTTCCGAATGTTTAGGTGGAATCTTCTTTCTTGTAGTTTGGCTCCATTGCTCCGTGTCCGCTTCTCTGGAGCAGCAGAAAACAACCTTTCTCCCTCCTCTATGTGACATCCTTTTATATATTTGAACATGGCTATCATATCACCCCTTAACCTCCGCTTCTCCAAGCTAAACATGCCCAGCTCCCTTAGCCGTTCCTCATAAGGCATCGTTTCCAGGCCTTTGACCATTTTGGTTGCCCTCCTCTGGACACGTTCCAGTTTGTCAGTGTCCTTCTTGAATTGTGGTGCCCAGAACTGGACACAGTACTCCAGGTGTGGTCTGACCAGAGCCGAATACAGTGGCACTATTACTTCCCTTGATCTAGATGCTATACTCCTATTGATGCAGCCCAGAATTGCATTGGCTTTTTTAGCTGCCGCGTCACACTGTTGGCTCATGTCAAGTTTGTGGTCAACCAAGACTCCTAGATCTTTTTCACATGTACTGCTCTCAAGCCAGGTGTCCCCCATCTTGTATTTGTGCCTCTCATTTTTTTTGCCCAAGTGCAATACTTTACATTTCTCCCTGTTAAAATTCATCTTGTTTGTTTTGGCCCAGTTCTCTAATCTGTCAAGGTCGTTTTGAAGTGTGATCCTGTCCTCTGGGGTGTTAGCCACCCCTCCCAGTTTGGTGTCATCTGCAAATTTGATCAGGATGCCCTTGAGTCCATCATCCAAGTCGTTGATAAAGATGTTGAATAAGACCGGGCCCAAGACAGAACCCTGTGGCACCCCACTAGTCACTCTTCTCCAGGATGAAGAGGAACCATTGATGAGCACCCTTTGGGTTCGGTCAGTCAGCCAGTTACAAATCCACTGAGTGGTAGCATAGTCAAGACCGCATTTTACCAGCTTCTTTACAAGAATATCATGGGGCACCTTGTCAAATGCCTTGCTGAAATCAAGGTAGGCTACATCCACTGCGTTCCCTTCATCTACCAGGCTTGTAATTCTGTCAAAAAACGAGATCAGGTTAGTCTGACATGACTTATTTTTCAGAAATCCATGCTGACTATTGGTGATCACAGCATTCCTTTCTAGGTGCTCACAGACTGTTTGCTTAATGATCTGTTCCAGAATCTTCCCTGGTATTGATGTCAGACTGACTGGGCGGTAATTATTTGGTTCCTCTCTTTTCCCCTTTTTGAAAATAGGGACAACATTTGCCCTCCTCCAGTCTGCCGGGACTTCGCCTGTTCTCCAGGAATTCTCAAAGATGACTGCCAGTGGTTCTGAGATCACATCTGCCAGTTCTTTTAATACTCTTGGATGCAGTTCATCTGGCCCTGGAGACTTGAATACATCTAAACTAGCCTGAGCATCCTGAGACCGCCTTTCGTCCAGCCGCGCCCTCAGCAGAGCCACATGCTGTTCCAAATCTCAGTTCCTCTTCACCAGATTTTGCCCTCCAGCTGCTCCCTCCGTGGCGCCAGCTTCTCCGGTTTTGCTCATGATGCTGCCTGCCTGTCGCTGTGCACAAGCGACGTCAGGGACTGACGGATTGCTGTAATGTGTATGGGTTGCTCGTGCGAAAGTTGCCGCCTCTCCAGGCTTTGTTGCCTTGCTAAACCTTTCAGTCTGGGCAGCCCTTCACTTCGTGGCTGCCTCAGTCGCTAGCAGAATCCGTCAGTGGGCGTTTCTTAAATCTTTTCCAACATAAAAGTTGTTTGACACCCAGTCTCCTCCTACTCTCTCTGCGCGGAAGTCTTCTGCGCAGGGAGGGCGTGGGTAGTGGAGGACCCGTGCTCTCCCCGCTGGTGTCCGGTGAAGAGTCCTGGAGCCCTCTCTCTGATTCCCCCATCTGCCCCTCTATATCCCTGGTGTTGCGCTGATTTGCTTCCCCATCTGCTGAGCTGCCTCTCTCCCTGCTGGGCCCTTCTCCAGCATCATTTGAGAGCCTTCCCTCTGCCTCTAGCTCCGATGTCAGTTCCCTGACACCGGGCTTCCTCCACCTGGGATTTCTAGTGGGTCCCCGCCTTCACCGCGGCAGGCAGACCAATTTCCACGGAGCCCGTTCCTCCGATCGGGGGAACTCCGCCATTCACCGGTGGCGCTGACCCGGAAGTCCCCCGGAAAAGTGAGTTTAAATTGAAAGCATATGCTGATGATTTAGTGATTACAGTGGAAGGTCCCAAAAAAATTTTCCCCAGAGTTATAAAAAAAATTCAAAAATTTGGGAAAGTGGCAGGGTTCAAACTAAATAGAAGTAAAACTAAGTTATTAGTTAAAAATCTGAAGGAAGAATAGAAAAAAGAGTTGGAGCAAAGTATTGAGATAGAAGTCTATAAAAAAGTAAAATAGGGATATGGTTAACTGCAAAAATTATAAATATTTACAAAGATTAACTATGAAAAAGTGTGGCTTGAGATAAAAAGCAATTTAGAAATATGGAATAGAACGAACCTCTCCCTACTAGGAAAAATAGCAGCGGTAAAAATGAATGTTTTGCCAAAATTGTGCTCTTTTGAAAGAAAATTATATAAAAATGATGTATAGATGGTATATAACACCAGTACAGATAGAAAAATGTATAAAACTGGGTCAAACATATGTTGGAAATGTAAACCCTACCTGGCAGGGGAGACACCTTGATCAGGAAGGGACTTTTTATCATATGTGGTGGGAATGTAGAGAAATTAAAAATTTTGGGGAAATGATATATAATGAATTGAAGAAAATGTTTAAAATGACACTTGTTAAAAAAACGAGAAGCATTTTTGTTAGGGATTGTAGGACAAGACCTGCTAAGGAAAATAAATAATTTATTTATGTATGTATGCTACAATAGCAGCAAGAGTCTTGTTAGCACAAGGATGGAAGAATGATGAAACCCTGACAAAAGAACAGTGGCAAGAGAAATTGATGAACTATTTAGAGTTGGCTAAACTAACATAAAGGGATGCAGGTGGAGCTGTGGGTTAAACCCCAGAGCCTAGGACTTGCCGATCAGAAGGTTGGCGGTTCGAATCCCCGTGACGGGGTGAGCTCCCGTTGCTCGGTCCCTGCTCCTGCCAACCTAGCAGTTTGAAAGCACGCCAGCGCAAGTAGATAAATAGGTAACGCTCCGGTGGGAAGGTAAATGGCATTTCTGTGTGCTGCTCTGGTTCACCAGAAGCGGCTTAGTCCTGCTGGCCACATGACCTGGAAGCTATATGCCGGCTCCCTCAGCTAATAAAGCGAGATGAGCGCCGCAACCCCAGAGTCACTCACGACTGGACCTAATGGTCAGGGGTCCCTTTACCTTTAAACTAACATAAACTGCAAGATAAGGGCAACTGTGACTTCAAAGAAGAATGGTGTCAGGGGTTCAGGGACAGAGGCACAGGTGAGGGGGAGACGGAGAGCGATGGGGAAGAAACCCAGGACAGTGAGGAAGAGGATGACAATGACTTGAGGTCTTCCATGAGTCTCTCAAGTGAATCGGAGGATTCCCAGAAGGGGGTGCCCCTGGTCAAGCCAAGGGGGGTCACAGGGGGGACTTGCCAGGAGCAGGGAAGCAGCAGGGAAACCCCGAGTGGGAGTGGGAGATCGGGGTCGGCTTCCCAAGAGGAACGGAGTGAGAAGGGTGGAGTTCCCAGTGTGACACACGGAGCAGAGCAGGAAGGAGACAGGGGAAGGAGATCGGGGCAGGACGTCCTGCCGGAAGGGGCGGAGAGTAGTACAGGGAGTAGTGTAGCTGTCAAAAGGAAGGTCAGGGGTAGCGAACGCGCGCCAAGTTCAAATGTGGAGGCGCGCGGAAATGCAGAGAGCCCGGAGGAGGAGCCTGGCCCCAAAGCACGAAGGAGGGGGGAGCAGGCATCTGAGGGATCCGCGTCAGGGGAAAGCAGGAGGGAAGGAACCCAGGGGGGCAGGAAGACCCTGCGGAAAAGAAAGGACAGGAAGAGGTGGTCTAACACAAGCCTCTTAAACTGGTGTAGAGGCGGGACCGATTCAGAGGGGACTTCAAACGTCTAGGCTAAGAGACGCGGGGCTGCGCGCCTCGGTTGTGGAACCAATAATGAACTGCAATAAACATCCTTGTATATAAGAAGAGCTTGGCGTTGGTCTTTTGTGAGCTGAGACCTGAGGCAGCCCCTGACAAATGGGAACATATTACAAATTATTTAAAAAGACAACAAAATGAATTGGACTCCTTGGCAGGTTTTGAATAAACATATACAAATTTATTGATTGTTAACATAGAAGATAGAAAATATAAGGATTTATACAATTTTACAGTATGCAGAGAATAATATGTGTTGAGAAAACAGAGAGAGGAGCTGAGGGAAGTCTCGGGAGGAGCGCTCGATGGGGAGGTGGGGGAGAGGGGGAATAATGAATATGATATGTTTTGATATTTAGAGATGTTGAAATTATAAATAAAAAAACTTGTTAAAAATAACTGGGGGAAAAAGAATTATATACAAATAAAATAGTCCTTAGTTATACTGGGGGGGGGGATAGAAAAGACATGGCACTGGTAAATGCTTATAAAAAGTACTTATAAAACGTAAAGTAGAGTAACAAAAACAGTCAATTTTACGAAGATGATTCCAATGGATGTTGCAGTTTAAATCTTCTTATTGCAATACTCCAAATGTCCAAGTGTCTTAAAGTCCAAATGTCCAGTGATTAGAAGTTGCAAATTGTAATCCTTTTAAGTCTTTGGTTAATTCCAAAATGTCCAAGCTTGAAGTTTAAAACTTAATCAATAGCTCCAAATCTTCCTGCAACTCCACAAATGTACTCTAGTTCCACCTTTTCGAGATTTTAAATTTCCAAATAGTTCTCCTGGTCTTTCAAAAACTCAGTACATATATTTTTTTCCACTCCAGCAGTCCAGGTGCTCTACCTCCTAAGGGGTCTCCCCCCTCAGTTGGCTGAGTAAACCCTGGCAAGCTTTGATGGTTTTTCTGAAAGATCCAGTACTATATCAACTTCCCCCCCAAATTAGTTTACTTGAGAGTAAGTTTCAATATGCAGCTCTAAGTAGATTCCAATCAATAGATCTCTGTCCACTAAGGATTCAACCAGTCCATTAGCTTAATTTTCTATCTGTTGAGAAGAGAAATCTCTCCAGTCTCTAGCACTGTTGTTTCTCACAAAGGCAGCAAAGAGTTAAAAGAAAAACCTCCTCTCCCATTCACAAAATGATCCTCTCCACTCCTATCCACAAAGCGACCCTATTTAGTACACTGGTATCTCGGGTTAAGAACTTGATTTGTTCTGGAGGTCTGTTCTTAACCTGAAACTGTTCTTAACCTGAAGCACCACTTTAGCTAATGGGGCCTCCTGCTGCTGCCACATGATTTATGTTCTCATCCTGAAGCAAAGTTCTTAACCCGAGGTATTATTTCTGCGTTAGTGGAGTCTGTAACCTGAAGCGTATGTAGCCTGAAGTGTATGTAACCTGAGGTACCACTGTACTTTGCTCTTTCTCCTCCAATCTCAGCCAAGTTAAGCTCCAATTCCAATTCTTTGAGAAAGGTTCTTTTAATTATCTTATTTTTGGAAAGGTTTGTTGCTTTGGGAGGCAACCTGTAACTTCAGTTGGTGAGCGTGTGCTGGAGCCTTGAATCCCCCTCAACTGCCCCCCCCTGCCAGCAGGAGGACAGAATGGATTCCACTGGGACCCGTCGAAGCCCTGCTCTTCTGCAGGGTTTTTTTAAGGGGGGTGCCTAGTCCTGGCCACCTCCCCTCATTGCTCATCACCCCCAAAGTGCTCGTCTTTAGCAGGATGAAGCGCCGGGTGCTGCCATTCCTCTCCGCAAAAACCCTGGAAGTCCCAAAAATGAGCTTATTATAAGAAAGCCACACCAAAATGCTGACAAACCTTCATGATTTTTTTATTTTAAAGAATCACAAATTGCTGGAAAGATGAGAAACTGGGCAAATTGAGAGGCTTCTATTGCTAGCACTTGGCTCCAGCAGTTATTCTTTCCCCTTATGCCCTGTCTAACTCCCATTTGGGGAGCAAGTATGCAGCATCTTGGGTCCAGGGCTAAGAGACTGGGAGCCCTGAAAGGACTGGGCTCAGATCCTGATAATGGCAGGTGATAATCTCCTGCTCTTAGTGCCCCTGACATTTTGAACTGCTTCAGACAGTCATCACCACTGCGGCAGTCCAAGAGTTGTGGGCCCAATCCAGCCAGGGGTCAATTTCCCTACACCTTCAGAAAGGAAAGCCCCCTGGTCGGTGCAGTGATAATGATCAACCTGGCAGCGAGAGCTGCTCTTGCATCCAGGAGGAGAGTTATAACTGGGCAGCTGTCCCCCAGTGCAGAATCGAAGCATTTCCATGTAACAGTTAAACTAGCAATTAATTTTCCTGATGAGCTTAAACTAGCCTTTATGGTAAAAGAGCAGAGTAATTTCCCACACAAAATATCCAACCTGACATTTACTAAGTACAATGGGGGAGAGCAATTTAAATAGCAACTGATAGATGCAGTAACTCCCCCTCTGTCACAGGGGTAAGACCACAAGAAGAGCCTGTGCTGGATCAGACCAAAGGCCCATGTAGTCCAGCATCCTGTACACACAGCGGCCTGTGGGAAACCAGCAAGCAGGATCTGAGTGCAAGAGCCCTCTCCCCTCCTGTGGTTTCCAGCAGCTGGGATTCAGAAGCATCTGAGGCAAGGCATAGCCATCATGGCTAGGAGCCACCAGAAACCGTCCCCTTCATGACTGTGTCTAGGTGTTTGAGGGCAGCAAAGGTTTGTTGCAAGGCTGGATCCAAATAGCCCTTCCTAAGGAGAGGCAAGCAGCTTCTGGATTTGACATTCTCCAGGAGGACTGAGTGGCCTGCATCTGTGCCATCACAATTGGCCGGAGGCAGAAGTGGGTGGGGCAACAGATACGACTCCTATTTTTGTACAGCCAGGCTACATTGCAGACATTCAGAAGTCTGAAGCTCCTACATAGGTACATCTCTCTCCAGGCAAGTCAGAGGCATTGCCACAGCTCAATGGCACATTCCTGTAAGGGAAAGCACCCAGAGAGAAGCTGGCGAGGGGTGTAACACCCTGTGGGTTTGAGACGGGTCCTCACAGTATGAGGAAACCTTGCCACAAAGGACCACCCTCACACCAGGAAGCAGCAGCAGCAGCAGCAGCAGCAAAGCTTCAACAACAGCATTTAGTAATTAGTACTGACCTATTAATCTTTTTCATGTCTGCAGCTGGAAATAGCATAAAACAATATTGGAAAACAGCAACTAACCTCACTCTAGAGGCATGGTGAGATAGAACATGGAATATAACTGTTAGGGAGAAACTAATGAAACATCTTAGAGCATTCAGGAATACAAAGACCAAAGGCGATTTTGAAACTGTCCATTAAATGTTATTAAGTACACTGGAAAGTGCCGTGTTGCCCACTCAGCACCAGCTCCCCATGGCTCCCTCTGGAGGCAACCTGTTAAGATGAAGAGTAGGACTCCTAAATGATGTCATCAGTTCTAAACTATTTGCAAACTTAATGTTTGAGTGCATTATTGCATGTGCAGGGAGTGTTTTTCGTTGGGGGTGCAGGTATATGATTGTTTCTAACAAGTATGATTAAAATAAAGTTAAGAACAAGAACAAGAACAAAAACCCAGTAGTTTTTATTGGTGATCAGCATAGAAATTAAGATTTGCTACACTGGCAAGACTAGGGTCCCTTCAGCACTCTGCATTTAAAGCATTAACAGACCACTTTAAACAGTTGTTGCTTCCCCAAAGAACCCTGGGAAGTGTAGTTTGTTAAGGGCACTTTTAGGAGACTCCTGTTCCTCACATAGAACTGTAATGTCAGAGTTCCCTAGGAAGAATGATTCATTATTTAACCACTCTGAGAATTGTAGTTCTAGGAGGGAAAGAGGGATCTCCTAACAACTCCCAGCACCCTTAACAGACTGCACTTCTGTGGGGAAAGCCAGGGTTGCAGAAAGGGATATGGCACAGCTTTAAATGGATAGTGCAGATGGGGCAGAAGTCTGAGCTGTGGAAGAACCACACCCAGAGAAGGGAGGGGAGTTTTTACTGCACACAATGCAACGGTGTGTGCCCTTGGAAGGCTCTGAGTGGCTCCGTTTGGCCGCCAGACCTGATGTTTCCCACCCCTGATGAAACGCTCAAGGTTGCACCTCAAGTTATGCAAGTCAAGACTTATACAGGCTTATTTTGACTGTTGGATGAGTTGTGGGCTGAGGAGGTGGCTTCTTCAAGGCCAGCACAACACTGAGACTGGTAGCAGATATGCCTGTGTCCTCCAAGCCTCCTAGGTCTTTTGATCCACTTTCTCCAGGTAGTTCTAATGACCATTCTTCATACCATCCTAGTTTGAAAATGACCTCACTTTCCCCTGTTGGGCAAACGGCGCTGCAGTAAAAAATAAATTAAAAAATAGCAGTAGTACTATCTAATTCCTCCTAATTGCTCTGTCAAAATGTAATTAGATTATTCTCTGTGTTGTTAACACACAGCTTTGTGAGCCTTGAATGTCAAAGCTATTAGGGAACTAACCTTACCTGACCCAGGAAGAAAGCAGGTGAGGGAGAATGCAGGAAGGTTTTAAAATATGGCACCAGGTGATTAAAGATAATCAACGATTTGCTCTGTTTGCCCACCTTACAAAAAACAAAAGTTACAGACCTGTCACGGGAATTGGGGTTGCTTGTGTGTAAACCTCTAGCTGTTCCAAACTGCTTAGGGGCGGTTGTGTCTTTCCCTGACTGAGCAGCCTGGGTGCTGCTGCTGCTCAGTCGCTCGACGAATCTGTGAGTGGGCGTCTCTTAAATTTCCTCCAGCATAAGAGCTCCTTGACGGACAACCTTCGCCTCGTCTCTCTGCGCGTAACCCTTCTGCGCAGAGTGGGCGTGCCTAGTGGTGCCCCTCCACTCTCTTCACTGCCAGAGTCTCGGAGCCTCTCCTCCGAGATGCTTTCTCCCTCTTCCTTCTTCCTGGTGTCACCTGGACATTCTTCCCCAGATGACGTTCTCTCTCTACCCTTACTCGTCCCCTCTTCTGCAGAATTGGGAAGCACCGCCTCTCCCCTCTGCTCCGATGTCAGTTCCCTGACAAGACCTGCATAAAAAAGTGATAGCCAAATGCATTTTACGTCTACCAGGCCACAGGACTGCGATGTTCAGTTCTGGGATGGGGAATCCGGGACCCACCAGATGTTATATGTGAAGTCAAGAATAATCTAAACTAGCCAAGTACAAGAATACTTGGCTAGTTTAGGTGTATTCAAGTCTCCAGGGCCAGATGAACTGCATCCAAGAGTATTAAAAGAACTGGCAGATGTGATCTCAGAACCACTGGCAGTCATCTTTGAGAATTCCTGGAGAACAGGCGAAGTCCCGGCAGACTGGAGGAGGGCAAATGTTGTCCCTATTTTCAAAAAGGGGGAAAGAGAGGACCCAAATAATTACCGCCCAGTCAGTCTGACATCAATAGCAGGGAAGATTCTGGAGCAGATCATTAAGCAAACAGTCTGTGAGCACCTAGAAAGGAATGCTGTGATCACCAATAGTCAGCATGGATTTCTGAAAAATAAGTCATGTCAGACTAACCTGATCTTGTTTTTTGACAGAATTACAAGCCTGGTAGATGAAGGGAATGCAGTGGATATAGCCTACCTTGATTTCAGCAAGGCATTTGACAAGGTGCCCCATGATATTCTTGTAAAGAAGCTGGTAAAATGCGGTCTTGACTATGCTACCACTCAGTGAATTTGTAACTGGCTGACTGACCGAACCCAAAGGGTGCTCATCAATGGTTCCTCTTCATCCTGGAGAAGAGTGACTAGTGGGGTGCCACAGGGTTCTGTCTTGGGCCCGGTCTTATTCAACATCTTTATCAACGACTTGGATGATGGACTCAAGGGCATCCTAGAATCATAGAATCATAGAATCATAGAATCATAGAGTTGGAAGAGACCACAAGGGCCATCGAGTCCAACCCCCTGCCAAGCAGGAAACACCATCAGAGCACTCCTGACATATGGTTGTCAAGCCTCTGCTTAAAGACCTCCAAAGTAGGAGACCAGGAGATCCTGATCAAATTTGCAGATGACACCAAACGGGGAGGGGTGGCTAACACCCCAGAGGACAGGATCACACTTCAAAACGACCTCGACAGATTAGAGAACTGGGCCAAAACAAACAAGATGTATTTTAACAGGGAGAAATGTAAATTTATGCACTTGGGCAAAAAAAATGAGAGGCACAAATACAAGATGGGGGACACCTGGCTTGAGAGCAGTACATGTGAAAAGGATCTAGGAGTCTTGGTTGACCACAAACTTGACATGAGCCAACAGTGTGACGCGGCAGCTAAAAAAGCCAATGCAATTCTGGGCTGCATCAATAGGAGTATAGCATCTAGATCAAGGGAAGTAATAGTGCCACTGTATTCTGCTCTGGTCAGACCTCACCTGGAGTACTGTGTCCAGTTCTGGGCACCACAATTCAAGAAGGACACTGACAAACTGGAACGTGTCCAGAGGAGGGCAACCAAAATGGTCAAAGGCCTGGAAACGATGCCTTATGAGGAACGGCTAAGGGAGCTGGGCATGTTTAGCCTGGAGAAGAGGAGGTTAAGGGGTGATATGATAGCCATGTTCAAATATATAAAAGGATGTCACATAGAGGAGGGAGAAAGGTTGTTTTCTGCTGCTCCAGAGAAGCGGACACGGAGCAATGGAGCCAAACTACAAGAAAGAAGATTCCACCTAAACATTAGGAAGAACTTCCTGACAGTGAGAGCTGTTCGACAGTGGAATTTGCTGCCAAGTAGTGTGGTGGAGTCTCCTACTTTGGAGGTCTTTAAGCAGAGGCTTGACAACCATATGTCAGGAGTGCTCTGATGGTGTTTCCTGCTTGGCAGGGGGTTGGACTCGATGGCCCTTGTGGTCTCTTCCAACTCTATGATTCTATGATTCTAAGTCCCATCAGCCCCAGCCAGCATGACTCAATGGTCAGGGATGATAGGAGTTGTAGTCCAGCAAAATCTGGAGGGCACAAGGTTGCTGATCCCTAGTTTAGCTGATCAATTGATTTAACAAAATTGTGATTTATTTTTTTTAAAGTGTCCCTTAATAACAGGGCAGGACCATGGACAGCAACCTAAGTTGGAACAAGTCAGGACCAAAGGGACTAAGGAAGATGAAGGCACCAGGATGGGGTGGCCACATGCCTCACTTTAAAGTCCTCTATTTTAATCAGTTGAAACAAAGGTGGAACTTTTTGGCCATGGGCCTGATGAGGCCGCCACTAGGCCTTTTGGGCAAACCTTAGCCACCTATCAGTTCTCAGTGAAGGTTGTTCCACCACCCCAGTCTACCCTCTGCCTGCCTGCCTTTTTCCTCAAACCAGTCCGGGGGGTGGCACTGCCTGTCAGTCTTCCTGTTGCCCTGCTAGAACTCTGCAGGGAGACCCTTCCTGCTCCTGGCATTAACTATTTACTTAGCAACATCAGCCTTCTAGGTGCTAGACATGGTCCTTCTATTAATTAATTAAATTGTCCTTATAGAAATGACATCCTTCTCTCCTTCAGCAGTTAACCCTTTGCACCATAATCAGCACTTCACATTGCTGACTGAGAGGAAAGGGTGACCATCTGTCTCTTGGCCCAATCAAGATTTGCTCAGCAACCACCCAGGCCTGGCCTCACAGAGGATGAAAGGGCTGGTGTAAAGGCAGAACATGAAATACAAATCCATCAACACTGATGAAAATAAGCTGGCACAGTACTGATGAGTTCTGAGGTATGCATACTAGAAATACTTTCAGCAAAGAATCTTTCTTGTTGCTAGGCATTGTTCTGAAGATGACCTCACCTATAGCTGTCTCAGTATAAGTCAGAGGTTTTCTTTATCCTCTTTTTAAACACACACACAGGTTGAATCTTGTGATGATGTATTTTTGAACAGGACTTTGCAAACACTTCCTGAGTTATGACACGTAAAAGTGAATGAGTCAAAGTTGTGTTGTTTTTGTTTTTGTTTTTTGTTTGCTAAAGAATCTTTCACCTAGGATGTCTGGGGAAATTCCGTGACATCATAGCACTTCAACAAATGGTGGTGGTGGTTTGGGAAAATGTGCTTGCAGAGAGGGAGCATACACCCTTTACTTTGTTTCAGTGAGCTTCATATTATTCTCTGAGATTATGTATGCATGAAGCCTTTGAAACTCACAGCAATTGTTTTCCCCACACTGCATTTTGTATACAGTGGTATCTTGGGATGCGAACGGGATCCATTCCGGAGCCCCGTCTGCATTGTAAATGGAACGCAAGATGCAACAGTGCATCTGCACGTCATGTTTCGCCACTTCTGTGAATGTGCATGACGTAATTTTGACCATCTGCGCATGCGCGAGCAGCAAAACCCAGAAGTAACACGCTCCGTTACTTCTGGGTTGCCGCAGAGCACAACCCAAAAGCGCTCAACCTGAAGCGTATTTATCCTGAGGTATGACTGTATAGTGGTTTGCAATTATACACACCTTTATGCAATGATGTCATCTAAAGCAGAACCTGCTGTCTGGGTATGTGCAGAGAAATAGTAGATCAAGCTGAAAAACAACACATGGAGATCTGCACTGATCATTGCAATGTATCTCATATTTACAATGATATTGTTTAATCTTAGAAGAGGACATGGCTGTGAGGGCCTGCGGCTGAGACAACCATGGATGGACCCTGCACTTCTGAATTTGCCACCACACTACTGAAAAAGCATTAAGTAGTTTCTTTATATTCCTGTTTCCCACCTACCAAGAAGACAGACATGGGGAACAGCTAGATGCCCAAATATTTTTTGTTTCTTTGTTTCTTTTGCCCTTATGGACCAGCACAGCTACCTTCACTTTTAGTGTTTTGCCTGTTATTTTCAGACTCTAGGCACCCTGTTGCCCATACTGTACATGCCCACATGTGTCAAGCTCTTTGATATTCCAAGCAGCAGAAAGTTCCAAGTTATATCAAAGGTCCTTCATCTTGTGATATAACACAATTCTTCTTCATAAACTTTATTGCACTAGCCAAAGGCCGTGGCATCATTCACAAAGGGAACAACAACAAAAAAGCAACAATAACCATAAAAACCATAAAAACATCAGGCACTGCAAATACAATAAACCACAGTCGTGTCTCCTAGAAATTATTTGATGCATACGATAGAATAGCAGGGGGTTCTCAGGTAGAATGTGCCAGCTTAAATGTCCAAATCACCTTTGCAATTGACCACTATTTTATCTAGTTCTTTTCTCCTGATCTTCTTAGCTGCCAACACATATAATCAGTTACAGATAGGTAGCCATGTTGGTCTGCCATAGTCAAAATAAAAAAATTCCTTCCAGTAGCACCTTAAAGACCAACTAAGTTAGTTCTTGGTATGAGCTTTCATGTGCATGCACAAGTGTGCATGCACACAAAAGCTCATACCAAGAACTAACTTAGTTGGTCTTTAAGGTGCTACTGGAAGGAATTTTTTTTATTTTAACACATATAATGCTACTTTATAAGTTATGAAGTCATCAGTGTCACTCAGCAGCCATTTCACCCTTTCCGCCCTGTTCGAGTGTGTTCCATTCATAAGCAGGGGTTTTATAAATCGGTCTCTGTCGGAAATCAAGCCTTTATCAGGAGAAACTGGCAACTCTCCCAGGCACCCGGCTTGGTCTCCTGTTGACCTCCCTGTCTGCTTTCCCGGCAAGATCCAGGCAGGGGGTTGGACTCGATGGCCCTTGTCGTCTCATAGAATCATAGAGTTGGAAGAGACCACAAGGGCCATCGAGTCTCTTCCAACTCTATGATTCTATGATTCTAGGTCCTCTACGTACAGACCATCCACCACCTCCGAGGGCACAATTCCATTACAGCAACAGTGCTCTCTGCTGTTGTTTTTTTCCTGCAAGCCTGAAATAAGTGCCAGAAACATATTTTGGCCCCTCCTTTCCAGGGCATCTTCTATTCCTCCCTGACCCCCACCCGCCCACAAACCAAAAACAGTGAGAGATGTGCACCCACCACAAGCCACAGTGTTCTGTGAAACCTAGACATAGAGAGAGGACAGTTTAGTTGCTTAGGAATATCTGCAAGCTTATTAGGCTACACAGACTTGAAGGCTTAATTTGAAAGCTATATTTTGTGCAAAATGATCTGCAATGCAATTAACAAAGAAATTGCTACACCCCCCACCCCAACCTAGAATTATTTTTGTAACTACAAAATAAAACTATCAAGTCTACATAGCATCTCTTGTTTTTCTTCTTCACCATGTTTTGCTCTGAACGCCGTGTTTTCCCAGAAAATCTGAATTGTGAGGACAGGCTGCCTTTCTCCTCATCCCAAGCCTAGATTAAATTCTAACACTTACTGGATCTAGGAATTAAGAGAGGTCTAGTATCCCCAAACTCATAACAATATTGTAATGTTAAATAATATTACACCACTGTTTGTGGTTCAATGGTTACATTTCCTTGCTTATTTCAAACTCTACTTAGATGCTCATTGTTCAAAACTTTGAAAGCTGCCTTCCTACCCATCTCCTCCTCCTTTTTATATTTAATTAAAGCCTGCTGATCTAGCAAGAACCGCAATGCCGTTCTTGTGGTTTTAGAGATTTCTTCCATTCTTTAGCTATAGAAAAATTTTGTTGTTGCCGATAAGCCCTAAATCTTTGTTGACCCATTCTTGCCTTTTAATATTCTCAAAAATAGGAGGAAACCAGCACCAGCCATTCTTAAAGTTAAACTTCAGCATTCAGCATATTGGATTTGGGACCTGGAGGGCTGAGGTTCCACAACCTTTGAGCCGGCTGCTGTGAGGCTCAGTGTGACTGTACATAGTGCTCCAGGTTCAAGTGCAGATCAGAACATCATGTATTCTGTGCTCTCATTTTGTATTTTTATGTTGCCAACTACCCTGTGATCTTTGGATGAAGGTTGTATAGTTGGGGGGCATCCAGCTGTCTCGAGAGGAAGCTGTATACAAATTTAATTAATTAGTAAACAATAAATATTTTCTACACTGATTGGCAGTAGCTTTCCAAGGATTTCAGGCAAGGCATCTCTCCCAGTCCTCCCTGGTGAGGCCATTGGGTATTGGACCTGGGACCTTCCGCAAGCCAATCAGATGCTCTACCACTGAGCTGTGGCCTTTCCTAGGCCAGCATCCTGTGTACCAGCATTAATTGGTCTGGGGTCCCTTTGGGGTGCTCACAAGCAAGGTGTGGGTCTTCTGCTACCCAAAGAAGGGAGCAGGGAGAGGCTTTCTGAAGGCCCCTTCTGCAGGCCCACACCATTTTCAGCAACAGCGTGAGGCCCCCAGACCACCACCCTCAAAGGTGATGCTGAATATCAGGAATCCCACATCCAACAGGATTTCAATGGAGGGTTCTGAGTCCTGCCTGGAAATGCCTGGGATTGAACTCAAAGCAAATGCTCAACTGCAACATTGCTCCACAACTGCAACTGCCCCACAGCCCCCTCTGTTCTTAGACATTAGCTGACTACGGTGTAGGGATCATTTTTAGACAACTTCTCAGAACACCTGCAAGCCAGTTCCCTGATTTTCCCTTGTGGCTAAGGGCCGTCATCAGGACTTTAATGGCACAGACTGCTTTGCTGAAGCAATAATCTCTCTCACCTGAAGTGAAATTGATTCACTTAAGCTCTATAGGATTTCCATCAGAGAGCATTTAGCTTACTGCATCAAAAACCCGATCTCCCCTCTTCTTGCTTTGCCTTCATGGCCGATGGAGGGACTCACAGATAATGTTGCAAAATAGCAGGTGGAATCTTGTTAGCATCACAACAACAAGATTCTCTGTGATGCATCTTGAGGCCAATGCATTTATAAATACTCTCTTGTCTGAACAGCTGTGGCACCCAGATGTTGCCAGAATCTAGCTCCCAGTAGCCAGCATGGCCAGTGGTCAGAGATTATGGGAGTTGTAGTTCAGCAGCTTGGAGAACCAGTTTCCCCGCAGCTGCTCTACACATTTATTCACTGGGAGTGAGTTTCCTTGAGCACAGTGGATCTTACTTGGCAAGCACAGGATTGTGCAGCAAATCTTCCTACTTGTGAAAAGAGACACATGCACCCAGTTCTGCAAGATCAGAAGGTGCTCTGGTCTGAGTAGCTTTGGGGGTGGACATCAATGCCACTGCTGTTCACCAGTGACCAGTAGTCAGAGACCTGCTACCTTCATGCTCCATCATAACTACTTGACTTATTTCCCCAAGAATTTGTCAAATCCAGCCCTATCATTAGACAGAGTGAGGCAATTGCAGCAGGACAGGGTTTTTTCTGCTTCTTTTTAGGTGGAGCATAAGCTCTAATCACTTAATATAAAAGGTGGAAAGAAGGGTGTGCACCCAATAACCATAATGAAATGTTAGCTGTATTTATAAATCACTGGAATTCAAAATTTCAAGAAATGTCTTAGTTTCATGCTTATGATTGCAATAGCATATTCATCTGCTGCTTATTTAGGATTCGGAGCTACATAGTTATTTGTCTCTCCCCGCCCTCCTTATTATCTTTCTTTATCCTTTTTCTTTTTTCCTTTTATCTTCATGTTCTGTGTCTTGGCTTTGTGTTTATTCCTTCCTCTCCCCCCCATCTCTGAGTAGGGGCTGCTTTATAATTAGGGGGTTGACATGGATATCCTGTTGGTCTTACGTTATTATGTTCCTATCCCATCCAGAGTTTTAGATTTAAATGCATCTTATATGTGGTTTATGTCACAAGTGGTAAATTTTTCTGCATTTTTCTAAGCAGAAAGGAAAGGAAGGTGTTATGTACTGAAGTTCTCACCCTGGGCCAGCAGGGGGATACTGTAGATAGTTATGCAAATAAGGGTTCGAACGTGACGTTCAGTGATTGGATAGTTTTAGAAAGCTGTTACAATTATGTGTACTGGAGCTCTATATAAGCAGGCTGACTGAACCCTTCAGTTCAGTTCTGTTCTGGCCTCTGAATAAAGAAGAGCTGTTTGAAGAATCGCTGTGTCGTCCAATATGTTCACCCACAACTTAACACTGGCGACAAAGGTGGGATTGATGGACATCAGATCACAGCCAGATGCAGCCACCCTCTGAACTGAGCTGAAACACTGAGCGAAATCACTGAACAGAACCAATTCAGAGCTGACTGTTCTGGCTAGAGTACGGTGTTCCATCCATTGCCCTCCATGCCGGCAATGGAATCATGGCTTCACTTGTGCCTCTACCACCATTTGCGCCAGCCTCTGAATCATGGGACTGCTACCTCGCTCAGTTCGACTGCTACCTCCAAGCCAATGAGCTGACAGAAGCATCACAGGAGCGGAAGCGGGGCCTATTCCTCAGCCTCTGTGGGCACAAGGTGTTTGAGACGGCCCAAGCATTAGTTGCACCTCAAGCAGTCCAGGCAGCATCGTGGGACACGATTCAAGAGAAGCTCCGCAACCAATACGCGCCAAAGCTTTGTGTTCTACCACCGGAACCAGGCAGAGGGGGAGTCAATTAACAACTACACTGCTGCCCTCCGACAGGCTGCAATGCACTGCGAGTTCCGAGACTTAGGATCAGGATGCCTTGATGGATCGAATCGTCTGCGGTGTCCGGGACATCCGTTTGCAACGGCGTCTCCTCGCCAAGCCAGACCTCACGATGCAGAAAGCCATTGAGGAGGCTGTGGCCTCAGAAGCTGCCGAATGCTCCGCCCAGGAGATCCGCAAGGCCAGCAGCCCGCGTCTTGCTAGGAAGCCAGTTCCAGTGCATCATGAAGAGGCCAGTAGTGATGAGGCATCCTCCAGTGAAGACGATGACGTGCACCAGACAAAGCGGGAGCGCAGGAAGTTCCAACAGAAGTCTAAGGGCCAGTCGGAATCTGCCGTCTGCAGAGGCAACGATTCCCGTGCCAAGTGTCGATTCAGAGACACCATCTGTCGGACGTGTTCCAGAAGGGGCCACATCGCTAAGGTCTGCCAATCGGCTCTGTCTGACACCCCCCCTTCACCGACTCGCAAGTCCAAGTCTTCACTCTAGTCTGCCAAGGAAAGCTGTTTCACTCTCACCAATTGCTGCTGTCCATCTGGAACCAGGATTGGCCAAATCGACTCACCTATGCGACGCAAGCTGAACGTCACAGTGCTCATTGAAGGAGCTCCATGTGACATGGAGATTGACACCAGGTCTGCCCTGTCCATCATGTCTTGGAGCACCATCAAAAGACTGGTACCCAGAGTGTCTAAAAGGCAACTTGACTCTCACCGTGTACACCTGAGAGACTACCAGGGAAACGACATTCCCGTGGTAGGCGTTGGCCGGTTCCGGATCGCCTTCAAGGATTTTTTTGGGCCTGCTCCGACTGGTGGTGGTCGAAGGTCAGCGGCCAAGCCTCCTAGGGCTAGACTGGTTTGACGCCTCCGGCCTTCACCCGACCACATCCAAGATCCGTGCTATCCAGCAGGCCCCCATCCCAAAGAACAAGACGGAGTTGCAGGCGTTCCTGGGACTGCTGAACTTCCTGCCCCACAAAGCCACGGTGGCTGAGCCTCTTCACTGACTCCTCAGCAAGAAGACACCTTGGTCCTGGGGTCAACGCGGTCAAGGCTCTTCTTTCATCAGACAGTGTGCTGGTACAGTACAGTGAAGCCAGGCCGCTGGTCCTTGCCTGCGACGCCTCACCTTTTGGCATCGGCGCTGTCCTTAGTCACCGTTTTCCAGACGGAAGAGAAGCACCGCTCGCCTACTTTTCCAGGATGCTATCTCTGACTGAACGGAATTACAGCCAGCTTGACAAGGAGGCACTGGCACTTGTGGCTGGAGTGAAGAGGTTCCATTAATACCTCTACGGCAGGACATTCGACCTCATCACCGACCACAAGCAGCTCCTGGGCTTCCTCACCGGTGATCGACCAACTCCACCGGTCCTCTCGCCGCTCATGCTGTGATGGACTGTTTTCCTGGCTGCCTACCACTACCGGCTCATCCATCGCCCGGGAAAATCAATGGGCCATGCCGATGCCCTCAGCCGTTGCCCTCTTCTAGCGTTTGTGGAAGACCCGGCTCCTGCTTCATCGCTCCTCCTGATTGAGGATCTTCCAGCAGTGCCTGTATCGGCTGCCACTGTGGCCTCCACATCTGCCCAGGATCGCACCATCAGCCATGGGCAAAACTGGGTGTGGAGGGGGTGGGCACAAGGGCCTTTTGCATCAGAGTTCCAGCCCTTCACAACCAGACAACACAAACTCTCAGCTCATCGTGGCTGTCTGCTGTGGGGAGACCGCGTCGTGATTCCTGAAAAACTCCGTCAACGCACCCTTGAAGCTCTGCACGTTAGCCACCCGGGAATCGTCAAAATGAAGGCGTTGGCTCGGTGTTACGTCTGGTGGCCTAACATGGACGATGCCATCACTGCCTGGGTTTCCGCCTGTCAAGTGTGCCAAGAATCTAGGCCTGTGCCACCGGCAGCTAAGGGACACACCTGGGAGATGCCCAAGACACCCTTGTCGAGGGTGCACATCGATCTGGCCAGCCCCTTTCACAGCCGGACCTTTATGGTAGTGGTGGACGCCTATTCCAAATGGCTGGAGGTGGCTTTGATGCCCTCCACCACTACCAAGGCGCTCATCCGGGTGCTGTGAGGCCTCTTTGCAATGCATGGGTGTCCTGATGTCCTCGTCTCCGACAACGGACCGCAGTTCACCTCAGGCACTTTTGAGCGATACCTTTTGGGACTGGATATCCGCCATGCCCTAACGGCACCATTTCATCCATCCAGCAACGGGCAAGCAGAGAGAATGGTGCGCTCGGCAAAAGAGGCACTGGCGTGCCTGGACCAGGGAGACTGGCACGAGTGGGTTGCCGAATATTTGTTCGTGCAACACATCACCCCTCATGCGGCCACAGGGCGGAGTCCTGCCAAACTGCTTATGGGCTGCCGCCTCAGGTCCCCGCTTGACCGGCTGCACCCGGACTTTGCCGTGGCCGAACCCCCAGGCTGTGCCAACGCAGTCATTTGTTCCAGGAAACTAGGTCTTTGCCCGGAACTTTGTGGGGGACATTCCTTGGGTGCCAGCCACAGTAGTGGGAGTCACTGGACCTCGCTCATACCAGGTGGCATACCAGATATGTTCACCCACAACTTAACAGAAGGTTTTTGGCCCAAGCTCCTGGATGCCTTGCCTTGACAGGTTGGACGCAGTGTTCCAAAATGCTCCTTCAAATGTGCTCAGGGCAGGGTGGACCTGGGTAAACTTTCATAATATGGCACTCTGAGTGAGACCAACATTTGACGCCCCCAAATGGATCTTCTCAATTTTGTGCCCCATTGGCTTGGCAGCCTGAATCGCCCTAAATTTGGCACTGCTCAGGACAGCATCTCTCTCACCTCTGCAGAAGGCCCAAACACATATCAATTCCCTGAAAGGACCCAATTATGTTTGGCAATGCTGAACTTTAGCCTGTATTCAAAGCCATCCTTCACCTGACTGACTGCTTCTTAAATATCAGTCTGGCCACGTGTGGTACATCTGTATAAATAATTCACAACGGAAGAAGAAATAACCACACCTTCCGTGACCTAATGGCGCCATTACAGTGGCCTGCTTAAAGCGATTAGATGTTGCTGTGTGTTGCATGCCTGTCTCTGGGGTTTAGCTGCTGTTCTAGGCCTCACAGAAATGGCCCTGTGTCATTCTGCAGCTCAGAAAGTTGGAGCGGGTGGAAATCTCTGCCTGCCAAAGCATTATTAAATCGCAGCCCATGAATACTTTCCCAACTACCCATTGTTGTTAAGCTAATTAAACTATTAAATTATGACAGCTGATAAACATTTGGAAGTTCTGAGCAAGGCAAACTCATGAATACCACAAAAAAGAATAAAAATCCCTTAACAGCATGATTGATTATCTTAAAAATAGCGCTGTACATACTGAAGAAATGTTGCGAGGGAATGAAAATATGCTTTCATCAAGTTTTAAGGAAGCAGTTTTAGAGCAGTGAGGGGGAAATGTAATTAATTACACCCTGAAACATTTCACTGATTGAATCCATGACCCCAACTGTTGTAAGGTCAGCTCATGATAGATTAGCACAGCCTCGGATACCATGGATGGGTTTGGTGCCGGCAAGCTCATTATAAGAGATGTCAGGGCATGTAAATCATCGGAAACAAATACAGACATCCATCAGAGACATGCAGATAAAGATTACAGGCAGCAGAGTGAAGCTGGATTAGTATGCAAAATTTATTTTCAACTATTACAATGTGAAGAGATGACTCAAAATTGTCCTTTAAACAGATGCAGGCGGCAAGCGGTCTGGTGCAAGTAAGGTTTCCTGTACAAGTGTTGTGCATTTGCAGTGAGCAGTGGAAAGAAGACGGAGGCCAGAACTAGATCAGTGGGAAAGACTATTGAAAATTGACTTAAGATTCACTGCCTGTTATTCTATAAAAGAGAACATGATAAAGATGTTTTATAGATGGCACATGACACCGTCAAAGATTGCCAAAATCTATAAGACCAAATCCAATCTTTGCTGGAAGTGCAAGGAAATTGAGAGTACTGTGATGCACTTATGGTGGGGATGCGGAAAAGTAAAAAAAATAAATGGAGCTGCATCCATGAAGAGCTAAAAAAATGCTCAGTATATCTATAGGAGAAAAAAACCTGAGACATTATTGCTGAGCAGAGTTGGAAAAGAGGTACCACAAGATAGGAGAAAACTATTCCTATATGCAATCACAGTAGCCAGAATACACCTTGCAAAGAACTGGAAAGGAAATCACATACCTACAAAAGAGGATTGGTTAATTAAACTAAAAGAGTTTATAGTTGGCAGAATTAACTGTGGTAATAAGATATCAAACACACCAGAAATTAAGAGCACAATTGTTATGATTCGAACAATATATATAATATATGAACAAACACTGCTCTAAAGATAACATGCTGATATGTTTAGACTAAGCTTGTAAGGGGACTTGATGTTATACCATAATAGTACTATAAAAGAAGTAATTACAGCGATAAATGATATGCAATTTAAAGAAGAACTTAAATGACTCAAAGATGACAAGCGCTGGTGGAGGGGAGTCAAATGAATGTGGTACATCATCCTTTTTTCTTTCTTAACCTTTCCCTTTACTCTCTTCAGTTTTGGGGGGGTTAAGTGTTTCTACTTTATTGTTTGTTTGTTTATTTGTTTGTTTGTAAATATTCTTAAAACATTAAAATAATAAATAATTAAATAACAAACCTTTATTGTCACTACACCACCTGTGTGCAGTGAAATTAAACAAGCCCCCCCCATACACTCCGTCTTGTTTGCGCTCTGTGTGCTTGTCAGAAGTCAATTACACCACTATCAACTAGAGCCAGGGCTTTTTTCAGCTGTGGCTCCGATCTGGTGGAACGCTCTGTCACAAGAGACTAGGGCTCTGCGGGACTTGACATCTTTCCGCAGGGCCTGCAAGACAGAGCTGTTCCACCAGGCCTTTGGCCAGGGCACAGCCTGACTCCCTCCCTCGGCAATCTTCGCGGAGCTCTGGCCCAATGGTTGCCAGTGGCTTGAATTAATTAATTTTATAATGAATGATTTTAGAATGTTGTTTATGCTGTATTTTTGTACTGTTTTATTGTTGTTAGCCGCCCTGAGCCCAGCTTCGGCTGGGGAGGGTGGGATATAAATAAAATTTATTATTATTATTATTATTATTATTATTATTATTATTATTATTATTATTATTTTCCATTAAGCAGCCCAACAGCCCACGGATAAAAACTGTTCTTTAACCAGTTGATGCGGCTGACTATACTTCTGTATCTTCTGCCCGAAGGTAGGCGATTAAAGAAGTGCTGAGGGAGGGGAATAGAGGGAAATGGCAGCCATCCCTGTGTGGTTCTCTGGGTATTATCCTCATATTTGAGGGAGTGCCATTTCACTAATATGTGGTCAGTGTGAGATTAAGTAGGAATGAAGGGGTATAATTGCCACACACAAGCAGGGGGTTGGACTCGATGGCCCTTGTGGTCTCTTCCAACTTTATGATTTTATGATTCTATGATTCTATTTGTTCCAGATCCAAGAGGCTCAGGGATAACAGACACAGCTATCAGCATTTGCAGCTTTCTGCTTTCCAAAGAGGTCCTCCGAGGGGTTTAGACAAGTACACTCAGGTGGGGGAGTGGGGAAGCGGGGGGGATATCACAAATCACATGGTGAGGAAGTAACACCAGACCCTCCAAGTGTCCCTATTTTCCAGGGACGTTCCTGATTTAGAGAAACCGTTTGGTTTCTGATTTAATCCTGGAATGTCCCACTTTTCCTTAGGACATCTCTGTTTTCATCTGAGAAATAATGGAGGGCATGGAGTTATCCGACCCCCAAACCGTCTGAAGGCAATCCTGTATAGGGAAGTTTTCTTAATGTTTAATGTTTTATTATGTTTTTATTTATGTTGGAAGCTGCCCAGAGTGGTTGGGGCAACCCAGTAAGATGTGTGGGGTATAAATAGTAAAATTATCATTATGGAATGGGACATCCCTATTTTCAACAGAGAAATGTCGGAGGGTATGCAAACCTTTGGGCAGCCTGAGGCAGGACTCCTATGTCAGCTCTTGTCTGGCAGCCTTGGCCAAGGGTTACTTCATGCATAGGACAGTCTGCTCCACACAAATCTTGAAAGTTGTGGCTTCACTTAGCGTGGAGAGAGTAACGTGAGCAGCAGCCTGTCCATGGATTCAACCTCCCAGGCACAGAAAGGTGACATTCCTTAGGGGAGGGCGCTGTGCCCTCCCTGTTATGTAGGAACCTGCCATGCTGCTATGGTCAGCCAAGAGGCCAAGAGCCTTAGCTCTGTGGTAGAGCAACTCTACAATTCTATGATTTTATGATTCTATAAATTAGGCCCGAAGTACCACCCGACTCTTTACATTCCACCTCAATCACTGAGCATCTCTAATGAGGCCCTTCTAGTGGTTTCCCCCAACCCTGACAGGCCCTGCCCCGTGGAACTCCCGACCACCAGAAGTTTGGCAGGAACTGTCCCTGCCTTCTTTGAAAACTCCGCTGCTTAGGCTGTCCTTTAGAATATGAATTTCTCTTTTTCACCAACCCGTATCTACTGATGTTTTGAATTGCATTTTTATGGATTATTGTTCGCACCCATCTGTCTCGAAGGACAATGGAGTGTTCCTCAGAGGGAGAAGTCTGTGGCTGCAGAGACTGGTAATTGCTGCCTCCCTGTGTTGCTTTTGCTGTGTTAGCAGCACCAAAGTGACCTCTCCAGGGTGCAAGGGTGGTTGTGGATATGTTTACTGATTTAAAAGATGTTTTACAAAGATTGGCATACATACATACATACATACATACATACATACATACATACATACATATCTGCAATCTGAAGCCATAGTTTGTTGCTGGTTTTTAAAACTTGGTTTGTTTTAACTACCACTTGGCATAATACGTGAACCCAGCAGCAATCCTTAACCATTGTTTGCTCAAGTAGCAACATGCCCATCAGTTGCACCTGCTAAACAAGTCCAAGGACCTGCTGTTTGTTTTTTGTTTTTGTTAGGTTATTATATGATGTACCCATCATGAAAACTTTTCCTATCCCAGATGTGTCTGGTTAAAAAACTATCTTCCTTGCATCAGAAAGGCACAGTCTTCATGAAAATGGCATGCAAATTATGCTAATTAAATGCAACTTAATATAATATTAATATGGCCCTTGGGGGGCTTTCTACAAAGCAGACTTTCCAATGCTGCAGTGTTTGATTAGCAGCAGGGTGGCTAGATAAGATCTGCTCATATTTAGCACTGGTCTCAGCAAAGAGCACTTAAATCCATATTTCCCAAATGTCTAGTAACCAAGGAGCATGTTTTCTGAATTAAAATTGAATACACATTACTCTTATACTGCCAAAGGTTTAGTTTTGGAGAGTGTAAGAGTAAAAATCCCACCCTGAGATGAGCTCACCCACCCAGAGTTTCTGCAGTGCTGTGGCACATTTAGAGGGCAAAAACATCTTCACCCTCCCTTCTGAAGCTGCCAAAGCCTTGAAATTGGCTCCAGGGGGTCTGCTCCTTTTCACATCGTAACCACTTATGGTTTGATGCTCACCTGCACTGGAGAAACAGCTCCCAGGCTCATTAGTGGAGCAGCTGATTTGCTCACAGACAGGCTCATGTTCGAACTCATAGAATCATAGAATCATAGAATCATAGAATCATAGAGTTGGAAGAGACCACAAGGGCCATCGAGTCCAACCCCCTGCCAAGCAGGAAACACCATCAGAGCACTCCTGACATATGGTTGTCAAGCCTCTGCTTAAAGACCTCCAAAGTAGGAGACTCCACCACACTCCTTGGCAGAAAATTCCACTGTCGAACAGCTCTTACTGTCAGGAAGTTCTTCCTAATGTTTAGGTGGAATCTTCTTTCTTGTAGTTTGGATCCATTGCTCCGTGTCCGCTTCTCTGGAGCAGCAGAAAACAACCTTTCTCCCTCCTCTATGTGACATCCTTTTACATATTTGAACATGGCTATCATATCACCCCTTAACCTCCTCTTCTCCAGGCTAAACATGCCCAGCTCCCTTAGCCGTTCCTCATAAGGCATCGTTTCCAGGCCTTTGACCATTTTGGTTGCCCTCCTCTGGACACGTTCCAGTTTGTCAGTGTCCTTCTTGAATTGTGGTGCCCAGAACTGGACACAGTACTCCACAATCTCTAAGTAAGCAGAAGGGTTGTGGCAAATTTAGAAGTGCAGTCCCTTCATGATAGTCACAGGCCCCTTCTAAAATTATACAAGGTTCTAGGATCATGCAACAATCCCATAAATTTACAACAATGATAATTAGGGATGCATTGCAACAATAAATGTAGCTCTCCATATGCAACCTTTCAGCTTGATCTACTATTTTCAGTGCATGGACATAGCCAAATGATTTGGAGGGCTCCAATACTTTATTTCAGAGTGACGTAAGTAGCGTTTTCCATTGTGCGTAACAGGATTTGCACACTGTTATGTTGAAACAGAAATGTATTGTGTTTTAAGTGTTCCCAAATGCTTAGCTTTGGAGCAATACTGAACAACTCATTCTCGAAGTTCTTCCCACATGCCTTCTTCTCCAGAGTAACCCTTGGTGCTTGTCCTCCGTTCACTAATGGGCTCCAATCAGCACAATTATTTCAGTCTTCGCAAATGCTTAGCTTTGGAGTATATTGTGGCTGTAAAGTTCTCATTTTCATGCTGACTGGGCAGTTCTAGGACATGGGAGACAGGGCCCCCACTCAGCTTCTGCTGCGGAAATTGTAATGGGCTTTTGACAAACACATCCCATGACCACCAACAACCATACCACTGCAGGTAAATCAAGGAAAGACTCCTATTTGAAAACCTGGAGCGCCATTGCCAATCAGGGAAACTGTGTCCCTCTCAGCATTGTTGGATTCCCATCTACCCCAGTTAGTAAAGCCAATTGTGGGAGTTATAGCACAATAATATAGGGCAACAGATTCCACATCCTGGTGTAGACAAGTGAGCTAGATGGACCAAGGGTAGGAATCGGTACAAGGCAGGTTCCTATGTTTAAGAGGGCCTTTTCAGTGGTGGCACCTTAACTTTAGAATGCACTTCCAAGGGAAGTCCAGCAAGCTCTCTCCCTTCCAACATTTGGCCAGGCATTGATAAGCTATTTGCTTAGATAGGCACTTGCATAGCCAGCCAAATGCCTGCATGTGCCTCTCTCAGCCTAGCCTCCTCCACAGGATTGTTGCGAAGATAAAATGGAGGGGGAAGAAGAATTATAAAAGATGGGATACGTGTTGGATTCTCAGCCTCAGTCAGAGGGAACTGGCCACTCTCCAGGCACTTGGCTTGAGATCCTGTTGACCTCCCCGTCTGCGTCTCCCGGCAGGATACAGGCAAGGTCACTATCGGCGATCCCACTCAGCGTGAGAGGGACACACCTCTCCTCCCTCCTCCCTGCTTCCCTCAGGGAGGGGAAAAGAGACAGACAGAAATCTATTTACATGTCTTTATTTCTGTCTTTGCAGCAGTACAGAGAAACACGTCTGCACTCTCCAGTCTCCAACGGTAGAGAGAGAAAAACTCCACCGGTGTACTTCCAGTACAGGTCAGATGACACTCTGAGCTAACATCTGGTGCTCAGTACAGTGAATAGACTGCCCCTTTGTTCCCATGGTACAGTCCCAAACATCAACATCCTGTTTTGCTTTGCAGACACCTGCAGCTCGCTCTCGCATTGCTGCTTTTTCCTGACATCACACATGTGGATCCTATCTTGTAAAACAAGATAGGATTCATGAATCGTACATCCATAGGCCTTTACAGTGCAATCCTAACCATGTCTACTCAGAAGTAAGTCCTGTTGATTTCATTGGTGCTTACTCTCAGGTGAGGGTAATTGTAGCCTAAGTCCTCTTCGTTCTGTCACCCAAACATTCTTGTTTCTCTCTCTCTGATGGTGCAAACTTATGCGTATTTACTCAGAAGTAAGATCTGTTGAGTTCAATGGGCCTTACTGCTAGAGAAGGATTGTAGCCTAAGAGACTGGTTAGAATGTGAACATTATCCAATCTCCTAATTTTCCTGTCAGCTCCCAGCTTTCAAAATGATTACCCTGTAGTTCTGTGAAATGAGCCCACAAGAAGGAAACTAATACCGCTATAAATCTCCTGGATGGAAGCAGAGATGCAATAGTAAAATAAACCAGGATTAAAAAGCAGCACAGGAGATATTATTCTGCTTTCTCTCTCCACCATAAACACTGGTGGAGGAATGGTAGGCAAGTCAACATTTAGGGGAAAGAGAAAGAGAAGAGGGAAGCCATCTCTCTCTCTCTCTCTCTCTCTCTCTCTCTCTCTCTCTCTCTCTCTCTCTCTCCTTGTAAAACTTAAGTGTGGAGTATATATCACCATGCGAAGAATATGGCAAATATTATGGAATTGCAAATGGTGAATATCAAACCAAAGCAGCTGGATGTCCAACTCATTCTCAGATTAAGCTAGCAGCTCTCAATCCGCAAACCAAGGCGGAGAATGTAACAGCATGCCAAAAGAAACAAGATTAAGTAGTTTCAAACCACAAATCCTATACATCAGTGGTGGTGAACCATTATTGTTCTAGGGTTTGTTTGTTTGTTTGTTTTTGTTTATTGCCTTCTGCATATATGTCTCAAGGTGGTCTACAAAATATAAGTGAAAACAGCTGAGAACACAGTTAAAAGAAGCCCATACTACTACTACTACTACTACTACTACTACTACTACTACTAAATGTTGGCCCACATGGCAAGGGACCTATCCATCCAGTTGGAAAGGTTCTCATGAAGAGCAACAATCTCTTCAGCTGTTTCTTCCACGGAAGAAGTGCAGCTGTGCTGAAAGCCCTGCTTTGATCGGAAAGGATTGTTCAGCCTGAAGGGCCACATTCCCTTCTGTGCAAACTTGTGAGGGCCACATGGGTGGAGTCAGAGGCAGCAGTGGGCAGAGCAATGAATGAACATTCCACCTGAATGAACAGGCACCCACACATCCCTCTCTCTCCCCTCCATCCAGGGAGCACGTGGCATTATCAGAGTTTGATGGCACGTTTCAGCCAGGCATGCAAAGGGTATATGGCCTGAGCAGCAGCGTTTCAAGGGCCAGGCTGAGGGGGCTGGAGGGTCCTGTTTGGCCCATGCGGTGGTCTGTCCCTGCTATACGTATCTGCTGAGAAGTGATTCCCATTAAGTTCAATGAGGCTTGCTTCCAGCTGTAGGATTACAGCCTGAAGCTATGAAACTCCTTGCCACAGGAGATTTGGCTGTCCCCATCAATATTGACCTTTTGTCTTCTGCTGTCAAGACAGGCCAGGATTAGGTTTTTTAAAATACTAATCCCAGTTTTTAGGGTTCCTGCCCCTGCTTTCATTTAACAGGAATTATTCCATTTCTTTGTTCTGTTCCACAACTCTTGTTCCATGGCTTGAAGGATGAACTTCTGAAAGGGGGACACGTTCTTATGGACACCCCCCACATTTAGAGCCTTGGAGAAAGAGGGTTTCAAACTGGATAAGGAGCCCCTGAGGTTCAGTTGACCTTTACTAGGGACTGATACCTTAGTATGGTTCAGCAGGAATCATTCCTGCTCTCTATGCCACTGGTGGGGCAGCATTTAGAGTGTTGGACCCAAGAGACCAGGGTTCAAATCCCCCCTCAGCCATGGCGCTCCCTGGGTTTGCCTCTCAGTCTAACCTACCTTGCAGAGTTCTTGTGGGAATTAAATGCGGGGGGGGGGGGGAGAAGAACCTTGAACACCACTTTGAGCTCCTTGAAGAAGAGGTGATACAAAAGTGCAATAGTAATAAAAAAAAGATATCTGCTAAAGAGCAGTGTTATTCACACACCAACCAGTATATAGTTTTACCAACCAACAGGGACATGGGTGGCGCTGTGGTCTAAACCACTAAGCCTTGGCTTGCCAATCTTCTGAAGGTCAGCGGTTCGAATCTCCATGACGGGGTGAGCTCCCATTGCTCTGTCCCTGCTTCTGCCAACCTAGCAGTTCAAACACACGTCAAAGTGCAAGTAGATAAATAGGTACTGCTGTGACAGGAAGGTAAATGGTGTTTCCGTGCACTCTGGTTTCCATCATGATGTTTCATTGTGCCAGAAGCAGTTTATGTTACGATATTGAAGCAATGCAGCCGCGAGCTGCTGATAGCTTGAAAACAAAACATAATGGGAATGTTGGGACTGTTCCGTGGGAAACAGAGGGACAGTCAATTCACAGTGCAGAGGGCACCAGAATTAGCTCAGAGTGTAACATGAGCTGAACAGGAAGTGTTTGTACCCTCTCGACTGCTGAAGCTTGAAGAGAGCAGTCATGTTTTCTGTAACACTGCAAAGACAGAAATAAAGGCATGTAAATACGTTTCTGTCTATCTCTTTCCCCTGCCTGGGGGGGGGCAGGAAAGAGGGGGGGTGTTCTTCTCATGCTGAGAAGGATCACCTATCGCGACCTCTGCCTGGATCTTGCCGGGAAAGCAGATAGGGAGGTCAACAGGAGACCAAGCCGGGTGCCTGGGAGAGTTGCCAGTTTCTCCTGATTAAAGCTTGATTTCCGACAGTTTAGTCATGCTGACCACATGACCTGGAAAGCTCTCTGTGGACAAACGCTAGTTCTCTTGGCATGAAAGCAGAGATGAGCGGCATAACCCCATAGTCGCCTTTGACTGGACTTGACCGTCCAGACGTCCTTTACCTTTACCTTTTACCAACCAGTATTTATGGATGATTTATTGCAGTTTCATATAATGTACACCGTCTCGCTGTATTTTTAAAATGAAATATCAACTACTTAACTTAAGGCCCACCCCATGTGTTGACTTAGCTTGGAAGAAGGAGGTCTGAAGAGGGCTAAAACTTCTCTGCTACCCAGCTCTGTGTTGCCAGGGACGGCCACCCCCTCCTTTGCCCTGAACTTTATTTTGGATGCCAGCCACGGATTACTTATCTCCCACCCTGATCTGACAGTAAGCCCGCAAGCTGAGGTGGTGATTTTAATCTGCTGCTGCAGCCAGGCTTAAATCTTTATCTGCTCTCACTGAGCTCAAGCGCTGAGTGTGCAGAGACGTTATATTAGATTATTAAATCAATGACACTCCGGTTATTAGTCACACTTGTCCACATTACCTGACACCGTAATGATCTTCTATTTTTACTCTCCTCCTGATAACGTCCCAGAGGCCCTGAAATTATGACCAGAAAATTAATTTCTTTGCATTTCAACAAGAATTGTTTAGAGAGGGGAAGGGTCTGTGAATGCAGAGGGTCCCAAGGGGAAAAAACTGGTTTGCATCCTGCACTCCCACACATGAATGCTTACACATACCCACCCTGTTTTTGGTATGGTGCAGACTCCACCTGCTTAAGAAGGTTCTAGCAATTAGGCCACACTCTTTCAGTATTCAACTTATCCTCCAGTTGTGGAGCTTCTTGAAGTAACATTGATTTGTTGCTGTTTCCTCCCCACTATGAATTAAAAGTTACCATATTCATAGCAGAAGTTTGCTTGTGTTGTGAAAAGGCTCCCAGTCACTTGAACACAGACAGCACAAATAGTGCCGTGTAGTAGTTGCAGGGGTAGTCAACCTTTTTATACCTACCACCCACTAATGCATCTTTCTTGATGGTAAACTTTCCTTACTGCCCCCAAGTACTGTATTTTTCGCTCTATTGGACGCACCGGACCACAGGACGCACCTAGTTTTTAGAGGGGGAAATCAAGGAAAAAAATATTATCCCCCCCCAGCCCCAAAGAGCAACGGACAGGCTGCGCGCTTCCTCTTTAGCCTTGAGCAGCATCTTTAGCCTTGCACAACGGGATGAATCATGCCCGCTGTCCACCGGGGCTGGACTAGATGACTCCTGGGGTTCCCTTCCAACCCTGCAATTCTGTGACCTCGGAAGTTGTTGGGGGTCTCCACCACTGGAGGCTTTTAAGCAGCGGTTGGGGGACCATCTGCCTGGCATTCTTTAGCTGTGATTCCTACATTGTGAGGGGGCTGGGCTAGATGACCCTCGGGTGGCCCTCCCAACTCTATACAGTCCTACACTTCTACAGCAGGAGATCCACAGCCACTTCACACAATGCCCACTCCCAATTTTCATCTGAGAGACATGTGGCTTCAGTGTCTAGGTAGGTACCCCCTACCTGCCACTCTTCCCCCACCCCACTTAAGCTGAGGGAATTCCTGCCCAGAGAAGCTCCCAGGTGAGGCAAGGGTTAAGATCTACCTCTGGTAAATGGCTTTATATCCTCCCTTTTCTCTTCTTCTTCTATGCTATTTCCTTCTTTTGTGTTTTGTTTAATCTGTTTTTATTGTATACTAAAATAAAAGCTGCAAAGTTTCCTTTTTTATAATATCCCCCCTCCAAACTAAAACGTTAATCTAGATAAAAACACTGATCCAGAGGAAAAGAAGGGGGTGGAGAAAGGACGAAAAAAGAAAAAGAGGTAGAGATAGAGATAGAGAGATTTTTAAAAAGTTGGCTTCTTTAGCCTTGTGCGGCCTCCCGCGGCTGGAGAGGCGCCCTAGGCAAAAGAGGAAGCCCGGGCAGCGAGCGGGATGGATCGCGCTCGCTGCCCGGGCTTCCTCTTTAGCCTTGCGCAGCCTCCCACGACTGGAGAGATTGCGCAAGGCTTTTCTAGAGGAGGGAGAAGGGACTGACTGGCCGCGTCAGTCCCTTCTCCCTCCTGGGGAAAAGCCCGCAAGAGCCGCACGAAGCTTGTGTGTGGCTCTTGGGGGCTTTTCCTGCTTGCCTCCCCCCCTGCATTCGCTCCATAGGATGCACAGACTTTCCCCCTTAGTTTTTAAGATGGAAAAACTGCGTCCTATGGTGCGAAAAATGCAGTACTTGATGGAAGGAGGATACAGCTTGTGCCATAGAATCCCCTACCGCCCACCTGGAATTCTGAAACACCCACTAGTGGGCGGCAGGGACCAGGTTGACAACCCCTGAGTTAGAGGGTCGTACTACAACCTTAGAGAGACCAGGTGTCAGGGACTTTCTGGACAATGGGGTGTGGTGGAAGGCACCAGCCAGGGAACCCCTTCACTGGGTTTGGGCTTAGAACCACAACCCATATAAACATATACAAAGAGGTTGTGGAAGTGTTACACATTTCTCTGCCCTCTATTGCCCTTTTTGGGGTGGGTGTGATGAGTTTCCACTTTTTGGGGGTCATGACGGTCATGAGTTGGAAGCCACTGGATTTGGAACAGTGTTTCTTCAGAGTCTCCAAAGCACCATTAACAATTTTGTTCCAGGTTTGAAGTACAACCTGTTGAGTGTGACACAGTTGACTGAGCAAGGTTTTGAGATATCCTGCAACAAGAAGAGATGTGAAATCTCCAGAGATGGGACACCACTTAGAATAGAATCTTAGAATCATAGAATCATAGAATCATAGAATCATAGAATCATAGAATCATAGAATCATAGAATCATAGAATCATAGAATCATAGAATCATAGAATCATAGAATCATAGAATCATAGAATCATAGATTCATAGAATCCTAGAATCCTAGAATCCTAGAGTTGGAAGAGGCCACAAGGGCCATCGAGTCCAACCCCCTGCCAAGCAGGAAACACCATCAGAGCACTCCTGACATATGGTTGTCAAGCCTCTGCTTAAAGACCTCCAAAGTAGGAGACTCCACCACACTACTTGGCAGCAAATTCCACTGTCAAACAGCTCTTACTGTCAGGAAGTTCTTCCTAATGTTTAGGTGGAATCTTCTTTCTTGTAGTTTGGATCCATTGCTCCGTGTCCGCTTCTCTGGAGCATCAGAAAACAACCTTTCTCCCTCCTCTATGTGACATCCTTTTATATATTTGAACATGGCTATCATATCACCACTTAACCTCCTCTTCTCCAGGCTAAACACGCCCAGCTCCCTTAGCCGTTCCTCATAAGGCATTGTTTCCAGGCCTTTGACCATTTTGGTGGCCCTCCTCTGGACACGTTCCAGTTTGTCAGTGTCCTTCTTGAATTGTGGTGCCCAGAACTGGACACAGTACTCCAGGTGTGGTCTGACCAGAGCAGAATACAGTGGCACTATTACTTCCCTTGATCTAGATGCTATACTCCTATTGATGCAGCCCAGAATTGCATTGGCTTTTTTAGCTGCCGCGTCACACTGTTGGCTCATGTCAAGTTTGTGGTCAACCAAGACTCCTAGATCCTTTTCACATGTACTGCTCTCAAGCCAGGTGTCCCCCATCTTGTATTTGTGCCTCTCATTTTTTTTGCCCGAGTGCAATACTTTACATTTCTCCCTGTTAAAATTCATCTTGTTTGTTTTTGCCCAGTTCTCTAATCTGTCAAGGTCGTTTTGAAGTGTGATCCTGTCCTCTGGGGTGTTAGCCACCCCTCCCAGTTTGGTGTCATCTGCAAATTTGATCAGGATGCCCTTGAGTCCATCATCCAAGTCGTTGATAAAGATGTTGAATAAGACCGGGCCCAAGACAGAACCCTGTGGCACCCCACTAGACACTCTTCTCCAGGATGAAGAGGAACCATTGATGAGCACCCTTTGGGTTCGGTCAGTCAGCCAGTTACAAATCCACTGAGTGGTAGCATAGTCAAGACTGCATTTTACCAGCTTCTTTACAAGAATATCATGGGGCACCTTGTCAAATGCCTTGCTGAAATCAAGGTAGGCTACATCCACTGCGTTCCCTTCATCTACCAGGCTTGTAATTCTGTCAAAAAACGAGATCAGGTTAGTCTGACATCACTTATTTTTCAGAAATCCATGCTGACTATTGGTGATCACAGCATTCTTTTCTAGGTGCTCACAGACTGTTTTCTTAATGATCTGCTCCAGAATCTTCTCTGGTATTGATGTCAGACTGACTGGGCGGTAATTATTTGGGTCCTCTCTTTTCCCCTTTTTGAAAATAGGGACAACATTTGCCCTCCTCCAGTCTGCCGGGACTTCGCCTGTTCTCCAGGAATTCTCAAAGATGACTGCCAGTGGTTCTGAGATCACATCTGCCAGTTCTTTTAATACTCTTGGATGCAGTTCATCTGGCCCTGGAGACTTGAATACATCTAAACTAGCCAAGTATTCTTGTACTATCTCCTTTGTTATTCTGGACTGTGTTTCCTTTGCTGAATCATTTGCTCCAAATTCTTCAGGTCGGGCATTGTTTTCTTTATCGGAGAAGACTGAGGCAAAGAAGGCATTGAGGAGTTCAGCCCTTTCTGTGTCCCCTGTTTGCATTTCACCATCTTCTCCTCTGAGTGACCCCACTGTTTCTTTGTTCTTCCTTTTGCTCCGAACATACCCATAAAAGCCTTTTTTGTTGCTTTTAACCTCTCTAGCAAGCCTGAGTTCATTCTGTGCTTTAGCTTTTCTGACTTTGTGTCTACACGTGCTGGCTATTTGTTTGAATTCCTCTTTGGTGGTTTCCCCCCTTTTCCATTTTTTGTACACATCCTTTTTTAATCTTAATTCAGTTAAAAGTTCTTTAGATAGCCACCCTGGCTTCTTTAGGCACCTTCCATGTTTCCGTCTCATTGGTATTGCCTGAAGTTGTGCTTTTACTATCTCCCTCTTAACAAACTCCCAGCCATCATGAACTCCCTTTCCTTTTAGTATTACTGTCCATGGGATCCCACCCAGCACTTCCCTAAGTTTTATGAAGTCGGCTTTCTTAAAGTCAAGAAATTGAGTCCTAGTATGCTTGGCTGCTCCTTTCCGCTGTATAGTAAACTTCAGAAGAGCATGATCACTCGCGCCTAATGATCCTTCCTCATCTACCCCACTAACCAAGTCATCAACATTGGTTAGGACCAGATCTAAAATGGCTGTTCCTCTTGTTGCTTCTCCCACTTTCTGGACAATGAAGTTGTCTGCAAGGCCAGTGAGGAATCTGTTTGACCTTATGCTCTTGGCTGAGTTTGATGTCCAACAAATATCCGGGTAATTGAAGTCCCCGATTACTACTATCTCCCTTCCTTTTGCATGCTTGGCCATCTGTTCCAGGAAGGCATCATCTATGTCCTCCGTTTGGCTTGGGGGTCTATAGTGAACTCCCACAATGAGGTCTCTGTTATTCTTCTCTCCCTTAATTTTGACCCAAATGCTCTCACTTTGGCTTTGAGGTTCTAAATCTTGGATCTCTTCACAGGTGTACACATCCCTGACATATAACGCCACTCCTCCTCCTTTCTTGTCTGGTCTGTTTCTCTGAAATAGATTGTATCCCCCCATTATTACATTCCAATCGTGGGACTTATCCCACCAGGTTTCAGTGATGCCTATTATGTCATATTTAGTTTGCTGTACCAAGAGCTCAAGCTCATCTTGTTTATTTCCCATGCTTTGCGCATTAGTTTACAGACATTGAAGTCCATTAATCATTCCCCCGTGTCTCTTATTTAAGGATTTTTTCCTCCCACCACTAGGTCCGCGTGCTGTTTGCTCCATTTGGTCTATGACATTTGGATGATCATCTTCATCAATTGATAGACTCCTACCTTCAGGAGCACTGTCTCCCTCCCCCACATAGTCAGTTTAAAGCCCTCCTGATGAGGTTTCTGAGATTTTTGACAAAAACATTTCTCCCAAGCGTTGTGAGGTGCAGCCCATCACTTGCCAGAAGTCCATCTTCAAGAAACTGCAGTCCGTGATCTAAGAATCCAAACCGTTCCTGTTTACACCATTTGCGAAGCCAGCTGTTCACTTCCACTATTTTCCCCTCTCTCCCTGGGCCACGTCGTTCAACTGGGAGGACAGACGAGATGACAATTTGTGCATTTAGTTGCTTCAATTTCCTGCCGAGAGCCTCGTAGTCTCTTTTGATCTTCTGGAGGCTATTGCTTGCAGTGTCATTGGTTCCCACATGAACCAAGAGGAAGGGGTATTTGTCAGTGGGTTTTATGATTCCTTGCAGTCGTTCAGTTACATCTTGGATCTTAGCCCCGGGGAGACAGCACACTTCCCGAGACATCTTGTCAGGCCCACAGATCACTGCTTCAGTTCCCCTCAGTAGGGAATCCCCTATCACCACTACACGCCTCCTCTTAGGTTTGGTCGGGGTTCTTCCGTGAGCTGTCCGTTCCAAGGTCGCCTGCACATTCCCTGAGGACTGACTTTGCTGCTCGTCTTCATATACCTGATCGACTGTAATGAGGGAGAGATCCTCAAATGGAGTCTGCTCTTCATCTTCCATGCTAGGGGAGAGGACCTCAAAGCGATTGTGTATTTCTAAACAATTAGAGTGAACCCTGGGCCTCCTACTTCTTTGAGTCACGTTTCTCCATATATCTGGCTCCTGTGTTGGTGAACTAGCCTCCTTCTCAGGGGAGTCCCCTGTCTCCTCCTTGGTGGGGACGGTGTGCTCTGTTGCTTCCAAGAAGAGCTCCAGCTCTCTAATTCTTTGGAGCGTAGCTACACGTTCCTCCAGTTGCTGGACTTTGTCTTTTAAAAGGGCAATCAACATGCAATTGCTGCAGGTAAAGCTGCCTGCAACCTTTGGCAAGATGGCAAACATTGCACAGGAATCGCAGGCGACTGCAGCTGTTCCCTCCCCTTCCATCTTGAGATCGTGTCGTTGGGGGTGGCTACAGAGGTCCTCCATCATAAAAAGCTTGAAGACAGGACAAATAACTTCCCCCACAAAAAAACCTAGGTTTCCCCCAACAAACGTTTGAGACTAGCTCCCCTAAATCTAAAAGATGGGTATAACTGCGCACGCCACTAGGCACGCGCCGCTGCCCTGCAAACTCTGATAAGCTCCTCCCACAGCTAATCCCCTGCCTCAACAGAAACCCTGCCCCCTCTGACCTTTACACAGGGAAAACAGCTAATCAGCCACAAAGAAACACACACACACAAGAAAACCCTTTTTGCTCCTTCTTCAACTGCTGCCCTGCAAACTTCTTTATGTCTACAAAGAAGATGGGCTTTATTTGCTTTCTTTTGATAGTACTGATTGTAAAGATTGTGATGGTGCTGCAGGTACCACAGGCAAGAAGCCTGGCAAAGTCACCAGAGTTTTTCAGCGTGTGTATGCTGATGTGATTGGGCCTCTACCACTTTCTAGAGGAAAAGCCAAGCACTATCTGATAATGGTTGATTGTTTTTCTCAATATGTCTGGGTGTACATGTTGCAGAAAGTGGCCTCTTCTCTGTTTAGCCCCTGGATGCAGCATGCAAGTGCTGCTCCATGCACCCGAGCAGCTATCCCATGCCTGGGAGGGCACCCTCCATGCCCCGCCCCCCTCGGGAGCGTACCCGCCCTGAGCAGCGCGGGCATATGCTCCACAACTGTCCCAGGGCAGGTGAGTTTCTTACGGTGGGCAACTCCGGGGGCTCGCCTGACTTCAGAGTCGTCTGACTCCTTGCCCCAGCTTGGGTGGCAGCGCTTTGGGGGCGTCTGGCCGGCTCTGGACATCGGGGGTCCTCAAGGAGGAAGACCTTCGTGGCTTCCCAAGGAAGGAAGGGCTGTTTGGCAGGACAGGAGCAGCTGCTTGGCTGGCGAGGGGGGCAAGAGGGGCATCTCGCAGTCAGGAGTGGCAGGACTGAAGGAGATGAATCTGAGGTGTGACTTGCTACAAGGCCTCTTTAGAACCTTCTCTGGCCCCTTGTCTGGTTCCCTTGGCCCTCAGGGAGAAGATTGCATTATTTTGCAAGCTGCAATTTTAATAGAAACAAATAAGCTAAAATATATTTAAGAA
Organism: Podarcis vaucheri; assembly: GCF_965113315.1. Lineage (NCBI taxonomy): Eukaryota > Metazoa > Chordata > Lepidosauria > Squamata > Lacertidae > Podarcis > Podarcis vaucheri. The sequence goes on along the minus strand of NC_138758.1, from coordinate 2,107,091 downwards.
TTACTTGTTAGTACGCAGTTTTTAAATCCTCCTCTTCAGCTTTATTGTAATGGAAAAAACAAATGTAGGTATTTAGGGGTGAATTTGGGCAGTATTAAATTTATTATCACCATCATCATTTTACAAAGCCATTGCAAAAAAATGAGACTGAAGGTATTCTGTGTGGCATTCTTAGCAAGGTCAATGAATCTTTGTAGAAGACAGCATTGAAGTGTGATATGTAGTGTCCTAAAGAGGCACAAAGAGCGAAAACAGATCATACAATCATAATAGTGTAACACTGTATTGGCCCAAATATAAGATGCACCAGCGAATAAGCTGCACCTTTAAAACTGAAGGCTTATCTGCGGGCGCGGCCCACCTCCCAGTACTACTGCCTCCTGGCACTAGTTCCCCAAGCCAGTGGCACCTGCCCCCTCCCCGCCCCCCATTCAGGGAGGTAGTGCCGGGAGGCGGGCGTGCAGTGCTTGGTTCCGAATATAAGCTGCTGGAATTGGGGGGGGGGGAGTGCAGTGTATATTTGGGCCAATATGGTATCATGCGATCATATAATTCCACAAGCATTCATGATATAGGTATCATGAAATCATACAATCATGACTGTGTGATTTTGTGATAACATATCATGCAATCACAATACCATGTCTGCGCGATATCATGAATTCAAGAAATCATGACAGCATAGCACGAGATCAAGATATCACAAATTTCATATTTGTGTGCCACTGTGATTTCATGTTTGCGTGATATCATGATCTAGCAAGATCAAGATATCACGATTTCATGATTGTGCGATATCATGATTTCATGATAGTGTGATACCATGATTTCATGGTTTCGTGATTGTGTGATTTCATAGTCTCATGAAATCATAGTGTGAAATCAATATATCATGATTCAATGAAAGTGCGACATCATGATTTCGTGAAATCACAGTGCGAGATCATGGCATCATGGCATCATGATTGTATGATATCACAATTGTATGATATGATTTCGTTATATCGTATCACAAATTCATGATAGCATGAAATCGTGATATTGTGCAAGCATGATATAAAATTGGTGTATGTGGCGTTATGGGAGAGGTACCGTATTGGACCGAATATAAGATGCACCTGCAAATAAGCCGCACCTTTAAAATTGGTGGTTTATTAGCGGGTGCGGCCTGCCTCCCGACTCTGCCTCCTCAAGCCGGCACTAGCTGCCCCCCCCCCCGTTCAGGACAGTAGTGTTGGGAGCCAGGCAAGCGGTGCTCAGTTCCGAAAGTAAGCCATACTTTAACTTTTAACAGTTGGAATTTGGAAAAAAGTGAGGCTTTTATCCAAGTCAATACAATAATACCTCTGGTGGGGGACATGTCATGCTCCTTCTGGGGTGGTTTGTCACCTTTGGTCCCCACCCTGCACTCAGCTCTCACCTGTGGCTCCTGGAAGCTTGTCAGCATGCGACAGCGGCCACACCTGGAAATAGCTTCAACTGGCTGGCTAAGCTGGGTGAGAGCAGCCGATGGGAGAACAAAATCCATTGTCTTTAGTTTCATTGTTCTGTGGTTTGTTTCAGTGAACTTGTCACAAAACTGAGAGCCCACAGTGGTTTCTACAACAGTTTGCCAGAATACAGCTGAAGCCATAGCTCCGCCGCGTAGAGCAATACCCTTTGCTGGAATGACCCAGAAGTTGTAGAAAAAGGAAATGAGCCCATGTCTTCCCCTTCCTTCTCCTCTAGTACTGCTGCATTTTTTGATTTATTATTATCATTACTATCATTATTATCAGCATATGACCCCAAACTTGAAGTTCTTAGTTTTTCTTCGTTAATTCTTAGTTGATTATGCTGTCCATCTGCAGCAGTTCTTCCGTGTGTTCAAATCCCATCCTGAGAAGAGCTTGGATGGAGGCCCACTTTGTCCAGCATCCTGCTCTCCAAAGGGCCAAGCAGATGGGAAGCCTGCAAGCAGCAGGACTCTCTCCTCCTGCGTTTCCAGCAACTGGTGCTCAGAAGCCTGTATGCCTCTGGCAGGGGAGGCACAAGGTAGTCATTGTGGCTCGGAGCCATTGATAAGTCTTCACCCTTCATGGATTTGTCTTTTAAAGCCATCCAAGTTTGCGGCCATCTGTACCTTTTATGGAAAGGAATTTCATCTTCAGCTTTGAGCTGTGTGAAGAATTACTTTTGTCTCTTCTGAACCTTCCAACTCTCAGTTTCATCGGATGACCCTGAGTTCTCGTTTCATGGGAGAGATAAAAAAGCTTTTGTCTAGCCACTTGATCCTCTTTATGCTTAATATTACATACCTTATGATGTCTTCTTTTACTTACCTTTTGTAAAAATTAAAAAGACCCAAATATTTCAACCTTTCCTTGGAAGGCACAGCCACACCCTCCCTTGATCTTGTTGGCTGCTGTTTTCTGAACCTTTTACAGAACACCCTAAATTGTATAGCAATGTGATGATGTTGGCACTTCATTTTCAGTTCCTTTCCTGGTGTGGAATTTGCCCTTTTCACAGTTACCACGCACCGTTCATTGAGCTATCAACTGCAACCCCAAGGTCAAACCACCAGTTCAGATCCATATATACATATGCATATATGGAACTGGGGGCAAAAATCCACTCCTAATGTGCATCACTTTACATTTGCTTGCACTGAACCACATTTGTGGTTTTACTGCCCATTCACCCAGTTTGGGAGATTCCTTTGGAGCGCCTCACAATCGCCTTTCAGACCAAAAACAACATCATCTTGAACAATTTCGCGGCAGTGTCCCTGAGTACTGGCCATGCTGGCTGGAGATGATGGGACTGTAGTCCAACAATATCTGGAGGCTGTATGTTCACTGCCCCTGTTCCACAGAGAAAAAATCATATGTAATGCAACTTGCACAGAAATGTCATTGTAGTTACTATATTTGTTCATTAATTGGTTGTATCAATAGCCATTCTTAAGCTTATGAGGATGAAGAGAAAATGGGTGCATTCAGAAGTAGGGAATATTGGGTGAGTTCTTCTAGGTTCAACACTGGTGCTGGTGCCCTGTTTTCTCATATTCCTTTCACATTGCCACAGCCATTCAGGTATTTTATTTACTTAACAGTTTTTTTAGCCTTAGCTTCATCACAACTTGATCCAAGTGGGCAGAGCGCAGTCAGCATTTAATACCAGAAATCACACTTGACAGAAACACAGCCACAATTAGAAGAGCAGATGAAATTCACAAATAATCGTAGAACTCTAGATAGGTGCAGTAGGCGTGGTTGTTTTACAGCCTAATTCAGCCACGCTGGGTGAAGCTGCACTCTGTGGAAATTCCCTCCTCCCCTGCCCCACCCATTTTCATCATTGCTGAGACACAGATGCTCCAACTGCCCCTGGTCCCTGCTAAATCTCCATTCCTAATGCAGGGGTGGGGAGAGGGTGGCCCACCAGAGGTTACGGGCAGGGGCGGAGGAAGGGGGTGCAGTCGGGACGGTTTGCCCTGGGTGTCTACGCTGAGGAAGGTGACATTTGGTGGGCTGTCCACCTGCAACTCCCAAGCCCACCCCGAGCCATCTGGGGAAGGGGGGAGCTGCTCTGCTTTGCCGGCGGCATTCCCCCTTCCCCCTTCTTTTTGACAGCTTGGGGGAGGCTTGGGAGTTGCGGGCGGGTGGCACAACAAATGTCTGCCATTGGCGGCTCACTCCTCCCCTGGCTGCAGGGTGTGTGCACCGCTCCGTGTACCTGAGTGGCTGTCTCTGCGCCCTGCCCCCCTTGGGAGCAATCCTGCCCTTGGCAGCGCAGGCATAGGCTCTGCTGCTGGTTCCTGGATCTCCCTCCAGCACTGGTTGGCCTTGGGCTTTCAAATTTCAGCAGTGTCCTGTACAACGGCAAAATTCAGCAACCCTGCCTTTTGTCTTCCATTCTACCTCATAGTTGTGGCACCCCCTGCAGCACTCCCTGGACTTCATGGCCAGAGCACTCCTCTAAATCTGCCTCTGCCTCCATCTCAAGGCCTTCTTCTGCTACCCTTGCAGGGGACATTGCTCTTCCTATCATCTCCTTCTATCACCAGCTCCATCCCTTGTCTGATGTTATGGCTTGATCTCTCCCACAAACGCGAGACGACTCTGGCTGTTAATTATTTCAGATTTATTGCTAAAACAACAAACTAGGACAGAGCTCCTCTACTCATCGTCCTCCCCAGAAGATGGAGTTGCCCAGACTGAGCTCCTCCCCCTTCCCCAGCACAGAAGCCCCCACCTTCTCTCCCGGTATCTTTCGCGCATCTTGGCCACTTTTGAGATCCTACGAGATTTGGGAGAGAATGCTTCCTGCATTGCAACATCTGACTCACTATTGGAGCTCTCACACAGCTGCCTGTCACTCTGGCCCTGTTTTTCTTCTCCCCTTTGTTCAGAGCTCAGATTACAGCTGCTCTCCCCCCTCCTCTCTGCCTTCCGCTGCTAATTGTCATCTCCCTGTGCCTGCTTCTCCTCCTGTCAGCATCTGAGCTTCGCTGACATCTGGCTCCCTCCAAGGCACTTAGCTCAGTTGGTAGAGCATGTGACTCTTAATCTCTTAATCTTTGAGCCCCACTTTGGGTAAAAGATGCCTGCATTGCAGGGGGTTGGTCCTTTCCAACTCTGCAATTCTATAGTCCAAACCCTTTACTCCTCTTTGCCAAGCCTGTCTATGGGCCCTCCAAGGTCCTTCCTCCTCTGGATTAGGGTAATGACAACACTGACCAGTGGAAACTGGTCCATTGGGGGCACTGCCCCAACAACCTCCACCCGCTTTCAGCCAGGCCACAGATCAGCCAGCCTTCTTACCTACAGCAACCATTAGGTGGAATCCCTCAGTCTTGGGATTGCCCTAAGGAGGATGGGGGCGATGAGAATGAACTGGCCCTACCTGACTTTGGCTCTGGCCCTGCCTGCAAGCTCAAGCCAGGGCACCAGCCATCACTGACACTAGCCTACCTTATGGGCTCTTGTGAGGGTGACAAATCGCTAATGCAGGCGATGCACTTTGAGCCCTTGAAAGTGTGATGTATGCTCTTAGTACAAATCGTCATCAACATCCCTCATTCAGAGCTGTTGAATGTTGGAGAGCCTATTGGAGCTTCTTTTCTTTCCTTTCATTTTGTTTCCCTAGCTTAAATACATGGCACAAGGGGTTGGAAGAGCCCACTGCAGCGAGCTCAGAGAATTCCCTCCCTCCCTGCCCTCCCGCGATAATGCTTTGGGTAAGCTCCCTGGCTTTTACCAATTGCCTGCCAGCAGACTTATTATTAGCTGTTGTGGGAGCATCATTTGTTTCAAATGTGTGTTTTTAGCAGGTGCGATTCACTGCGCCATGTTTATAATTAATTTTGAAGTGGGGGAGGGGGAACCGTGAATGCGACTTTGATTCCTGAAGTGGCAGAAGACGTTAGCGGGGAATTGCCAGACTCCAGAGAGGCCTTCAAGTGGAAAATTTGCACCTCAAAACTAAATAAGATAAGAGTGCCAAGCATGGGGAGGGCGGGGGCAGGTCCCATTGAATAAAACTAGTTGGGTTGGGATTTTGCTGGCCTCGCCTCTCTTAAGGGACAATGGAGTGCACCCCCGGGGGCAAAGTCCACTGCGCTGTATGAAATGAGACAAGGTCAGCACTCCTTTGATAAGGATGTGGTGGGATTACAACGGGATAAATAACCATGGTTTGCAATTAAAGGGTTGTACTTTGAGGAGTGTTCCATCCTACCAAAGCCAACTCCCTTAGACCCAGAAGCCACCATAATCCATTCCTACCACCTGCCTTGCTTTGTGCTAGAGGACAATGTGCACTTCTGCTAAATGCTGGTGAGACATTGCTGAGCATGGGAATTAACTTCTAGGATAAGACGTGGGGATTGTTTATTGGAAAGAGGGCCTTCTGCTGTTAAAGCAGTCCAAAATCCCAGAGGTGCAGGGCAAGTGGCTGGGGTTACTGAGAGTGGAGAGAATGCACTCTGCACACACTCAGAGGCCAGCAATTAAGCACAGGAGACACTCCATGATCTCCATGCAGCACACAGTTAAACTATGGAACTCCCTCCCACAGGAGGCAGTTATGGCCACCAACTTGGATGTCTTCAGAAGAGGGCTGGACCAATTCATAGAGGAGAAGAGGGCTGCTAGCACCTACTAGCCACAATGGCTTAGCTCTGCTTCTATGCTTGGAGGCAATTATGCTTCTGAATGTCACAAGGTGGAGAGTGCCCTTGTGGCTCTAAGATGTGGGAGACAGGGACCCTGCTGCAGAAACAGGAGCGGGTCTTTGACTCCCTTTGACCTTGGACCACTACCTCTCTGTGCAAAACTGCCTTGGAGCCTGAAGTTTCCATCTAGCTCTCAGGAGCACCACATTCTTCAAATTGGATCATGCAAGTGAAAAGCCATGGTGAGAAAAGAAAAGCCACATAGATGTTCCTGGTGGTGCTTCATGTTATTATTCGCAACAACAACAAAAAAGCGCTTGGCTTAATTACTGAGCACTTGGTTATTGTATACTCAAAAATTACTAGGGGCTATTAAGAGGAACTTGTCCTTAACTGTTAGGTTAAAAAAAGATTCATCAACCGCATTGATTTTCCCAGCTCTCCTGAGATCTTTTGGCAATTAGCATTAGAATCACTGCTGTGTCTTGTGATCCAGATTTTAATTACACTGAAGCCACTTATTTTAAAAACAATAATTCTTTCTGTATTGGTTTGAGGGCACATTGTCACAGGAAGTGGGCTTCGCTGCTCTTGCCAATAATTCCCAAAAGGGAGGCTAGTGGACTAAAATTTGTGGAAGAAACTGGAAGACAAGTAGCAAGTGAAGGTTTCAGTTTCCAAGTGGGTAAGAGTGCCTTTAAAAAAGGAAATAAATTATCTAGAAGACTAGGCATGCACTTGTAAGCTTCAGTTCAGCAGAAACTAGCTGCAAATTATTGCATAAGACTCTTGGGGTGGGGTCTGCCCACCACCACTCCCTCCCTGCCCTCCCAATTAACTTGCATCTCTAGGACTCAGTGGTGGGAGGGAGCACATATGAAGACTCACAAGGCCCATCACCAGGGGCTGCCCCAAGATCTCAGGGCCTGGGGTGTTCCTTATCAAGGAACCCGAACTAGCTAAGATGGCTACATTCTACTTCCACTGTCAGACGAAGGATGCCTCTGTTGTTGGGAATCACTTGTGAGGAGAGGGCTATTGCATTCATGTTCTTGGTGTGGGCTTTGCATAGGCATATTGTTTGCTACAAGATGCTAGACCATGTGGACCTCATCCATCCAATCTCTTCTTACATTCTTTTTTTAAGAATATTTATTGAGATTATGCAAAAAATTACACATAGAGAAAAAACAAACAAAAACTAACAAACACAAGCTAACGAGAAAGTTAACAATAAAGCAACCTAAAAAAAAGAAAAGAAAAGAAAATGATACAAAATACAAAAAACAGATAACTAAGAAATAGGAAAAAGAAGAAGGAAAAAATATTTTAAAAAAGAATAAATCCATTTTCCAGCACCTTTGAGCTCATTTGCTTATTTCCTTGACCTCCTCACACCTCCCCTTTTGTATTCCCGTTTTCCAAGTCTTTTCAGCAAATCCTTACCCTCTTTCATTTATCTTTGCTCTATAACTTAACCTAATATAACTATATATTTTCATCCATATAACTATCTATATTTACCTATTCTTATTAACCTTATTACCACTTACATTCTTAACTTAATACAGCTTCACCACAGTGTTGCTCAAGACTCTAAGCACATCACTCCTAGGTGCCCAAGGAAGGCTGTAGAACTGAGTGGAAGGTTTCAAAATTTAAGCAATCAGTCAAATGAAAACACTTTGGTAACCCTTCAGTGTAGGCAAACTTGAAGTGCAAAACATTTCCATTTTAATGTTTGTTGTTTCCAGATTAAGAAGCAAATTTGATTAGAACTTAATTTATAAACTCCCCAACAATGCAGAAGTTGAGGCTCCTCACCACATTGTTCCCCACACTTTGACCTAGTCCTTCCATGTACACCCCCAACATAGTCTGGCATGCACTAACGAGACCCAGCAGCCTCAGAAAAGGAGTAAAATTATAACAGTAAATCTTCTGTCTGGCCCCACAAGGAGGCTGTCCAAATCTCCCCCTTTCTTTGAGATGGAACCAAACATATTTAGCGAAGTGTTTTTCAATCCACTGAAGGAGGGCAAAGAAGTTATAATTAGTTCCAATTAACACTGTGCCTGGCTGCTGAGCATCTTGTTTCCTGTCTCACTGAGCATTGAAAAGGTGCAGAAGAATCCATGTTTTGTGAAAAATCGCACATTAAAAATGTATATAAAAATACATGTGCCTGTATGTCTGCGTTTCTTATTCTTTGCAGAATAAATGTGTCGCTGTCCAAATGGTGGGAAGACTTCAGAGCAAATATTTATGTGCCACAAAATCTTATTTACACACAATAGAAGTTATTTTGACTGCCATCGGAAGCAGATTTATATGGCAGCAGGGGAGATCGTGGGTAAACAGAGACCTGTGGGAGGGAGTTTCTCTGGAAAATCTGTGCTTCTAACAAAACTACTATGCACCGGGACTTCCGGAGGCGCCGCCATCGGCAATGGTGGATTCCCTCTAGTCTTGAGGGAGTAGCTCCGCGGAAATTGGGTCTTGCCGCTACGGCGAAGCGGGGACCCCCTTGAAAATCACAGGCGGGTGAAGCCTGTGACCGTGGGACTCAGCGGGCACCCTTAGCGCCCCCAATCAGCGAGGGAACCCTGGAAAGGGTTCCGGAGCGAAGCGGGGAGTCTGGCGCAGTGCTGAGAGTTAATTGCGTCTTCCGTGGAGTGAAGCCGTGCAGCTGTTGCCAGAGAGCGCCGACCTTTTTCCTGTGGCAATTCGGCTAAGAAACAACTACCTGTGAGTAGGTTAAGTCTGAAGATCGGGGAACTTAAGGGGAAAAAAGGATTAATTCGGCACCGAAGCGGGAAGGTGTAAACAGGAAGTCTGCCTTCCTTTTATGTAAATAGATCAAAGCAAAGGCTGTTAAAGCAAAGAGCCTGAAAACTGCGTTGAAATAGACTCAAATCCTACATCAATAAAAAGAGAATTCCCTCCCTGTGGTCCGGGGAGAGGGGAGGGAGAAGGGGAAGTATCTTTTGCCCGCAAAAGAAGAGAGAAAGGGAACTAAGACCACCACTTAATGCCTGGGAGCGGACTGTCAAGGGACATTGAAACTGCCGTATTGGGAAACGCGCTGTTAAAGGACAATGTAACTTTTTGACAGCTAGCTCTGTAAGAAGGACACTTTGATTCTGAAAAGTCTTACTTGATCTGAAACTGTTGCTCTTTTTGACTAAAGGGGGGAATTTCGAAAGTTGGAATAGTTATTTTACTGTTACAAACTGGAACTGCTATTGTGTCCCCCTAGAGGAACTTTGAAATAGCTACAATTGGCCAGGGAATTTTCCACTCTAAACTGGCCATACCAAAGGGGAATTTTACATCATAAACAAGTAATCGTGGGACTGACCTTGATCCTTAGATAAAGTGTTATGGCTGATTTGACTCAGGAAAAAACAACAAGATCTGGTAAAATTAGACTGCAGCAGCGTAGACCGTCAGCATCTGGCCTCCCTGCCCCACCAGGGGAAGATCCAGCTCAGCTGGTGTCTAAAGGAATGGCAGCTGAAGGGGGCTTAGCTACAGCCTTAGATAAAATTTTTGAATCTTTGGAAAAGTTGGGCAAACAAGTGGCTGAAGCGACAACTAAAATTTATCAAAACACTACAAGCATTAATAATTTGGGGCAGAAGGTGAACTCAAATACAGAATCTATTGAGAAACTGCTGCAGGAATCTACTTCGAACCGAAAAATAGCTGAAGAAGCTAAAGAAAAAGTATTGGCTGTAGAGGAAAAAATATCACCGATTTGCAGGCAGCTTGAGGACCATAAGTCTTTGCTGTCTATGATTGAATTGAAAGAAAAACAGACAAAGTTAAGGATTAGGGCTGTACCTGAACTTGAGGAGGACCGTTTGACTGACTTTCTTACGCAAGAATTTGCAGACTTTTGGAATTTAGACTCAGACAAGTTGGATTTTAAGATATTAAGTGCGTTCAGACTCGGAAGAGGGGGGAGAAAGAACAGGGTGAGAGACTGTTTGATTACCCTCCGATCAAGAGAGGAGAGAGACAGAATATTAAGTCTGCACTTCCAAAGGGCCTTGGAAATAGGTGAATCAAGAGTGGAGATATTCAAGGACATCCCTAAACATCTTTTGGATCTTAGGTCTAACTACGGAGATCTAGTCGCCCTGCTAAGAGGAAATAGAACCATCTTCAGGTGGGAATTCCCCCAAGGCCTATCTTTTACCTTTAAAGGGAAAAAGTTCAAAATAAGAGTAGTGGAAGATAAAGAAAAATTTCTGAAAGAACACCAAGAAGACCTGCAAAAAGAAGCTGAAGAAGAGCTAAGAGCCTTAAAACCAGGAATACGAGACATAGTACCACTACCTTTGGGATTGGACAAGTTAGAGAAGGCGATACCACCGACAGAACAAGAACAACTACTTGGTGCAGTTGGAGGAAAGTAAAATAAATACATCATGTCTCTGCAACTATTAAGTTGGAATATTCATGGACTTAATTCCCTGGAGAAAAGGAAAAAAAGCTTTTCATTTATTGAAAAAGGAACAATTGGACTTGATTTGTTTGCAGGAAACACATGTGATAAGGCTTCATAGGAAAGTATTGATTAATAAAAGATTGGGCCAGGAGTTCATTTCTTTGGACAAGGTTAAAAAGAGAGGAGTAGTAATTTGGGCCAAAGAAAGCCTATCACCGAAATTTATTTTTAAAGATGACCAAGGAAGATATGTGGCAATTGAAATTCAAACACAAGGAGAAAAATTCTTGATAGTAGGTGTATATGCACCAAATGAGGGGAAATCTGAATTCTTTAAGAAGTTGCATGAGACATTGTTAGACTATATGGATTACAACATTATTATGATGGGAGATATGAATGGAGTGGTATCTACAAATATGGATAAGTCGCAGAGACAGCTAGTTACTAAAGATGGCAGACTACCAAAAACCTTTTTTGAGATGACTGACAATATGGACTTGATTGACATTTGGAGAATAAAGAACCCCTTGGGTAGAGAGGGGACCTTCTTCTCTGAAGCCAAACTGACATGGACAAGAATTGACCAAATCTGGATAACTAGAGGACTGGCACCTAAGACTCGAAAAGTGGAAATTTGCCCTAAAACTTGCTCCGACCATAACACTGTGAAAATGGAGATGAAGCTAACACCTGCCGGTTCCTTCAGATGGAGGATGAATGACACCTTGTTTAGAGATCAAGAAGTTACCAAAAAGGCCCCAAAAACCTTGAGAGACTATTTTGAGATAAACATGAACACTACCATCGAAAAAAGAGTAATCTGGGATGCAAGTAAAGCAGTTATGAGGGTGTTTCTTATTCAACAGAATGCAATAAAGAAGAGAACACAAAATGAGAAAAAAGATAAAATCTTGGAAAAAATAAAAGAGGGTGAGAAGAGATTGAGAGCGAAACCAAAGTCACAAGAGATTCTGAGAGAAATAAAGTTATACCAAGTTCAATATATGAAGATGATGAATCAGGAAATAGAATGGAAAATTAAACAGATGAGACAAAGGACATTTGAATCGGCTAATAAATGTGGAAAACTGTTAGCCTGGCAAATGAAAAAAAGACAAAAACTCAACACCACTACCAACTTGGAAGTGGAAGGAAAGAACATCCAGAATCCAGTGGAAATTAGAAAATGCTTCCAGAGGTATTTTAAACAGTTATACTCACAAGGGCCACAGAAAGAGGTCGATTTTGTCAGAGGCTTTGTGCTGTCCAGCTGGCCATAGATAAGACTCCGGGCTCCCAGCCAGTTCCAAACAATTGATTTATTTGACAAAGTTCAAACGTACATCTCCAGCGTTTCCATCAACCTCCTTCCCCTTGAGCGCAGTTGCTCCCACTAAAGTTATTTCCTTCTTTTCTTTACCCAGCATGCAAACCTGCGAAGACTCCTCCCCTTACTTCCTCTGTGTACAGCATGACTTGTCCCAGGCTCACACTCCTCCTCCCCCTCTTCTTCAGACTGACTCTCTGACGACTGGCTGCTGATAATCTCTCTAGGCTCCCTGTAACTGCTGATTTCTGTCCTTTCCTCTTTTCCCGTTTGCCTCTCCCTGACAGATTTAGACCAATTTCTAAAAATAAATGTGTCGGAGCCAGCTGTTACAAAATGGTGCTGTTTAGCATAAAATAAAGACACAAAGAGCCAGCAATATTTTCATGGATGGAGGGCAGCTCCTTTCCAGCTTCTTCTCTCCTCTCCAGTAAATTTTATTATCCTTTGTTCTCTCTCCAGCCGCATGGCCGTTTTCCAATGTCTCACATTACCTACATCCAGTCATGGCTTAAACCCACCCATCGCCAAATAAGGTTATACTGCCCAGGGGGGGGGGGAACATAGCTCCATATAAGGCTATGCTCTTCATACATTCCAATACATTGTAAAGCTCAGAGTGCTGGTCAGCCGAGGTCAGGGGGCACCCTGCAATATTACAAGCCTTTGCCGTGGCTTTATGACTCCCACATGCCCTCTTTCTTTATTTAATTAATCAGAGTCATATATGTCAGTACCAATACGGTTATATCGAGCGCGATAAGTGACTCTTGTGACACCGGAAGTGGGCCGCGGGCTGGAGAACCATGCAGTACATATAGAAATTAAAGAAGGAATACATTGTATACAGCAACACAAAATAATGCAAATAACTACTATAATGATCACTAAAATCAATAAATGTCGAAGCCAACTTCCATCCGGAAGCCAAGGCGGAGGAGCAAACGGATTGTGAGCTACCATGGTTTCCATATGATCAATCGTTGCAGATATGCTGACATTATTATCAGGAATAAACATACAACAATGAGAATGAACAAGTGCACAAACTCCTCCTTTTGAGGCTAAAATCACATCCAAAGTATAACGATTCTGTAAAACCACCGTTCTCATTGCAGATACCTCCTGGTTGAGATTCTTTAAAGCCTTTATGGTATCATTGAATAATCCTTCAGTCCAATTTGCTAGCCGATGGAGGTCCCTATAGTTCATTGCTGCGCCCACTGAGGGCAGCAAGGCCCGAGAGATCTGGGTACTGATATATTGGTTTAAGAGCAAATAAACCTCCCGACGATTTCGTAGTCTAAGAGAAGATGGTAACTTACTAACCTTATACAACAATGGAACCACGAGACCCAATGTACATGTGCCTGTGAGGTTTCGAGGAATGGCTTTGTATGCTTTTTCGCCACAAAGCAACCATAACTCTCTTTGGAGTAAATAGCTGATATTACTACTCTGTTGGGACCAATTAAAGGCTGCAGTCAATAAGGAACTGATATGAAATTGCTCATCTGTGGCATTTGCTAAGCCAGGGATAGAAGAATTCAGACTCCAATTTGCATGGTAGGATTCTTTCCTAGTTTTTAGCCATGCACTGGTATCGCTTCTATAGCACTGAGATTGGTCACTGTATGTTCCTGTAAGAGAACAAGAGCTATTAAAAGTGAAATTCAATGTATATCGACAGTTTGGATATATGCCCCATGAATCTTTCCCCTCTTTAATTTGAAAACAAATGGGGGCAGGCTCATGGAGGGTCAATTGTACTGGAGGCCAAAAAGTTTGCTTAGGGGATATAATATTAGTAAATTGAAAAGATCCATTGACAGGCACACCATGAAGCATTATGCCTGAATGACTGGCAAAAGAAGGCATGTGCATACACAACCAACATTTAGAAGCATTCAATAAACTGGTAAACATAATCATATCTTGTACAAAAATATTATTCCTCCATATCTTATGATAATTTTCTCCCCTAAAAGTCTTATTCAACAACGCTGTTCTTCTAGTTCGAAAGTGGCTGAGCCGTGGATACTGCCAGCCAGAGTAGGAAGCTGACAACTGCTTGCCAGCTGATGAGGTGAAATATGGTGGTTTCAACTGGACTGGGTCATCTGCTTCTCCTTGTATAACGGTGCAGCAAAGGATGGCAAGGCAAATGGTTAGGAAGACGCTTCCGCAGTTGAGGAGGCTCGCCATGGCCGCACGCATCGAACTGGAACCCACAAAGGCTTGTCCTCGACGTCCACTGCCGTGTCCCCTCGTCCCCACGTGATCAGCGGGACAGGTCCATGCCACGTGGGATCAGGCAAGCGTCGGTACACCACCAAGGGGCAGGGGAGTGCCTCCTCCTTCCTAAAATGCAATTCAGCGGGGGTATGGGTCCTAAGATGTGGATATAAAAGATGGTAAAGTACAAAAAGAACTTGGTGAACTGCTGAAGGGATATCTGCTGTTGGTATGCTTCGTCCGCCAAGCTGTTTAAGGAATAGTGTTTTGAACGTCAGGTGTGCTCTTTCCACTATCGCTTGCCCTGTGGAGTTAAAGGGTATACCATGAGTTAATTCCACAACATACAAAATTCCGAAAATGTTTTAGAAATATATCCTGGACCATTATCAGTTTTGATACGCGCAGGTTTACCCATGACTGAGAAACAGCGGATAGTGTGCTGAATGACATGCCAAACTGTTTCCCCCCTCATGGGCGTAGCCCATATGAATCCAGAGTGGGTGTCCACCGTGAGGTGAACCTTGGAGAGTGGAGCCAACACAGGTGTGTGTGTGACATCCATCTGCCAACACGCCAATGCAGACGTGCCCCTAGGATTGACAGCATCAAAAGGAATGGCCAGCTGAGATTTAGAACAAGAAGCACATTGGGAAACTATATCCCTTGCTTGGGAAACTATATCCCTTGCTTGGGCCAAGGGAATAGAAAAATGCTTTGCCAATGCTTTCGCAGGAAGGTGAAAGGTGTTATGACATAGTATAGGATCAGAAAAGAGAGAAAAGGCAGAAATCTCCCTCAAAGATGCATCTGCTCTTGCATTGCCCTCTGCTAAATACCCTGGGTGCGATGTGTGGGAGCGAAGATGTGCAACATAATAAGGGAACTCTCTGTGCTGAAGTAAGGCCTGCAGGGCAAGAAACAAGGAAAACAAGTCAGAATCCAAGGAAGGAGTTATATAAGATATTGGTAAAATAGCAAAAAGGTGATATACATACTGAGTATCCACAATAAGATTGAAAAGGTTGAGTAGGAAAGGATTGAAAGGCAAGAATCACAGCTGCTAGCTCAGCTCACTGAGCAGAAGACTGTGGGGGGGGGGTAAATAAACATTTCCATTGTCCTCCCTCCTCCCATGTCACTACCCCCCTACTTCTTGTTCCATCCGTGAAAAGGATCAATGCAGAGGGGAGAGGTGTGAGAGACAAGGGGATAGCCAAAACATAGGTGACCTGTGTCAGAAATGTCAAACGGTCATCCTTTGGAGGGTTAAAAATGATAATACCTATAAAATCAGCCAAGGCAATTCGCATGGCAGCATTTGTTATGAATAAATGCTGCTGTTCAGTCTGTGAGAAGGGCAGATATATTGATGCAACATCAGAACCGCTCAAAGCTATAGCACGTGAACGTCCTTTGATAACAATGTCTGATGTGGATTCAACTATGGAATAAATGTTTTTAGGTGGGGTGTGTGGTAAATGTAGCCATTCTATAATGCAGATTGTCTTCTTTTTTCCGTCTGAGCATATAAAATTCCTGTTGGCAACAACGGTGTAGCAAACACTGCCAGATGCAGCTCGTGTGCAGAGGCTTCTGTGATCCTGTCCACAAGAATAGATCGCAGGTGCTGATTAACGGTTTGTAATGCAGTGATCATTGCCGAAGTGACCTGGATTACATGTGCTGGATCCTTGTGTCCCGTGAGCGCTGAGAACAAGGGTGATAGTGTGCTGGTAGGTAATGCAAGGATAGAGCGAGCCCAATTCAAATGCCCAAGAAGTTGTTGTAATTGCACAAGCTTCATGCTTGAAGGGATAGTCAGTTGAGGAACAATAGGCAGCGCTGCTTGTGCAGAGACTTTATGTCCCAAGTAGGTGGCAGGCAACGTCAATTGAATTTTTCAGGTGCTATACAGAGTCCCGCTTCCGCTAATGTGGCAGAAAGTTCTTGAAAAATGCCAGGCGGGAGTTCCTTAGCAGCAATTAAAATGTCATCCATAAAATGATAACATATAACCTCTAGGTGGCGCCTGTGGAAAGGTTTCAATGCTTCACTCACAAAATGCTGACAAAGTGTAGGGGAGTTCCGCATGCCTTGAGGCAGGACAATCCACTGATATTGCTGGGTGGGCTGCGAATTGTTATATACTGCCAATGTAAAAGCAAACCGTTCCCTGTCTGCTGGAGCCAGTGGGATGAAGATGGTTCAATGTAGCCGAAAGTCAATTGTTCAGAAATAAGCTGGTCAGAGATAGCTGGTGCCACTGCTGCGGATTTTTCTTTTGGTAGAGGCCACTGTTCTACCCACCCTGGGGTATCGGTGATCCTGGTTTGCCACACTGGAAACAAGTTGTATCGGTGGCTACAGGCTGGTTTTCATTTAGCGCTGCTGCCAGCAGATGAGTCTTGCGGGTGGCTGTATCAACAGACTGACAAATGCGAAGCATGGCTGCTGTGTCTGTGGCAGGATTGTGTATTATCAGTCGTAACGCAACCTTACAATCCGCATTGGCATTTTCAAAGGCCAATTGTTTGATAATTATTTGTTTGGCTTCAGGATTTTCAATTTGACGACTCACTGCTGTCAGCAGCCTGTCCATAAAGGAAGAATATGATTCTCTTGCCTCTTGCCTGATTGAACCCCACCTTGATTGAATACTGGGTTCTGGGATTTTTCTCATTGCTTGTTTAGCAGCAAGAGCAGTGTCCCTCAATAAGATTTTCAGCAGTGTGTCTTGCACTGAAGCTTGAGCGAAGGGACCATGCCCCAACATGGCATCTACAACATCTCCGAGGGTAATATTTGGATTATTTCCCCTGATTTGTTGAAACAAGGCTGGAGCATAAGCACGGCAAGCAGTTTCCCATTCGTGGGCAAACAAAACACCTGCTGATGGGGGTAACACTGTACGTGCCAAAAGCTTGATGTCATCTGGAACCAAAAGCTGGGCTAATGTGGCTTCCAAAAGAGCCCATGTAAATGGGGCTTGAAGTCCATTTGTCCTTACTGACAATTGCAGCTCTTTCAAGATTTTAAAGTCAAAAGGTTGGTGCTGGGCTTGAGTTCCTGCTGGAGCACCAGCAGGGGGCACAATGACAGGGAATGCCATAGTATCCTGAATTAAGGAACAGGCAAGGACTGCACGTTGAAAAGGGGTAGCTGGTTCTGCCGCTGAAAGATTAGGATCATTGCCAGCCAGACCACGGTATTTTTGCAGGATTGGGTCCTCTGGTGAGGAACTGTAGTCCGGAGGTTTGGGGTCTGGAGCTGCTGCTGGCAAGGCAAGTGCTGGTAAGGCAAATATCGGAACAGAGGCTAACACAGCAGGCTGGACTAAAGAAGCTGAAGGTTGTGTTGGCAATGCAGCCAGGGAGATACTTTTTGGTGATAAAGAGCCCATGGCGTACCGAACCTTGCACCATGCATTTAGAATCCGAACACCTATGCTGGGGTGCCCATGAAAATGTGCACCAATCTTGTCCCAAAGTTTTAATTCCCAAGTTCCATCCTGGGGATACCAGGGGCAATGTTCTTCGATGGCCAGAATGAGCTGTATCAAATCACCCTCAGGAACTTCCAATTTGTTGGAGGAGAGGAGAAATTTTAAGTCTTTTAAAAATTTCTGTTGGGGAGTAGACAAAGGGCTGCCCATTTTTCCAAAATCAAGATAAAAGGGATCGTACTCACCAGGGATCCGAAGATGATTAGCGCTTGAAACCCTTGCCGGGCGTGGTGAGCCGATGATATCCGTTGTGTGGATCGAAAAACCTCACACGGTTTTCTTTTAAAATCCTCTTAGTCTGCCTCAGACTGTTTTCTTTAAGTTGCCTCTCTTCTTTAAGTAGCCTCACACGTATTCTTTTAGTCTGCCTTACACGGGGAACCACTTGTCGGAGCCAGCCGTTACAAAATGGTGCTGTTTAGCATAAAATAAAGACACAAAGAGCCAGCAATATTTTCATGGATGGAGGGCAGCTCCTTTCCAGCTTCTTCTCTCCTCTCCAGTAACTTTTATTATCCTTTGTTCTCTCTCCAGCTGCATGGCCGTTTTCCAGTGTCTCACATTACCTACATCCGGTCATGGCTTAAACCCACCCATCGCCAAATAAGGTTATACTGCCCGGGGGGGGGGCATAGCTCCATATAAGGCTATGCTCTTCATACATTCATACATTGTACTTCATACTTCATACATTCATACATTGTAAAGCTCAGAGTGCTGGTCAGCCGAGGTCAGGGGGCACCCTGCAATATTACAAGCCTTTGCCGTGCCTTTATGACTCCCACATAAATGGACTTCAAAAAATCTCTCAAGAAAACAAGTCAATGTTGAACTACAAAATAACAGAACAGGAGGTGGAAGGTGCCATTCAGAACATGCAGTTGGGCAAATCTCCAGGGCCAGATGGTTTAACCTCAAAATAATACAACCACTAAAGGAGGTTTGTAATGAAATTTTGGAGGGGGGGGGGAGCGCCAGAGTCGTGGAAAGAAGCTTATATTACACTAATACCAAAAAATGAGTCTGAAAAGACGCAACTTAAGAATTACCGCCCCATATCCCTGCTTAATGTGGATTACAAAATTTTTGCAGACATTTTGGCTAAAAGACTGAAAAAAGTCCTAGTAGAGGAGATACATAAGGACCAAGCGGGCTTTCTCCCGGGCAGACACTTGTCTGACAATACGAGAAATATAATTAATATTTTAGAGAAGCTGCAAGTGAATATTAACACTAAAGCTGTCTTAATCTTTGTAGATGCAGAGAAAGCCTTTGACAATATTTCTTGGAGTTTCATGAAGAAAAATCTTCAGGGGATGGGGGTTGGCCAAGGGTTTGAAAATGGTATAGGTGCAATTTATTCAGAGCAAAAGGCCAAACTAATAGTTAACAATGTGGTAACAGAGGAATTTAAGATAGAGAAAGGGACACGACAAGGCTGTCCAATTTCCCCATTGCTTTTTATTTTGGTCTTGGAGGTTCTGCTAAACATGATCAGAAGGGACCGTTTGATCAAGGGTATACAGGTCAGAGCTAAACAGTACAAATTGAAAGCTTTTGCAGATGACTTAGTATTGACGTTACAGGAGCCAGAATCTAGTACTAAAAGAGTATTAGAATTGATTCAGGAATTTGGTCATGTGGCAGGATTTAAGTTGAATAAGTTAAAAACTAAGGTGCTTGAGAAAAATTTAACACCGAGTAAGAAAGAGAGGTTTCAGAAGGAGACAGGTTTAACATTACTCAAGAAAGTAAAATACCTGGGGGTGAATATGAACGCTAAGAATTTAAACTTATTTAAAGACAACTATGAGAAATGTTGGTCAGAAGTGAAAAAGGACTTAGAGATATGGTCAAACTTGAAGCTTTCCTTGTTAGGTCGAATTGCTGTCATAAAGATGAATGTATTGCCAAGAATGTTATTTTTGTTTCAATCATTGCAAATTTTGGACAAAATGGACTGTTTCAAGAAGTGGCAGAGAGACATTTCTAGATTTTTCTGGCAGGGCAAGAAGCCCAGAATAAAATTTAAAATATTAACTGATGCAAAGGACAGAGGTGGATTTGCCCTGCCAGACCTTAAACTTTACTATGAGTCAGCAGCATTTTGCTGGCTGAAAGAATGGCTGCTTCTTGAGAACACAGACATTTTGGATCTAGAAGGTTTTAACAATGTTTTTGGGTGGCATGCATATTTGTGGTACGACAAGGTTAAAGCACATAAAGCATTTAAAAATCATATTGTCAGAAGAGCATTGTTTAATGTCTGGATAAGATATAAAGACTTACTTGAAAACAAAACCTCAAGGTGGTTATCACCAATGGAGGCGAAGGCTCAGAAAAAACTTAATATGGAGGTCAAATGGCCAAAATATTGGGAAATTTTGGAACAAGAAGGAGACAAATTGAAATTGCAAAATTTTGAGAAATTAAAAGATAAAGTGCGAGACTGGCTTCATTACTATCAGATAATGGAGGCATATAACTTGGATAAGAAAATTGGCTTCCAGGTGGAAAAATCAAAATTAGAAACAGAACTGTTAGAACCTAAAACTAAGACTTTGTCAAAGATGTATAACTTGCTGTTGAAATGGAATACTCAGGATGAAACGGTGAAATCTGTTATGATTAAATGGGCACAAGATGTTGGACATAACATTATGTTTGCTGACTGGGAGCAGTTATGGACCACAGGTATGAAATTTACGGCATGTAATGCCCTAAGAGAGAATATTATGAAAATGATATACAGGTGGTACATGACACCAGTCAAGCTTGCAAAAATCTATCATTTGCCCGATAATAAATGTTGGAAATGTAAAGAAACTGAAGGTACATTCTTTCACCTTTGGTGGACATGCCCAAGGATTAAGGCTTTCTGGGAGATGATCTATAACGAAATGAAAAAGGTATATAAATATACCTTCCTGAAGAAACCAGAGGCCTTTCTCCTGGGCATTGTCGGCCAATTGGTGCCAAAGAAGGATAGAACTTTCTTTATGTATGCCACAACAGCAGCAAGAATACTCATTGCAAAGTACTGGAAGACACAAGATCTACCCACCTTGGAAGAATGGCAGATGAAGGTGATGGACTATATGGAACTGGCAGAAATGACTGGCAGAATCTGAGACCAGGGAGAAGAGTCGGTGGAAGAAGACTGGAAAAAGTTCAAAGATTATTTACAGAAACACTGTAAAATTTATGAATGTTAGAATGATGTTGGATAGAAACTAAGTGGTCTTCTGCTGTAATGATATAAGGGAATAGAATATGAGAAAGTGGTTATTAATAGGTAAAAAAATTAATGTTATAATATTTAAAAATTGAAGATTAAGATGAATGAAAAGGGGAGGGATTTGCTGAATTAACAATTGGAACTGGAATTCAGAAAAGGAAGGCGTGAGGAGGTCCGGGAAATAAGCAAATGAAAAATATGTGATGGAAAGATTGAACTGTTTTTTAACTATTTTTATTTTGTATTTTTCTTTTTTCTTTTTCTTTTGCAATTTTTTTGAAAATCTTAGTAAATATCTTATATAAAAAAACAAAAACAAAAACTACTATGCACCGATGTTGCAGGAATATGCTTTCAATAGCTCATTTACTTTCATTTTTTAAAGAAATAAGTTAAATTAAACCCATGTTCCTTCTTCTTACTGTCCTTATAGCAGGTCAGATCATTGGTCCATATATTCTAGTCCTGCCCTATTGCAACTGGCAATGGATCTTTGGCAACTGGGGGTGGGTGCCTTCAGAGGAGACGGGAACAGCATTTTCTGTTTTGCTTTAAGTGGCAAGGCATACTGGGCTGGCCCTGCATAAGAGCCCTGTGAGGTAGGTTACAGGGAGAAAGAATGGCTGTTCTTAGATCACCCAGGGAGCTTTGCGTCTGGGTGTGAATATAAACTGAATTCTTCCTGGCCCAAGTCCAATGAGTCTCACTGCTACTCCACAATTTCAAGGCATTCAATCTGTTCTGTAGAGGGTCCTGGGTAGGGAAACAGAAGAAATTCATTTGGTTTGCATATCGAGCTAATTCACACTTTCTAAACTAAGAAGAGTTTGTATTTGATATCCCACTTTATTGCTACCCTGAGGAGTCTCAAAGCAGCTAACATTCTCCTTTCCCTTCCTCCCCACAACAAACACTCTGCCCAACACATCTCAGAGAGAACACTCTGAGAACACTCTGAGAAGTCTCTCAGCCCCACTCACCTCACAGAGCGTTTGTTGTGGGGGAGGAAGGGAAAGGAGAATGTTAGCCACTTGGGACTGCCAGTCAGCGCCAGCGATTAATGGTGGATTTCCCTCCGAGCTCCGGAGGGAGTCTGCTCCACGAGTTCGGGTCTGGCCGCTACGGCGAAGCGGGGACCCTCAAAAATCACAGGCGCGGAAGCCTGTGAGCGAGGAGACTCGGCGGGCACCTTTGCGCCCCCCCAAAACCGGGAAGGAGCCTTTTTAAAGGCTCCGGAACGGTAGCGGGTAAGTGGCACGGTGCTGAGAGTCATCATCGGTCCGTGGAGTGAAGCCACGTCGCCATTTTCGGAGAGCGCTGATTCCTTCCTGAAAATTGGTCTAAAGTAACTACCCGTGAGTAGGATTCAAAGATTTATTTGGATTTGGAACTAATTTTAAGAAATTCGGCTGGAAATGGGAAAGGCATAAAAAAGGAAGTCTGCCTTTCCGGACTGCAGAAAGATCAAAGCAAAGAGAGTGCAAAGCTGTAACTTGAGAAGGACTATCCTTGAAAATGAGCAACCTTAACATTAAAACAGCATCTCCCCTCTTGCATGCAGGAGCAGAGGGGGAAGAAAGTGTATTTTATACACCTGCCTGAAAAGGGAACTTTGAAAAATATATCTGCTGTCTCAAACCCTGGGAACGGACTGCCTTGATAGGGAAGCCGATTAAAGGACTGTCAATTTGTTAGGGGAAATTTCTTTGATCTGACATTTAATTTAACTCTGTGAAAGATACTGAATTGCTGGACTGTTTTGAGCTTGGAACAACTTTGGGAACTGCGACAGTAGCCCTCTTTGAGACATTGTGGACTTTTAAAGGAGACATTTTGTTGCTAAAATTGCAAATTGAAGTTGGAAGTTTCTCCCCCTAGAGGATTCTGTTGTAACAGTAACATTTAAGACTTTAGCAGCTAAGCCACTGGAAATTTCCCTTTCAAAACAAATCTACAGGCGTGAGAACGACCTTGGCTGTGTGTGAGAGTGTTATGGCAGATGATAGAACCACTAGGTCTGGTAAACACTACAAGACTGACACTTCACACCAGCGAAGGGCCTCACTATCAGGCACAGTAGCAGCTGCAGCTGTGCAGACAAAATCAAAAGCCATGTCATCTGACGCATTGGCACAAGCACTTTGCAAAATAAATGAATCTTTGGAATTTCTGACAAAACAGGGGGCTGAAACAATTAAACAAGGTGCAGAGACCAACAAACAAGTGGCTGAGATTTCATCAAAAATTGATTTGAATACAAAAAGCATCAATGAATTGGGTAAGAAGGTGAATTCTAACACACAGTCTATTGAAAAACTTTTAGAAGAATCGGCCACAACTCGAAAGATTGCAGAGGAAGCTAAGGGTATTGCAATTGTTACTCAGGAAAAGATACCACCAGTCTATAAAAAATTAGATCACGAGCTGACTTTGTCTATGCTTGAATTACAAAGAAAAGAGAGAAATTTGAGAATTAGAGCAGTACCTGAAAGTGAGAAGGACAATTTGGTGGACTTTCTTACGAAAGAATTTTTGGAATTTTGGCAACAGGAGTTAGAGAAGGAAGAATTTAGGACTTCCGGTCGGCGCCAGTGTTTAATGGCGGTCCTTGCCTCGAGCTCCGAGGGAGGACTGCTCCGCAAGATTGGGTCTGACCCGCTACGGCGAGCGGGGGACCCCTAAAACCACAGGTGCTGAAGCCTGTGAACAAGGAGACTCGGCGGGCACCTTTTGCGCCCCTCGGTACTGTGAAAGAGCCTTTTTAAAGGCTACGGAGCGGCATCGGGTGTGAGCACGGTGCTGAGAGTCGTCACCCAGCCTGCGGAGTGAAGCCGCGTCGCCATTGAACAGAGAGCGCCGATTCCTTCCTGAAACTGAAATTGGACTACAAAACCCGTGAGTAAGATTGACAGACGGAACGGGACATTAAAAGTTGAATTTGAAAATTTGGCTGAAAACGGGAAAGGCATAAAGTAAGGAAGTCTGCCTCCCCGGATTGCATGTAAATAAAGCAACGAAAGAACAAAGCTGCATTTAAATGAAGGCACTTTTAAGTTGTTAAAACCTGACATCGGACTTAAACTTCCCCCCAATAAGCAGGAGAAGGGGGGGAGTAAGATTGGAAATTTATAAACCTGCTTGAAGGAGCGGAGGAAAGAGTTCTTCCACTGTCAAAACCCTGAGTCGGGCTGCCGGAGTAAGGCACCGGGCAACTGAACTGTCAATTTAAACTGGATATAAAGTTGGGGTTTTGACTGAAACAAAGTTATGAGACTTTAATGGAGTTACTTTGTGAACATTTGAGGATACTGAAACTGTAATAAGTTTTGACTGTGGACTGTTGGACTCTGTTCTTTGGATTCTTTGTTCCCTGCCTTATGTGTCTCTGACTGTTTAAATTGGATACAATTAAATGCTCCCTCTAGAGGACTTAAAGAAAATCTGTTACTGTGAGAGGGAAAGAGTGGAACTTTCCACTTCCAAGTCTTTCCTGTGAGAACTGACCTTGAGGACATGAGTAGCCAACCAGATGAGATAACAACTAGATCCAAAGCAAAACAAACTCAGCAAACTCAAAAGAAAAGGGGTTCGATGCAAGGCACAACACCAGCTGGACAGGAAAAAGTACCAACTGCATCTATGGAGTCAATGACACAGGCATTGCTCAAAATAAACCAGTCTTTGGAAGCACTGACAAAACAGTCAGCGGAGAATACAAAAAAATTGAATGATCTGACAACAAGATTGGACTTGAACACGGCAAGCATAGCCTCTAATACAGATTCTATAAATAAACTTATTCAAGAAAATTCTGAAACAAGAAAGATTGCTCAAAGTGCAAAAGATACAGCAGAAGAAACTAAGAGGGAGCTTGCACCAATTACAAAAAAGGTGAATGAACATGACGCAACTTTGTCTCTGTGGGAACTTCAGAGAAAGGAGAAAAACCTTAAATTAAGATCAGTTCCAGAGGAGGAGAAAGACAGTCTGGTAGAATTCCTCACTGAAAATATTTTGGAATTTTGGCAGGACGAATTTCAGGAGGAAGAATTTGAAATAACAACGGCCTTCCGGTTGGGCAGAAGGCAAGGCAAGAAGCCTAGGGATTGTTTGATTACACTGAGATCTAAAGAAGAAAGAGACAAAATACTAAATTTACACTACCAAAAGGCTCTTGTAATTCAGAATTGTCAAGTTCAGATCTTTAAAGACATCCCTAAATATATTTTGGAGGTGAGGGCCTTCTACAAAGATCTGGTTTATCTTCTGAAGAAGAACAGTATACCTTTCAGGTGGGAGTTCCCACAAGGACTGTCCTTTAACTACACAGGAAGGAAGATCAAAATAAAAACAGTTCAAGACAAAGAACTGTTTCTGGAAAGAAACCAGGAGGACCTACAGAAAGGAACAGTAGACACAACAGTAGAGAAAGAACCAACAGACATTGCAAATCTCTCATTTGGACTCTTACTACCATCAGAGGAGGAACAAAAACTTGGAGCAGTTGGAGGAGTAGGTACATAGTACCAAGATGTCTCTGCAACTTCTCAGTTGGAATTGTAATGGTCTTAACCTCCCCAGGAAGAGACACCAAGTCTTTCATATTTTGAAAAGAGAGCAATTGGACCTAATATGCCTACAAGAAACGCATGTGACCAGGACACATAGGAAATTACTTGTAAATAAGAGGCTTGGACAAGAATTCATTTCATCAGATAAAGTCAAAAAAAGAGGCGTCGTGATTTATGCAAAAGAAAAATTGGCTCCTAAAATGATTTTTAAAGACGAACAAGGAAGATATTTGGCAATAGAAATACAAGTTCAAGGAGAAAAAATTATGATATTGGGAATATATGCACCAAATGAGGGGAAGGCGGAATTTTTCAAGAAGTTGCATGAGACTTTAATGGACTATCTGGACTTTAAAATTATAATGATGGGAGACATGAATGGTGTTGTCTCCACCAACATGGATAAGGCACAGAGACAGACAATCTCCAACGATGGAAGACTTCCAAAGATTTTTTTTGAGATGACTGAAACACTGGACTTGATTGACATTTGGAGAGTAAAGAACCCTCTGGAGAGGGAGGGAACTTTTTTCTCTGAAGCAAAAATGACCTGGACAAGGATTGACCAAATTTGGGTAACTAGTTGTATGGCACTGAAGATAAAAAAAGCAGAAATCTGCCCAAAGACTTGCTCCGACCATAACGCAGTGAAGATAGAGATGAAATTAACAACAACTGGAACCTTCAGATGGAGGATGAATGACACCCTATTTAGAGATGAAGAGATCTACAAGAAGGCCCAAAAAGCATTGAAAGATTATTTTGAGATAAATTTGAGAACTGATGTGGAAAAAAGAACAATCTGGGACGCTAGCAAGGCCGTGATGCGAGGTTTCCTAATACAACAAAACTCCATAAAGAGGAAAAAACAGAATGAGAGAAAAGAAAAACTTTTGGAAAAGATAAAAGAAGCCGAAAAGAAATTGAGGTCCAAACCAAAGTCTCATGAGATTTTGAGAGAAATAAAGTATTATCAGACACAATATATGGAACTGATGAATCAAGAGATAGAATGGAAGATAAAACAAATGAGACAAAGAACATTTGAATCGGCAGACAAATGTGGGAAACTCCTGTCATGGCAACTGAAAAAGAGACAAAAATTGAATACTGTGACAAGTCTGGAAATGGAAGGAAAAATTATCCACAAACCAAATGAGATAAATAACTGTTTCCAAAGTTTTTTTTAGGAAACTATATGCACAAGGGCCGGTTAATGAGCAAGAAATAGAAGAATTTATTAAAAAGTACGGACTACCAAAGATCTCAGATCAAAGTAAAAGGATTTTGAATGAGAAAATAACAGGACAAGAAATAGAGGATGCCATCCAGAAGATGAAATTGGGAAAATCTCCGGGACCAGATGGCTTGACTGCTAGATACTACAAGGCATTGAAGGAATGGATAATACAACCATTGAAGGAAGTTTGTAATGAAATTTTGGAAGGGAAAAAGGCACCCGAATCGTGGAAAGAAGCTTTTATTTCACTTATACCGAAAACAGAGACTGAAAAGAATCAGGTTAAAAACTACCGCCCTATATCATTACTCAATGTGGATTATAAAATTTTTGCAGACATTTTAGCAAAAAGACTGAAGAGAGTTTTGGTGCAGGAGATTCATAAGGACCAAACAGGCTTTCTCCCAGGGAGACATATGTCAGACAATGTAAGGAACATTATAGACATTTTAGAGTTGTTGGAAGTAAATATTAATAGAAAAGTAGTGATAATTTTTGTGGATGCGGAGAAAGCCTTTGATAACATTTGTTGGACCTTTATGAAGAAGAATCTTCAAGGGATGGGGGTAGGCCAAGGATTTGAAAACGGTATAGGTGCTATATACTCTAAGCAAAAAGCAAAGTTGATTGTTAACAATGTGGTAACGGAAGAGATTCCTATAGAAAAAGGTACACGACAGGGATGCCCAATATCACCCTTACTTTTCATAACAGTCCTGGAGGTCTTGCTGAACATGATTAGAGGGGACCAATTGGTCAAAGGTGTTCAGCTCGGAGCTAAAGACTATAAATTAAGGGCATTTGCAGATGATTTGGTATTGACTTTGCAACAGCCAGAGACTAGTACTAAAAGAGTCTTAGAACTAATTGAGAAATTTGGTCAAGTAGCAGGATTCAAACTGAATATGCAAAAAACCAAAGTGTTAGAGAAAAATCTAACAATGGCAGAAAAAGAGAAGTTTCAGAATGAAACTGGTTTAACAATAACAAAAAAGGTGAAATACCTGGGTGTGAACTTGACTTCTAAAAATGTAAACCTATTTAAAGACAATTATGATAAATGTTGGTCAGAGGTGAAGAAAGATTTAGAAATATGGTCAAGACTTTCCTTGTTAGGCCGAATTGCTGTTATTAAGATGAATGTATTGCCTAGAATGTTGTTTTTATTCCAGACACTCCAGATCTTGGATAAGATGGATTGTTTCAAGAGGTGGCAAAAAGACATATCAAAATTTGTCTGGCAGGGCAAAAAGCCCAGAATAAATTTTAAGATTTTAACTGACGCAAAAGATAGAGGGGGTTTTGCCCTGCCGGACTTGAGACTTTATTATGAATCGGCAGCTTTTTGCTGGCTGAAACAATGGCTACTTCTTGAAAATACAGACATTTTGGATCTGGAAGGGTATGACAATAGATTTGGTTGGCATGCATACATATGGTATGACAAGGTAAAACTGCATAAAGGCTTCAAAAACCATATTGTTAGGAAAGCACTGTATAATGTTTGGATAAGATATAAGGATTTACTGGAAAGTAAAACACCCAGGTGGTTATCACCTATGGAGGCTAAAGAGATAAAAAAACTAAATATGGAGTCCAAATGGCCAAAGTATTGTGAAATTTTAGAACAAGACGGTGAAAGAGTTAAACTGCAGAGCTTTGACAAATTAAAGTCTAAAGTACGAGACTGGTTGCATTACCATCAGATAAACGAGGTATTTAAACAGGACAGGAAAATAGGTTTTCAGATGGAGAGGTCGAAATTAGAAACAGAATTGTTAGAACCCAATACTAAGAACTTGTCGAGAATGTACAATTTGCTGCTGAAGTGGAATACACAAGATGAAACGGTAAAATCAGCAATGATCAAATGGGCACAAGACATAGGTCATGACATAATGTTTGATGACTGGGAACAGTTATGGAATACAGGTATTAAGTTTACAGCTTGTAATGCATTGAGAGAGAATATAATGAAAATGATCTATAGGTGGTACATGACCCCAGTCAAACTTGCAAAAATTTACCATTTGCCCAGTAATAAATGTTGGAAATGTAATGAGACTGAAGTTAGAGAAGGAAGAATTTAAGATAGTGACTGCATTTAGACTCAGCACAAGACAAAATAGAAAGAAGCCAAGAGACTGTTTGATAACTCTAAGATCAAAAGAGGAAAGAGATAAAATACTGAATCTGCATTACCAAAGAACCCTGGAAATTGAAGAATCTTTTGTGGAGATCTTCAAGGACATACCGAAACATATTTTGGACGTAAGAACTTACTACAAAGACCTGGTTGTTTTACTGAGAAGGAACAAAATACTCTTCAGGTGGGAATTTCCTCAAGGCCTATCCTTCAAGTATAAAGGAAGGAAAATAAGAATAAAAACAGTGAGTGATAAAGACAAGTTTCTGAGAGATAACGAAGAAGATCTTCAGAAAGAAGTGGTTGGAGTGGAACCAATCCCATCAGCAAAAGAAATACTAGATATAGCGAACTTATCATTTGGATTGAAGCTACCGACAGACGAAGAACAACTACTCAGAGCAGTAGGGGGTAAATAATTTCATCATGGCTCTGCAACTTCTAAGTTGGAATTGTAACAGTTTGAACCTTCCCCAGAAGAGGAAAAATGTGTTTCATATATTGAAAAAAGAACAATTGGACTTGATCTGTTTACAATAAACACATGTGACGAGGCTACATAGAAAACTACTTATCAATAAAAGATTAGGACAAGAATTCATCTCATCTGACAAAGTTAAGAAAAGAGGAGTTGTGATTTATGCAAAGGAAAAATTGCTACCAAAATTGATGTTTAAAGATGAACAAGGAAGATTTGTGGCAATTGAAATTCAAGTTCAAGGAGAAAAATTTATGATTGTAGGAATTTATGCACCAAATGAGGGGAAATCTGAATTTTTTAAGAAGTTGCATGAGACTTTATTGGACTATTTGGATTATAATTTAATTTTGATGGGAGACATGAATGGAGTAGTATCTACAAATATGGACAAGGCACAAAGACAGGTAGTTTCTAAAGATGGAAGACTACCAAAGACCTTCTTTGAAATGACTGAAAACATGGACTTGATTGATATTTGGAGAACAAAGAACCCTCTCGAGAGAGAGGGAACTTTCTTCTCTGAAGCCAAAATGACATGGACTAGAATTGACCAAATATGGGTCACTAGTGGAATGGCACTGAAGATTAAGAAAGTGGAAATCTGCCCAAAAACGTGCTCCGACCACAATGCTGTAAAGATGGAGATGAAGCTAACAACAGCCGGCTCCTTCAGATGGAGGATGAATGACACCTTATTTAGAGATGAAGAGGTTTACAAAAAGGCCCCAAAAACTCTGAGAGGCTATTTTGAAATAAACTTAAAGACTGATGTTGAAAAAAGAGTAATCTGGGGCGCAAGGAATGCCGTTATGCCAGGATTTTTGATACAACAAAATACAATAAAGAAGAGAAGTAAAAATGAGAAAAAAGACAAGATCTTGGAAAAGATAAAAGAAGGGGAAAAGAAACTAAGATCTAAACCAAAGTCCCAAGAGATTCTGAGAGAAATTAAGCTATACCAGACACAATATATGGAACTAATGAATCAAGAAATAGAATGGAAAATTAAACAAATGAGACAAAAGACATTTGAATCTGCAGATAAATGTGGCAAACTTTTGGCTTGGCAACTGAAGAAAAGACAAAAATTAAACACGGTTACAAATTTAGAAGTTGAAGGAAAGAACATTTACAACCCAAATGAGATTAGAAATTGCTTCCAGAGATATTTTAAAAAATTATATTCACAAGGGCCGCAGAAAGAAGAGGATATAGACGAATTTCTTAAGAAATATGGATTACAAAAAATCTCTCATCAAAGTAAAATACATCTGAACCAGAAAATAACTGAACAAGAGATAGAGGGTGCCATTCAAAACATGCAACTGGGCAAATCTCCAGGACCGGATGGGTTGACTTCCAGATATTATAAAGCTTTGAAGGAGTGGTTATTACAACCTTTGAAGGAAGTCTGCAACGAAATTTTAGAGGGGAAAAAAGCACCAGAATCGTGAAAAGAAGCTTATATTACACTCATACCGAAAACAGAGACTGAAAAGACTCAGCTTAAGAACTACCGCCCTATATCGTTATTGAATGTGGATTACAAAATTTTTGCTGACATTTTGGCTAAAAGACTTAAAAAAGTATTGATGGAAGAGATTCATATGGACCAAGCAGGCTTTCTCCCAGGGAGACATTTGTCAGATAACGTGAGGAATTTAATAGACATTTTGGAAAAACTAGAAGTAAATATAAACACTAAAGTAGTGCTGATATTTGTGGATGCGGAGAAAGCCTTTGACAATATTTCTTGGAGTTTCATGAAGAAGAATCTTCATGGGATGGGAGTAGGTCAAGAATTTGAGAATGGTATGGGTGCAATATACTCTGAACAAAAGGCTAAGTTAATTGTAAATAGTGTGGCTACAGAAGAATTTAAAATAGAAAAAGGGACACGACAGGGGTGCCCAATTTCCCCATTGCTTTTTATATCGGTTCTGGAGGTTTTGCTGAACATGATCAAAAGGGACCAGCTGGTTAAAGGGGTACAGGTCGGAGCTACAAACTGAGGGCATTTGCAGATGACGTGGTACTTACTTTACAAGAGCCAGACACTAGTACGAAAATAGTTTTAGAACCAATTCAAGAGTTTGGTCAAGTCGCAGGATTTAAACTGAACAAACAAAAAACTAAGGTATTAGAGAAAAATTTAACTGCTACTGAAAGGGAGAGGTTCCAGAATGAAACAGGTTTGACGGTGGTTAAGAAAGTGAAATACTTGGGGATTAATATGACGGCTAAGAATGTGAATTTGTTTAAAGATAACTATGAGAAATGCTGGATGGAAGTAAAAAAAGATTTAGAAATATGGTCAAATTTGAAGCTTTCCTTGCTAGGCCGAATTGCTGTTATCAAGATGAATGTATTGCCTAGAATGTTGTTTTTGTTTCAAACATTGCAAATTGTGGACAAGATGGATTGTTTCAAGAGGTGGCAGAAAGATATCTTGAAGTTTGTCTGGCACGGCAAGAAACCCAGAATAAAGTTTAAGATTTTAACTGATGTAAAGGAAAGAGGGGGATTTCCCCTGCCGGACTTTAAACTTTATTATGAATCTGAAGCTTTCTGCTGGTTGAAAGATTGGCTGCTTCTTGAGAACACAAGCATTTTGGATTTGGAAGGTTTTAACAATGTATTTGGATGGCATGCATATCTATGGTATGACAAGGTTGAAGCGCATAAAGCTTTTAAAAATCATATTGTTAGGAAAGCATTATATAATGTTTGGATTAAATATAAAGATTTGTTGGAAAACAAAACCCCAAGGTGGTTGTCGCCAATGGAGGCAAAGGCTGTGAAAAAACTCAATATGGAGGCCAAATGGCTGAAATATTGGGAAATTTTGGAACTTTTAACTGAGTTAAGATTAAAAAAGGATGTGTACAAAAAATGGAAAAGGGGGGAAACCACCAAAGAGGAATTCAAACAAATAGCCAGCACGTGTAGACACAAAGTCAGAAAAGCTAAAGCACAGAATGAACTCAGGCTTGCTAGAGAGGTTAAAAGCAACAAAAAAGGCTTTTATGGGTATGTTCGTAGCAAAAGGAAGAACAAAGAAACAGTGGGGTCACTCAGAGGAGAAGATGGTGAAATGCAAACAGGGGACACAGAAAGGACTGAACTCCTCAATGCCTTCTTTGCCTCAGTCTTCTCCGATAAAGAAAACAATGCCCGACCTGAAGAATTTGGAGCAAATGATTCAGCAAAGGAAACACAGCCCAGAATAACTAAGGAGATAGTACAAGAATACTTGGCTAGTTTAGATGTATTCAAGTCTCCAGGGCCAGTTGAACTGCACCCAAGAGTATTAAAAGAACTGGCAGATGTGATCTCAGAACCACTGGCAGTCATCTTTGAGAATTCCTGGAGAACAGGCGAAGTCCCGGCAGACTGGAGGAGGGCAAATGTTGTCCCTATTTTCAAAAAAGGGAAAAGAGAGGACCCAAATAATTACCGCCCAGTCAGTCTGACATCAATACCAGGGAAGATTCTGGAGCAGATCATTAAGCAAACAGTCTGTGAGCACCTAGAAAGGAATGCTGTGATCACCAATAGTCAGCATGGATTTCTGAAAAATAAGTCATGTCAGACTAACCTGATCTCGTTTTTTGACAGAATTACAAGCCTGGTAGATGAAGGGAACGCAGTGGATGTAGCCTACCTTGATTTCAGCAAGGCATTTGACAAGGTGCCCCATCATATTCTTGTAAAGAAGCTGGTAAAATGCGGTCTTGACTATGCTACCACTCAGCGGATTTGTAACTGGCTGACTGACCGAACCCAAAGGGTGCTCATCAATGGTTCCTCTTCATCCTGGAGAAGAGTGACTAGTGGGGTGCCACAGGGTTCTGTCTTGGGCCCGGTCTTATTCAACATCTTTATCAACGACTTGGATGATGGAATCAAGGGCATCCTGATCAAATTTGCAGATGACACCAAACTGGGAGGGGTGGCTAACACCCCAGAGGACAGGATCACACTTCAAAACGACCTTGACAGATTAGAGAACTGGGCCAAAACAAACAAGATGAACTTTAACAGGGAGAAATGTAAAGTATTGCACTTGGGCAAAAAAAAATGAGAGGCACAAATACAAGATGGGTGACACCTGGCTTGAGAGCAGTACTTGTGAAAAGGATCTAGGAGTCTTGGTTGACCACAAACTTGACATGAGCCAACAGTGTGGCGCGGCAGCTAAAAAAGCCTATGCAATTCTGGGCTGCATCAATAGGAGTATAGCATCTAGATCAAGGGAAGTAATAGTGCCACTGTATTCTGCTCTGGCCAGACCTCACCTGGAGTACTGTGTCCAGTTCTGGGCACCACAGTTCAAGAAGGACACTGACAAACTGGAACGTGTCCAGAGGAGGGCAACCAAAATGGTCAAAGGCCTGGAAACGATGCCTTATGAGGAACGGCTAAGGGAGCTGGGCATGTTTAGCCTGGAGAAGAGGAGGTTAAGGGGTGATATGATAGCCATGTTCAAATATAGAAAAGGATGTCACATAGAGGAGGGGGAAAGGTTGTTTTCTGCTGCTCCAGAGAAGCGGACACGGAGCAATGGATCCAAACTACAAGAAAGAAGATTCCACCTAAACATTAGGAAGAACTTCCTGACAGTAAGAGCTGTTTGACAGTGGAATTTGCTGCCAAGGAGTGTGGTGGAGTCTCCTACTTTGGAGGTCTTTAAGCAGAGGCTTGACAACCATATGTCAGGAGTGCTCTGATGGTGTTTCCTGCTTGGCAGGGGGTTGGACTCGATGGCCCTTGTGGTCTCTTCCAACTCTATGATTCTATGATTCTATGACCTGTGTGTACTGGGAAACTAGGAGTATTTGGTCATGATGGACAAGCATTCAAAGTACACATTTACATTATCTACTGCAGTGGGGTGGGTTTTTTGTACAAATTTTCATTCATTTTGATGAACAGACAACCCAATTAACAGCAGCAGAATTCCAGGTGACCCTGGACATCCAACCAACAACTTTCTGTTCGCCTTACCTTCAAGCAAACAGTCCCTATCACCCACCCTGGACCAGATGTAGCATTGATGAGTGAAATAAGGAAACCATTGTACTTGGAAAGCTGGCATCACAGTAAGTGTTAAGCCTTCTTCCCTGCTAACCAGTTATTCCTTATGAATGCTCCCCTCTGACCTCTGTGGCCATGTCAACTTCACAAACACATGTTTAGAAACACATCAGAGGTATTATGTAACTCCAACCTTCATTTTCTCTGAGTTTATATTGGTATCTCTCCAGGGCAGAGACATGCCTTGCTGGGTATTAGAACTCTGTGGAGTGCAGTATATATCAATTGCACTGTTAACAACCTCTGACTAGCTGCATTAAGTTACATTGTCAGGGTTGTGCAAAAGTCCAGAAAATTTCTTCATTCTTTCCTATCATGCGGCTAAAAGCTGTGTACTTATAATAAGAGAATAGGTATTTTCAGTGATGGCCTCCCCTACATTTGGAAAGCTCTCCCCCAAGAGGCATGCCTAGCACCATCTTTATCTATTTTTAGGCTTAGTATGTTAGTCCCAGATAAATAATATATTCAGACACAATTTGTCATGTAAGGCTTCGGTCAAGGATGGGGGGAAATGGAGGCCCTGCAGTTGTTGTTGGGACTATAAATCCCATCAGCCTATGGCCACTGGCACTGCTGGAGGGGGCTGTTGGAAGGATGGGTGGAAGAACCAGGCAATTTGTGCCCTATTTCAATTGTTCTTCATAAGCTGGAGTTCAACCAGTGGTGCCAACTTGAATAAAATATGGTGGGGGGCCCTCAAGTAAGCCCCACCCCACACAATCACATGGCATGGTGCATGCACACCATTTGAATAACAATACTAATCCACTTTGAGGGGGCCTGGTCACCTCAAATATTTTAATGGGGGGGGGCGAAGGGACCTCAGCCCCGAGGAGTTGGCACCTTTTTTTGGGGATGGAGGCTCCCTCACTCCCCTCTGTTGCTCTCCTTCCTAGTACCAGAAGTATTTAGAATTATTTATGGGAGCAGAGAAAATGTCAGCTGTGGTGTAAATGCAGCTGGAGGTGATTCCTTGCTTTTCACCCCTCTTCAGAGCTTTCCAGAACACTTTGTTTGACCAGCTGATGATTCCTGTGACAAGAAGGACATCCTAATCCTTCTGAACTGAGGTCTGGTTAACGTGCTACATTGTAATTACTGAGAGCTGATGGGAGACACTCTCTCCCTTTGGCATTAAATTCAAGCCCTGACCTTTTCTAACATAATGACTAACTCAACCTTTACACAATAATACATGTGATATTTGGAGAACATCGCGTAGGGTGCCATTTTAACTAATTGGA
This sequence comes from Podarcis vaucheri, assembly GCF_965113315.1. Lineage (NCBI taxonomy): Eukaryota > Metazoa > Chordata > Lepidosauria > Squamata > Lacertidae > Podarcis > Podarcis vaucheri. The sequence continues at coordinate 2,071,385 of NC_138758.1, read as the reverse complement.
TAGAAATAGATTTACAGAAGCAAATGAATTCGCCAATCAGGCACTGCCTTCTTATCTACTTGATGTCATAATCATCTGCTTTGGCACACTCTATAGACTGTTGGCTTTGCTTTAATCACAACCTAACTGGGCTACAAAAATCCAGCTCAGAGTTAGGCAGCACTTGGCAGGGACACAATTCTGCCTCTATTCTGCACAGAATTCTGTGCTGGGAAAACCTCAGAATGGGATACCTGGGAGAATCCAACTTCTTGAGAATCTCACCTTTTCTTTTTAAAGAATGGCAAAGTGAATTCCTAGGCCTTATGCATACAAAGATTTCCTTCAAATTGCACTTGCACTACTCTGTGGTATCTCAAGAGGCAGGGGAGGCATCAAAAGAGATTTCCAGTGCCTGTAAGACAAGGTTTCAAACACCATTCACTGTGAAAGCCAGAATATATTGGGGTGTGTGTGTTGAAGAATAATTAATGCAGAACAAAAGCATTCTAGGAAAATAGCTGCCCAGATGATACCCTATATGCAAAACCAGCAAGATGGGTGCAATCCACATGGGTGATGTTAGAATGGACCTCTCAAATACCAAAACAAGGAGAAAGGACTTGCTAACTCTCACTCATTTTCAGGGCTCTCTGCTCACTCCCAGGTGCAAGCCAAGACAATGGCAAACAGGAACTAGCAGGTGGCATGCATGGGCATGAGGAAGACCTTAATGGTAAGTTGGCACCTTCATTATACTCCTTTGGGCGCCAGGCAAAAATGTTCCTCTTTAACTAGCAATTTGACTGAATAACATTCTATACCCTTTTAAATATGGGAAGGGCTGTGTGTGTGTGTGTGTGTGTGTTCTTGTTTCTGCTATTTATGTTGTTGTTTTTATCTTGTATTTTTATGTTGTGAACCGCCCTGAGATCTACGTATGAAGGGCGGTATATAATTTAAAATTAAACAAATAAATAAGCAAGCAAGAAAGCTCTGTTGCTCTTTATATTAATGCCAGCTCTTGACCTATCTCTGAGGTGGGGTCCAGTGCAGGTTTCAGGTGAATGGGGCTCAGAAGGGCAGCAGGTACAGTCGCAGATGGGCTGGAGGTCTGGTGAAGATCAAAGGGCCAGAGATAAAGGCAGAGGCAGAGTGAGGCAGAAGGTTAAGCTCTAAAGGAGCAATGGGGAGTTAGAGGAGAAGAAGGCAAATAGAAGAACAAAGGCAGGTAAGAGCATAATGAGAGCCTTGCTAGATCAGACCAAAGGCTCATCTAATTCAACAGTCTGCATCCCACAGTGGACAACAGATGCTTTTGGGGAGCCTGCAAGCAGGACCTGAGTGCAGCAGCAACTCTCCCACCTGTGATCCCCACAACAGAGTAATACTTCCTCTGATCCTGAAGGTAGAGCCCAGGTTGGTGACCATCACTCCCACCCAATAAAGTTATCCACAGTGGGTTCAAGTCAACACTGGTCTTCCAATTCAGCCCTTTCTCCTTGGGAGCATCATCCCCCATTCATTCAAGTCAACAGCTGTATTCCCATTGACCTCCTCCACTCCCATCCCTCCTCTGCAACTATCTATATCTGCTCAGTTTTATTTTGATAAGACCCCTGCTGCTTCCCTTGAGTGGAACATCAGCAATGATTTGATGGTTAGGGGATGGCAAAATTCAGCCGTGTGTCCTGACACAGGCAGCTGCAAACTGTTACCAGCTCCTAAATGCTAAAACAAGATCACAATTTGCTCCGGAGTGATAAAATGACCCAATGAAGTGAATTGCACTGTGAAAAATAAATGTAAGATGCTATTGCAGATGCGCAAATGATTATTTCATTATCTGGCCAATGTACAAGCGACAGATACAAATTGTTCCAATCATACAGTGATGAAAAAGTAATGAACAATGGATTCTTGAATGAGCAGAGGAAGAAAATAATGAATTGCAGTTTAAATGAAATCAGGAGTCAATGGACTGGATCACAGACTGTCCTTCAGATGCAGGAATTCTGCTTTAATGCTGCCATTTGTAGGGGAAATTGTCCCTTAAAATAAAAGAAATTTCACTCGGTTTGAGAAGGGGGACAGGCAGAGAGGAGAAGCAGAAGGGAGTACTGCACAGACCCCTGGATAAATTAGCAACAGAACAGATTTTAATCTGTCCCTGGCAGTCTCCAGATATACTCTTCCTCACCAAGTTTTGCTAGTAGGCTTTCAAAGAAATATTCACATTGAAATAATCAGAAGATATATTTGTGTCATCTAGGCAATCCCTTGCTCTCCCTCTGATCCAGCCATCCCCACCCTGGTGTCCTCGAGATATTGGTGGAAATCAACACTCATCAACCCCAGTCAGCTTAGCCAGTGGTCAAGAGAGTCCAGGGCCTTTCAGCAACAGCTATAGGGCCACAGGTTTTCCACCCATGGCTTACAAGGTCTTTTCTTGACCCCAAGCAGCCAGCATCCTCTTGGCTGAAGTCTCTTCAACTTAGGCACATTGAGGCTCCAACTAGGAGGTGCCTTGAAGGTTAGGCACTAAAATGCCATTCTCCCAGTGCTCCCAGGTTTGGCAACTCCACTATCTGGGATCTGAGCTTCAAAAAAGCAAACCTCAGACAGCAGCATGCTTTATTTGGCACCCACTTCAGTGCCTAGCTTTTATTTAGTTATAATAATTATTAATTTATTAAATTTATATCCTGCCCTTTATCCAAAGATCTCAGGACAGTTTACAATATTAAAATACAACATGGAAACACAAAATATAATAACAAACAAACAAAAAAACAAAAAAACACAGAGGCCCTAGGAGGAGAGGAATGTTTTCACCTGGCACCTAAAGATATGTAATGAAGGCACCAGGTGGGTCTCCCTGGGGAGAGAATGCCACAAATGCTCGGTGGGGAGTCACCACCTAAAAGGCCCATTCTTGTATTGCCACACTCTGGACATGTTGCTGGGGTGCACTTTGGTCTTTCAAATTGTGAGGCCAAAATTTTGTGTCCCCTCTCACCTTATGCTCTGCTCAGTTCACGATGTCATAGTTGCATTGTCCAGTGTGGCAAAATTGGTTGCGCTGGCTGCCCTAAATCTGCCTCTGCTCTCGTGGAGGAGGCACACGAAGAAGGACCTCAGATGATGATCACAGAGTCCGTGCTGGTTCACATGGGGAGAGAGGCCGCCCTTAAGGCTTGCCACAACTCCTTACAAATCATTCACCTACCTGCCTCCTCCTCCTCCTCTTCCCCCAAATCCTGCTTTCCTTTGTTGCTGCTCCAGTGGTCACAGTACAGGAAGAAAGGGGGAAAGTCAACACCATGGGAGAAACTGGTGCTCCTGGCTTCTCACATCCTGTGGAACCGTAGTGGCCTGGCAGTCATCCAAGGGGGAGGCGGAGCTCCTTCCTTCCATCTATTCTACCACTGTTAGTGAGAAACAAGGAAAGTAAATGGGACGGGGGGGGGGGAGTGATTTGGACAGGCAGGCTGGAGTGCCTTTCTCCAGCTCTGGTTTGGATCTAAGCCTTTGTGATCATAATGCAGGCCTTATTATGAGATTTGGATTTCTGTCCCAGAGAAATACACCCATAAGAACAAGAGCCAAAGGGGAAGCATCTAGTCCAACGTCTTCTCACAAAGGCCACCCAGATGCCTGTACTGGGAAGCCCACGAACAAGACCTGAGCACAAGAGAAACACTCTCTCCTCTCTTGTGGTTTCCAGAAACTGCTGCCTCTGACCATGGACGCAAAGCATAGCCTCCATGATGCCTTTTAGCCACGGATGGCTCTCTCCTCCGTGAATTTGTCCAATCCTCTTTTAAAGCCATCTAAGCTGGTAGCCATTGCTGTCTTCTGTGGGAATGAGTTCCAGAGTTGATGCACTGCATTCACAAGTCATTCCTTTTCTCTGTCCTGAATCTTCCATTGTTCAGCTTCATGGGAGGCCCACAGGCTCCAGTGCTATGAGAGAGGGAGAAAATCTTTTCCCTCTCCACCTTCTCCAGGCCAGGCATAAATTTCTTCCGTTATGGCACCTCCTCCTTGCCTTTTCTCTAAAGTCCCTAACGCTGCAAGATTTCCCCACAGGGGAATCACTCCACCGGGATCATTTTTGTTGTCCTTTTCTGAATCAATTCTATCTCTACAGAAGCCTTTTTCAGGAGAGGTAACCAGAACTGTACACTGTACTCCAAATGCAGTTCCATTATAGATTTGTATGATAACATTATGATAGCAGTTTTATTTTCCATTCATTTCCTAACAACCCCAGCATGAAACCCACTTTTTTGACAGCTGCTGCATACTGCCCCCTTCCCCCAAAAAAGCTCCAGTCCTCTGCTATTTGCACAACATTGTCCCTGCTGTCATTTGAAAATTGCTTTTTCGCAAGAGAGAAAAGAGCCTCTGGTTCCACTTTAACAGGGTGGCTTCTACAGTCTGCCCCCACCAGCCCCTGCCGGCGTCAAAGTGGTGTAGGAAGATTTGCAACACCTCTGTGTGGAGATGAAGGACTTCTATTTCAGAGCTCAAAGTCTCATGTGAAAGAAAAGGTCATTTCCCATTACAACTTGCTCAATGGCCTTGGAATATTGACTGGGACCTTTTCCTTTTAACAGCATCAACAAAGACCGGCAGAATACAATGATTCTTCAGCTCCATCAATAGGCCTGGATGGATGTCGACGCAGCACACACCAGAGAATAGGATTTGCCTTGCCCGGTAGACCACAATAAATACTGGCAGGGCGAAGAGAAGTCAATGAGGAGGAGAAAAAGATGTCTCTGTTGCACGGAGGTGCATGGGAAGTGGCAGCCGGTTGCTGTCTTAACACATATTGGAGACACACTCCATTAAGAACCTATCAGTCCTTTGGAGGTCGGTGTGACCTTGAGATGCGTCCTGAATAAATGCCAGGAGGATCTTAATCCAGATCAAATTGCAGCTTTCAAAAGTGTGAGAGGAGGGGCTGCCTAATTACAACATTAATAATAATAATAATAATAGTGGGACTATTTTTGTCCCATTGATCTATGCGCAGAGCACTTTAAGAAGTATGAGAAGGCAGGTGCAGAGGAGTTTACAGTATAAACAGCCCCAAATGGGGAGATGATAGAGGGAAGAGTAGAGCACAAAAGCAAAGGGCCTCACCCCCCCCATCAGCTTTGCTAGGGAGCAGAGGGGTGGCTGGCAGTGAAACTGGATTCTTTGCATTTTGAAATGAGAAACTCCCTAATTCGCACTTCTCATACCAAGAGGCGAATTGAAACACAGCTACCCTTCAAAATCCATACTCCCAATTTTGCAGTACTGTTCTCTGTCTAAACAGTACAAACAAAATTGTGTTGTATTAGCAAACCTTGCTGCTGTGACAACAACAGCAAAGTGTTTATCAGGAGAAATTCAGACTAAAATGCTGACAAGGATTTTTCTTTGTTTGCAAATTGCTGTGGAGAACTGAATTTAAGGCTGCAAAAAATGAGAAACCAAATTGGATGGATCCAATTGGCATCAGTTTCAGAAACTATTATTTCCCAGCATAGAAGCCAGCCCCTGGGGGCCAAGCTCCCTTTGGTTCCACAAAGAAATACTTGAGGGGGGTGATTCCCCCCCCCCGTTGATGGGCATTGCCACTGAAATGGTGTGCATGCACCATGACATATGATCAATTGAAGGGGGGGCTTACCTGGGCCTCCAGCAAAATTTTATTCAAGTTGTCACCCCTGTTTCCCAGCATGCCACTGGCTAATTACCATTTGGGGAGCCAGGCCACAATGTCCTTCGTAGAGTGGTGAGAGACTGGGAGCCCTGAAAGGAGCCGGTTCCTGTAAACAGGAACAGTTTGGATTCTTAGATCACGGACTGCAGTTTCTTGAAGATGGACTTCTGGCAAGCGATGGGCTGCACCTCACAACGGTTGGGAGGAATGTTTTTGCCAAAAATCTCAGAAACCTCATCAGGAGGGCTTTAAACTGACTAATGTGGGGGAGGGAGACAGTGCTCCTGAAGGTAGGAGTCTATCAAATGATGAAGATGATCATCCAAATGTCATAGACCAAATGGAGCAAACAGCACGCAGACCTAGTGGTGGGAGGGAAAAATCCTTAAATAAGAGACACGGGGGAATGATTAATGGACTTCAATGTCTGTACACTAATGCGCAAAGCATGGGAAATAAACAAGATGAGCTTGAGCTCTTGGTACAGCAAACTAAATATGACATAATAGGCATCACTGAAACCTGGTGGGATAAGTCCCACAATTGGAATGTAATAATGGGGGGATACAATCTATTTCAGAGAAACAGACCAGACAAGAAAGGAGGAGGAGTGGCGTTATATGTCAGGGATGTGTATACCTGTGAAGAGATCCAAGATTTAGAACCTCAAAGCCAAAGTGAGAGCATTTGGGTCAAAATTAAGGGAGAGAAGAATAACAGAGATCTCATTGTGGGAGTTTACTATAGATCCCCAAGCCAAACGGAGGACATAGATGATGCCTTCCTGGAACAGATGGCCAAGCATGCAAAAGGAAGGGAGCTAGTAGTAATGGGGGACTTCAATTACCCGGATATTTGTTGGATGTCAAACTCAGCCAAGAGCTTAAGGTCAAACAGATTCCTCACTGGCCTTGCAGACAACTTCATTGTCCAGAAAGTGGGAGAAGCAACAAGAGGAACAGCCATTTTAGATCTGGTCCTAACCAATGTTGATGACCTGGTTAGTGGGGTAGAAGTGGAAGTGGAAGGATCATTAGGTGCGAGTGATCATGCTCTTCTGAAGTTTACTATACAGCGGAAAGGAGCAGCCAAGCATACTAGGACTCAATTTCTTGACTTTAAGAAAGCTGACTTCATAAAACTTAGGGAAGTGCTGGGTGAGATCCCATGGATAGTAATACTAAAAGGAAAGGGTGTTCATGATGGCTGGGAGTTTGTTAAGAGGGAGATAGTAAAAGCACAACGTCAGGCAATACCAGTGAGACGGAAACATGGAAGGTGCTTAAAGAAGCCAGGGTGGCTATCTAAAGAACTTTTAACTGAGTTAAGATTAAAAAAGGATGTGTACAAAAAATGGAAAAGGGGGGAAACCACCAAAGAGGAATTCAAACAAATAGCCAGCACATGTAGACACAAAGTCAGAAAATCTAAAGCACAGAATGAACTCAGGCTTGCTAGAGAGGTTAAAAGCAACAAAAAAGGCTTTTATGGGTATGTTCGTAGCAAAAGGAAGAACAAAGAAACAGTGGGGTCACTCAGAGGAGAAGATGGTGAAATGCAAACAGGGGACACAGAAAGGGCTGAACTCCTCAATGCCTTCTTTGCCTCAGTCATCTTCGATAAAGAAAACAATGCCCGACCTGAAGAATTTGGAGCAAATGATTCAGCAAAGCAAACACAGGCCAGAATAACTAAGGAGATAGTACAAGAATACTTGGCTAGTTTAGATGTATTCAAGTCTCCAGGGCCAGATGAACCGCATCCAAGAGTATTAAAAGAACTGGCAGATGTGATCTCAGAACCACTGGCAGTCATCTTTGAGAATTCCTGGAGAACAGGCGAAGTCCCGGCAGACTGGAGGAGGGCAAATGTTGTCCCTATTTTCAAAAAGGGGAAAAGAGAGGACCCAAATAATTACCACCCAGTCAGTCTGACATCAATACCAGGGAAGATTCTGGAGCAGATCATTAAGCAAACAGTCTGTGAGCACCTAGAAAGGAATGCTGTGATCACCAATAGTCAGCATGGATTTCTGAAAAATAAGTCATGTCAGACGAACCTGATCTCGTTTTTTGACAGAATTACAAGCCTGGTAGATGAAGGGAACGCAGTGGACAAGGTGCCCCATGATATTCTTGTAAAGAAGCTGGTAAAATGTGGTCTTGACTATGCTACCACTCAGCGGATTTGTAACTGGCTGACTGACCGAACCCAAAGGGTGCTCATCAATGGTTCCTCTTCATCCTGGAGAAGAGTGACTAGTGGGGTGCCACAGGGTTCTGTCTTGGGCCCGGTCTTATTCAACATCTTTATCAACGACTTGGATGATGGACTCAAGGGCATCCTGATCAAATTTGCAGATGACACCAAACTGGGACGGGTGGCTAACACCCCAGAGGACAAGATCACACTTCAAAATGACCTTGACAAATTAGAGAACTGGGCCAAAACAAGCAAGATGAATTTTAACAGGGAGAAATGTAAAGTATTGCACTTGGGCAAAAAAAATGAGAGGCACAAATACAAGATGGGGGACATCTGGCTTGAGAGCAGTACATGTGAAAAGGATCTAGGAGTCTTGGTTGACCACAAACTTGACATGAGCCAACAGTGTGACGCGGCAGCTAAAAAAGCCAATGCAATTCTGGGCTGCATCAATAGGAGTATAGCATCTAGATCAAGGGAAGTAATAGTGCCACTGTATTCTGCTCTGGTCAGACCTCACCTGGAGTACTGTGTCCAGTTCTGGGCACTACAATTCAAGAAGGACACTGACAAACTGGAACGTGTCCAGAGGTGGGCAACCAAAATGGTCAAAGGCCTGGAAACGATGCCTTATGAGGAACGGCTAAGGGAGCTGGGCATGTTTAGCCTGGAGAAGAGGAGGTTAAGGGGTGATATGATAGCCATGTTCAAATATGTAAAAGGATGTCACATAGAGGAGGGAGAAAGGTTGTTTTCTGCTGCTGCAGAGAAGCGGACACGGAGCAATGGATCCAAACTACAAGAAAGAAGATTCCACCTAAACATTAGGAAGAACTTCCTGACAGTAAGAGCTGTTCGACAGTGGAATTTGCTGCCAAGGAGTGTGGTGGAGTCTCCTACTTTGGAGGTCTTTAAGCAGAGGCTTGACAACCATATGTCAGGAGTGCTCTGATGGTGTTTCCTGCTTGGCAGGGGGTTGGACTCGATGGCCCTTGTGGTCTCTTCCAACTCTATGATTCTATGATTCTATGAGATGCTGACCCAGCCACAGAGACAGGCGAACCACCACCCACCACCCACAACCCCTCTATCCTATAGACATGGAGAGAACCTAAGTTGAACATTCCTTCCTTGTGTCAGGACCACAGCAAGCATCAGGGCTGCAAATGCCACCAGGTGTGGATGACATTGTGGCCTACAGCCCCCCCCCCCCCCGCCTCAAAGCGTCTTACAAAGAGAACAAAACAATAAAATGATCAGTAAAAACAATAAAATACCTCTATGAGATGTTCAAAGGGTGAAATTAACAATAAACTAAAAAGGTAAAGGTAAAGATACCCCTGCCCGTACGGGCCAGTCTTGCCAGACTCTAGGGTTGTGCGCCCATCTCACATCTATTGGCCGGGGGCCAGCGCTGTCCAAAGGCACTTCCGGGTCACGTGGCCAGCGTGACAAGCTGCATCTGGCGAGCCAGCGCAGCACACGGAACGCCGTTTACCTTCCTGCTGGTAAGCGGTCCCTATTTATCTACTTCCCCCCGGGGGTGCTTTCGAACTGCTAGGTTGGCAGGCGCTGGGACCGAACGATTGGAGTGCACCCCACCGCGGGGATTCGAACCGCCGACCATGCGATCGGCAAGTCCTAGGCGCTGAGGTTTTAGCCACAGTGCCACCCGTGTCCCCCAACAATAAACTACAAACAGATTAAAGCATATATCAACATTCTGCAAATCTGGATAGGTTTTTAGAAGATTTTGAAAAGAGCACAGCGAAGGCACTTGCCTGGCATCAATAGGCAGAGAGTTCCAGAGTCTGCCCCGCTGAAAGATCAGTTTCTTACGAATGTGGGACGGGTGCTTTGTGGCAACTATAATTGTGCCAGTTCTGCAGATCAAAGCTGTCAACTGGGGTAAGGCCAGGGGTAAGGCCAGGGGTCCTCAAACTTTTTAAACAGGGGGCTGGTTCACTGGCCCTCAGACACTGCTGGGGGCCAGAATATAGTTTGAAAAAATATGAACAAATTCCTATGCACAGTGCACATATTTTATTTGTGGTGCACAAAAAATAGGAAAAACAATACAATATTTAAAATGAAGAACAATTTTAATCAACATAAACTTATTAGTATTTCAATGGGAAAGGGCTGATCTCCACTAGTCGAACCTGTAGCACCATCCGTCATCCCTACTGGCAGCCACTGTCCTCTTTTACAGAGAAGCTCTTTTAACTCCACCCTCAGTTAGCCACCTACAATCCTTTGCAACCTGCCCTCCCTCCAGCTTGCCATGCTTACAGGCAACCTATTCTGCCATGGGGGTCTTAGCACAGATTGAAAGGGGACTTGCAGAAGGGCGAGACTGCCTCTCAGGCCCAAGCAAGCCAATTTGTTTCCCCCCTGTCAACTTGTCCCTTCCCTGGGAGGAAAAGAACATAGCTCAGTCACCAGCAGCTGCCACTCAGTGCCAAGCAGGCATTTGGCTGATTAACGTCCTGTGGCCTTTTAAATGCGTTTGTGGGAGGGCTTGTTTTTATCTTATTATGTTTTCTGGTGCTCTCATTTTGTATTTCTGTGTTGCAAATTGCCCTGGGATTTTCGGATGAAGGGCAGTGAAATATACTCGGAGTCGAGAGTGGATTTCATGCTCTTTATTCAGCTCATGGCAGTGGGGAATGGAAGTTCCCCCAAAATATCTGCTTTATGTACATTATCTACACAATGGGCCGCACGTGATTGGCTAATTCAGGGATTCTCCTGTAGGCCAATCAGGTTGCGGATTCCCTTCCACCTGGAGCTGGATTGGGTGGCTCCTGCGGACCAATCAGACTTCTGTATTGTTCTAGGACCAATCAGACTGCTCCCTTTTGGATCCTATTGTTCTAGGACCAATCAGACTGCTGCCTTTTGGATCCTATTCAACTCAGTACATAACACCCCTCCCCTCTAAGTTCCAGTCCTGCCCAGGAGGTTGCATTCATAGTCCTCAAGGTACGCCGGCCGCCTATGTGTGCGTTGCGGCCTGGGGTATTCCCTGGTCAGGGGTTTGGGTTCTGGCTCGTGTTCCAAGGATGCTGGCTGTGATGGGGCTGTTTGGTCTGGCACAACTGGCTCGCTCAGTTGTGGTTCTGGTTCCAGTGTCCTTTTGGCCTTGCGGGTCCTCTCTGTATTAACTGATTCTGCCTCCCCTCCTGGTCCCTCCTGCTCCACGGACTGACTGTGGCGGGTACCCATGCCGGGCCTGCCCCAAAATTCTTTGTGTACACTGGGTCCTGGGCCATGAAGGTCCGGAGGTTCCTACCTTCCCCCACCACTACCTCATCCTGAGCTCTGTCGGGGTGAAGGCGGTCCAGTCTGATTGCAAGGCGCCGGCCCATTAATAGTTCAGCGGGGCTCCGGCCAGTCGTTGAGCTGGGGGTGCTGTGCTGTGCTGTGCTAGAAGGAATGTGGCAAGGCGGCACTCCCAGTCCCCTTCCGTCATGTGGCAGAGGGTGTTCTTAGTGGCACCATGCGCTCTGCTTGGCCATTGGTGGCAGGGTGGAATGGCTCCGAGCGGATGTGGCGGATGGCGTTCTGCGCTGTGAAGGTCTGGAATTCTCCTGACGTAAATGCGGTTCCATTGTCTGAGATGAGAGTGTCAGGGAGCCCGTGGGTTGCAAACAGCCTGCGTAGTACCCAGATGGCTGCGGAAGTGGACGGTACCAGTGTGATTTCCAGCCATTTGGTGTAGGAGTCCACCACTATGAAGAATGTTTTTCCCTGAAAGGGTCCAGCAAAGTCCATGTGCAGGCGTGACCATGATGCTCGGGCGGACTCCCAGGACTGGACTGGGGCCCTTGGGGGATCTGGGCGGGATTCTTGACAGACCTGGCAGTGTTTGACCCAGGCCTCTATCTCTCCATCGATCCCCGGCCACCACACATAACTCCTGGCAGGGGCCTTCATTCACACCCCTGGGTGTGTCTCGTGTAATAATAATAATAATAATAAATTTTATTTATATCCCGCCCTCCCCAGCCGAAGCCGGGCTCAGGGCGGCTAACAACAATCAAATAATCAGTCAAATGATCACAAAATCTAAAAATATTTCATTATAAAAATTAATTAAATCAAATTGATGGCAACCAATTAAGCAAAATTCTGTGCAGGTTGCCAGAGGAGGGAGTCAGGCTGCGCCCTGACCAAAGGCCTGGCGGAACAACTCTGTCTTGCAGGCCCTGCGGAAAGATGTCAGGTCCCGCAGGGCCCTAGTCTCTTGTGACAGAGCATTCCACCAGTTTGGAGCCGCAGCCGAGAAGGCCCTGGCTCTAGTTGAGGCCAGCCTAACCTCTCTGAGGCCTGGGACCTTGAGGATGTTATTGTTTGCAGACCGTAGGTTTCTCTGTGGGGCATACCAGGAGAGGCGGTCCCGTAGGTACGAGGGTCCTAGGCCGTATAGGGCTTTAAAGGTTAAAACCAGCACCTTAAACCTGATCCTGTACTCCACCGGGAGCCAGTGCAGCTGGTATAATACCGGATGAATGTGCTCTCGCAGCGAAGACCCCGTAAGGAGTCTCGCCGCGGCATTCTGCACCCGCTGGAGTTTCTGGGTCAGTCTCAAGGGCAGCCCCACGTAGAGCGAGTTACAATAATCCAGTCTGGAGGTGACCGTCGCATGGATCACAGTGGCTAGGTCAGGACGAGAGAGATAAGGGGCCAACTGCTTAGCTTGGCGGAGATGAAAAAATGCCGCCTTTGTTATAGCTGTAATCTGCGCCTCCATAGAGAGGGAGGTATCGAAGATTACACCCAAACTCTTAACGGCCGGTGCTGGCACTAATTGCACCCCCGCAAGAGATGGGAGTTGCCCCCTCGATCCCATATCGTCCCGCCCCAGCCAGAGGACCTCTGTCTTCGAAGGATTTAACTTCAACCGGCTCCCACGTAACCATCCAGCCACAGCTTCCAGACATCTAGTCAGTGTGTCTGGGGCCGAGTCAGGATGGCCATCCATCAACAGATAGAGTTGGGTGTCATCAGCATACTGATGGCAACCCAGCCCAAAACTCCGGACAAGCTGGGCGAGGGGGCGCATAAAGATGTTAAAAAGCATCGGGGAGAGATTTGCACCCTGAGGCACTCCACACACCAAGGAGTGGCGTGATGACAATTCCCCCCCAAGCGCCACCCTCTGTCCCCGACCAGAGAGAAACGAGCGCAGCCATTGAAGGACTGTGCCCTGGATCCCCACGTCGGCAAGGCGGTGGTCCAGGAGTTCGTGATCGACCATGTCGAAGGCTGCTGACAGATCTAGAAGAATCAGCAGCCCCGACCCGCCTCGATCCAGCTGCCTGCGGAGATCATCTGTTAGGGTGACCAGAGCCGTCTCGGTCCCATGACCAGCGCGGAAGCCGGACTGGAATGGATCCAGAGCAGATGTTTCATCCAGAAACCTACCAAGCTGTTCAGCAACCGCTCTCTCAATCACCTTACCCAGGAATGGAAGATTCGAGACCGGGCGGTAATTGGATAGATCTGAGGGATCTAATGATGTTTTCTTTAAGAGCGGACGCACCACCGCCTCCTTCAGTTCCCCTGGGAATATCCCGGTGCCAAGGGACAAATTGATGATATCCCCCAGGGGGCCCCGCACCTCGTCTGGACACGCTCTAATCAGCCATGACGGGCATGGGTCAAGAGGACAGGTGGTGGGCTTTCCAGCTTGGAGGAATCTGTCCACATCGGCTGGAGATATCCGGTCAAAGTGGTCCAATACTGGACCCGAGGACAGTCGAGGGGCCTCCAGTTCCTTTATTGTATCCAAATTGGCAGGGAGGTCATGGCGGAGCAACAGGACCTTCTCCGCAAAAAAGCTCGCAAATGCCTCACAGCTGTGTGTCAGATTGTTATTTAAATTTGGCTGTCCTTCAAGGGACGTTAAAGACCGAATTATACTAAATAATTGTGCCGGGCGAGAGCTAGCGGATGCAATGGAGGCCGAGAAGTAAGACTTCTTAGCGGCCTTCACTGCCATCTCATAGGTTTTCATAAAAACCCTATAAGATGTTCTTGAGGCTCCGTCACGGGCACCCCGCCATACTTGCTCTAGCCGTCTGAGGTCCCGCTTCATTTTTCGAAGCTCCTCGGTAAACCAGGGAGCCCGGTTTCTGCGGGGTCGCAGAGGGCGCTTAGGTGCGATCTCATCAATGGCTGCCAGGAGCTGGCTATTCCAGCCCTCGACAAGCTCAGTCAATGAGTCGCCAGGGGGAGTAAGGTCCCGCAAGGCTTGACGGAATCTATCCGGGTCCATCAGCCTCTGCGGGCGAGCCCAAATCGGCTCTCCACCTAAGCAGGGTGGGGGTGGAAAGTCAATCCTGGCTTTCAGAGCGTAGTGATCAGACCATGGCACCTTCATCGAAGGAGACATGATCACATCTATACCGGCGCCAAAGATCAAATCCAGCGTGTGGCCTGCTTGATGTGTGGGGCCTGAAACAAACTGGGAGAGCCCTAGTGTCGCCATGGAAGACACCAGGTCCAGAGCCTGTGAGGAGGGAGTGGCATCAGCATGGAAGTTGAAGTCTCCCAATACCAATAGGTTAGGGAACTCCAAGGCCCAGCCGGCCACCGCCTCCAGCAGGCCTGACAGGGTGGCTGCTGGTGCGCTAGGTGGCCGGTACACCAGCCAGACAGCCAAGCTCTCCTCGGAGCCCCACACTAGGCCAACACATTCAATGCCGGGGATCGATGGCGATGGTAGAGCCCTGAAAGAACAATCTTCCCGGATTAATACTGCCACCCCTCCCCCCCGGCCCACAGTCCGTGACTGGTGGAGGACGGAGAAACCCGGGGGCGCCATCTCTCGTAAGGTAACAGTTACCCCTTCGCGCACCCAGGTCTCCGTCACACAAGCCAGGTCGACTCCCTGCGAGATAAAGAAATCACGCAGGGTAGCGGTTTTGTTGCCTATAGACCTGGCATTGCACAACACCAGTGAAGGAGGTGAGTAATCCTTGCTCACCCTACCCTTGTCTCTCGGGATGGGGCGCAGATTGGAAGGGGTACGAGCATATCCGTATCTCGATCCCCTTCGCCTATAACATCTGCCCCCACCGCCATACCTCCCTCGCCCCTCCACGGTAGCAATCCCAGGCCTCATACTAACCTCCATTTACAAAATAGAAAACGAAACAACCAAAAACAATTATGCCCAAACAAAACCAATCCCCACCCCACTCAATGTTCAACCCCAAAAACAAAACAAGACGGCACAACAAAAAATACATAGATAAAAACCACCATTCACGGTGGTACAACAAAGTAAACAATAAAAGCACCATTAAAACACCTTAAAATATATATAAACATCTTTAACATTTGCAGCAGATAATGAAATAATATAATATTATAACAAACAACAACCCCCATTTAAGGTGCTGCAAATTAAAAGCAATTAAAACATTTAAAACATTTGAAACTATTTTGTCCATTGCTGCCGGTAGCTGCTCAGGCCTCTAAACTGTAATGGTAGTGCAGGCCCCGCCCCCTAGGCCAGATGGAGTTGGCAGGAGAGGGAGCGGTCCTCCCAGCACTCACAAAGCAGCAACAGCAGTCGTGTCCCGGAGGCCTCTCTCAGGCCTCTTATGCTGTGGCGATGAGTGCAGGCCCCGCCCCCTAGGCCAGATGGAGTTGGCAGGAGAGGGAGCGGTCCTCCCAACACTCACGCGAGCGGCAGCAACAGCAGTCATGTCCCGGAGGCCTCTCTCAGGCCTCTTATGCTGTGGCAGTGAGTGCAGGCCCCGCCCCCTAGGCCAGATGGAGTTGGCAGAAAGGGAGCGGTCTTCCCAACACTCACGCGAGCGGCAGCAACAGCAGTGTAGGGCTGTGAGGACCCTTTTGCAGAGGGGATGGGGAATGACAACCCTGCTTCCCCATAACAGGCACTCCTTGTGGGCCAACAATTCATGTTTGCGGGTTGTGTAGCCTGTGAATTCTGGCCCGGGCCAGGAGATGACCCTATCTGTCTTGGCCCGGGCCAGGAGATGACCCTATCTGTCTTGGAATGGTGCGCAACTTCTTGTGCCTGAATGGGGCGGTCGAGAAGCAGTTCCAGGCTTATAACCTCTTGTGCGGGTGCTCGGTCGGGGCCTGTTTCCGGTAGTGGTAGCCTGCTGAGGTGTCCGCGTGGCCCATCGCCTTCCTAGGGCAGTGAATCAGGGCATACTGGTAGCTGGCAAGTAAAATTGACCACCCGAGGACGCGAGGAGACAGCACTTGGGGAGTCTGCTTTTCAGGGGCAAACAAGCCAAGCAACGGCTTGTGGTCAGTCACCACGGTAAAGGGCCGCCCGTACAAGAAATCATGGAATTTTTTTACTCCCTTCACGATTGCCAGACCGTCCTTGTCAATTTGCGAGTAATTCTGCTCGGTTGCGTTGAGTGTCTGGGGAAAGTATGCCACCAGCACCTCTCTTCCATCCAGGAGTTGGTGTCCCAGGACAGCGCCGATGCCGTAGGGTGAGGCGTCGCATGCTAGCACCACCGGCAGCCTCTCGTCGAAGTGTGCCAAGACCGAGTTTGAGACGAGCAAGTCCTTGACTGCCTGGAATTAGGTCCCACGCCCAAGGGTTCGCTTGTCCAGGAGTCTGTGTAGGGGCTCCGCTACCGCCACCTTATGGGAAAGGAAGGCATGGTAAAAGTTCAATAGTCCCAAGAAGGCCTGAAGTTCAGTCATGCCCTTGGGCGCTGGGGCATCACAAACGGCCTGTACCTTGTCACCGGTTGGGTAGACCCCTTCTGCGTCCACCAAAAATCACAGAAAGTCCACCTGACGTACTCCTAGTAGACACTTTTCCCGCTTCACCTTGAGTTCCAACTCTATGATTCTGTGATTCTGTGACCCGCCGTCTGGAAACGGTGCAGAACAGTGCAGAGGCAGTCCTCAAACTCCTCTGGTGTGGGGCTGGCAATCAACATCATCGAAGAAGGGGGTGACACCAGGAATCCCTTTAAGGAGAGAGTCCATTAGATTCTGGTGCCACGCTGACACTGAATTGCAGCCTCTTTACCCTGAACGCTCCTCTGTGCGTCACAATCATCTGTGCCTCTGCTGTGGCCTCATCCACTGGCAGCTGTTGATAGGCTTGGGCCAAGTCCAGCTTGCCAAAAAAAATTGCCCAGCCAGGATGGTGAGGACATGGCTGACCATGGCACTGGGTATGCGTGGGCCATGAGGGCCTTGTTTATGGTGCACAGATGTGGACTGAACCATTAAGCTTGATGGGTTTGACGATTGGGGTTTCCCAGGGGGCATTGGGCACACAGGCTCCAGCACTCCTTGCTCTACAAGCAGGTCCAATTCCTATACAGGGTTTCAGGGCAAACGGGACCTGGCGGGCCTTGAACCTGAGAGGTCGTACTGCGGGGTCAAGCTGTAGGGCAATGGGGGGGGCGTATACTGTCCCAATTTCCCATCGAAAACCTCCGGAAATTCCTTGCATATGGCATCCACGTCCACTTGTAAGCTAGTGCGGTTCACCCCGGTGACAGCTAGCCCCAGTGGTCCAAACCATGCCAATCCCAGTAAGCTAACGTAGGGGCCCTTGACCACAAGCAAATCCAGTTGCCGCGTCCACCCTCGCTATTGCACCCTGAAGGTCCCCACCCCCATTGTGGAGACCTTACGTTTCTGGAAGTCCTGGAGGGTGAATGGGGCCGGCCTGAGTTTGGGACCTCCACTAGGGCACAGTTTCCTTAAGGTCGTTGCCGAGATTATAGATAGAGTTGAACCCGTGTCAAGCTCCATGCGGCATGGGCCCCCCTCTATCTGTACCTCTACATGAATTTTCTCTATGCTGGGGTGGGGAAACTGGTATACCTGGCAGTCCGTGATCTCTATCGAGTTGCCTTGGTGTGTTGGGCCCCGGGGCCTGGAGCTCTTGGATTGGTCATTGGATGTCTGGCATCAGGTGGGTCGAGCTCGACTCACCTGGGCGATGTGTCCCAATTTCCTGCACTGCCTGCACTCTGCGTTGCGGAAACGGCAGGTCCTCCTCTCGTGACTCTCCCCGCAGCTTGCGCAGTTTCCTCCTCCTCATCGAGGCAGCTGTGGTCTGTGCGCTGCTTGAGTGCACTGCTGAACTCGGTGCACCTCCTCCCTGTCGGATCCTGAGTCATCGGCGAGGTCTTCATGGTGGACCCTCGGTTGGGACGGCGGGCTCGGCCGTGCCTCTTGCGTTGACCTCTCGGCAGCTTCCGTTGCCAGGGCCTCCTCCAGCGCAACCTGGAACGTTGGTACTTTTTGGCGTAGTGGCGTCGTTGCAGCTTCTCATCCTTCAGGCCACCGACGAGGCGGTCACAAAGCATGTTCTCCAATTCTGAGAAGTTGCAGAACCAGGCAGCTGGGTGGAGGGAGGTCACAAACCTGGTTATGGTTTCCCCAGAGGCTTGCCACTTTGCATAGAAGGCATTTCAATGAGCCACCACTGAGGGCTGCAGTGAAAAGTGCCCCTTCTGCTGTTCCATTATTGTATTGTAAGGAACAGTAGCGACGTCTTCAGGCGCAAGGATAGCCCGGGTGATTTCGAATGTCTCCTCTCCACAGACGCTGAAGAATATCACCCTCTTCTTGGCATCTTCTTCATTGGTGACCCCTTTGCCTTCTAGGAGGAAGGTGAAGCGGGAGGCGTATGCTTCCCAGTCTCCTGATTCTGGGTTGAACGGCGAGAAGCTGCTGTCGGTTGCCATTCTGAGTTCCTTGGGGCCCGGAGCTGAAGCCTGGATACACGGTGCGAGGCAGCGGTGCGGCAGGTGGCGCTGCTGCGCTGCTGTGTGTGGTGGTCAGCTCAGCGGGATCCCACCTTCGTCGCCAGTGAAATATATCCAGAGTCACAAAGTGATTTCATGCTCTTTATTCAGCTCATGGTAGTGAGGAATGGAAGTTCCCCCAAAATATCTGCTTTATATACATTATTTACATAATGGGCCGCATGTGATTGGCTAATTCTGGGATTCTCCTGTAGGCCAATCTGGTTGCGGATTCACTTCCACCTGGAGTTGGATTGGGTGGCTCCTGTGGACCAATCAGACTTCTGTATTTTAGATCCTATTCAACTCAGTACATAACAGGCAGCATACAAATTGAATTAATAACGATAAGCAAAACTGAGCCAGGTAGACCAATGGTCTGACTCGCCACAAGGTAGATTTCTATTCTCCTTTAGGGGCACCAGCTGGCAGAGGGCGAGTAACCACATTCACAACAGCCATGCTTTTTATTTTAGATATATATATTTTAACTACCCATCAGTGCAGTGCTGCAGCTAAGCAACCCCAATGAGGACTTCAGGGTCCAAATCGCTCACCTTATTTGCTGGGGCTACTCGCGCCACGGGTGAGAGAGCCCTTTATTTCAGCTCAGCCTACCTCGCAGGGCTGCTGTTAGGGCAGCATTTCGAGAGCCGCGCGGGGTGGGAGAGAGAGAGGCGGAGATAAAAGGAGAGATACGCTGCCTCAACCTTCCCGAGGAGTAAGAAAGGCAGGGTCCGCCGCAAAATGACTGTTAAGTAATTAAATCCACCTTGGCGGAGCAGGGGGAGGGGCGCTCAAATCCCTCGCCAGCAAATGCCTGGCTTAACAAGAACAGCATTAGCAATGTTGTTGTTGTTGTTGTTGTTGTTGTTGTTGTTGTTTTAAACACACACCCCACACACCCTTGAGCCTGAGGGAGCTTGCTGGTGGATCGCCTCACGGAGACTTAAGGGAATAAACGAGCCACCACAGCCAGCTTCATCCAACTGGAGGCCCAGCTCTCCCCGCTCCATGCAGTCACGGGAGGCCCTCCCTCAACGCAAGTGCCGCCCTCCCAAGTGCTGAGTCTCACCCTCTGAGACTGGCCCCCAGCCCAATCGCAAGCCCACGCTTCCTCACACATGTCCCACCCACCAGTCCCGAGTTCGTCCAGGAGCCAATTCCCGCCCCACCCTCCTCCTCCAAGTCCCGCCTCTGATACTTCACTTAGCAGGCGGGCTGGGTTCAGGACCCTGGAGGGCCGGATGCGGCCCGCAGCCCATAGTTTGAGGACCCCTGGCTAAGGCAAACTTACAGATAAACTGGTCCCAAGTTGCTAATAAACAAGAATTGCAGCTTTGTGCTACTTAAACTTGGTTGTAGCAGGTATGAGACTATCAGGCCGTGCCAAGGGCTGGAAAAGGTAGGAAATGAGGAGGAGGCGGAGGAGAAAGACGTTGGGCTCCATCTCCTTCCTTTCTTTCCCCCTGTGGCATACAGACCTCAATGCTCCTAAGAGGCCACCTAAGCCCCATCTGCTCTGCATTTAGAGCAGCCTCAGAACACTTTAAATGGCCATTGCTTCCCCCAAAGAATCCTGGGAATTGTAGTTTGCTAAGGTTGCTGAGAATTGTTACAATATCCCTATTCCCCTCACAGAGCAATGATTCCTTGGAGATAGAGATTAATTGGGAGAGGGGATCCCCCAGAGTGGCTATGCTGTCATTTGCAGCCAGCTCCTGCTGGGCTGATGCTTGCAAGCTGCACACACAGCCTTCTTAATTATTATTTTTTTACAAAAATATGATGGTGATTTTGATGATGATTAAAGGCACTCTCACCCAGCTGGGGAGTCAAGCCCTCCACCTGCTGCCTGGAAAGGGTCAGGCAAACCTGGAGATTTCAGGTCAGACTTTGAGGTTTGGAAATCCTCGTCTGCCACCAGCCTATCTTGTTTGATACTCTGAATATCAACTCTGGCCTGTTTTGGACCCAGCACATGCCTTTACCAACTTGGAACAGGGCTAAGTGAAACTTCGTTTTTGCCATGCAGCTTGGGACTCTCCACCTTGGTACAGATGTCCGACTTCATTCTTTCTGGCAGCCTCTCTCTGAAATGAGGAGGGGAAAGCAGAAAAGCACATCTCCACCCCTCCAGAGAGCTTGCCAGAAATCCCAGTGCCAAGGTGATAATTAAGCACATAAACCTTTATTTCTTCCCAATAAATTGTTGAGCTCATTCTATAAAAATTCAAATGCCACCTATGAAGGCTGGGAGTGGGACAGAGGGAGCTGGCGCCTCATCAAGGCTCTTGAGAGCAGCTGAGATCTACTGGGTTCAGATTCATACAGTCATAGAACAGAAGAGTTGAAAGGGACCCCAAGGAACATCTAGTCCAATACAGCAAGCATAGCAGTCAGAGATCAATAATCCCTGGCCACCCAACCTCTGCTTAAAAACCCCCATTGAATTAGATAAATAGGCACCACTCCGGCAGGAAGGTAAGCAGTGTTTCCGTGAGCTACTCTGGTTCGCCAGAAGTGGCACATGACCTGGAAGCTGTCTGTGGACAAACACCGGCTCCCTCGGCCAATAAAGCGAGATGAGCGCTGCAACCCCAGTCGGCCACGACTGGACCTAATGGTCAGGGGTCCTTTTACCTTTACCTTCCAAAGTTCCACTATTGAACAGCTCTTACTGTTATAAAGTTCTTCCTGCTGTTTAGTTGGAATCTCCTTTCTTGTAATTTGAATCCATTGATTTGGGTCCTATCCTCCAGAACAGGGCAAAGGTATTTGAAGATGACATATCTCTGCTTAGTCTTCTCTTCTCCAGGCTAAACAAACCCAACTCCCCAAGACCACATTCCCTTCTGGACAGGCTGCATGCCAGTAATGGGAGTAATGGGAAGTGGGTGCAGCAATGAGTATGAATTTTGTGGGATAGCCAACCTCTTACAGCCAACATGCTCAAGTATAAGTAAACACACGAAGGGGTTAATACCATAAAGAGTCTGTCCAGGCTTAGCACCTTTTTGTTGCTCACCTTGAGACTGTGCACCCCATCCCATTGAACTGAATTATTCCATACCTCGTTTGCTGCTGCATTATTTAATCTATCTGAGAAAGTAATATGAAGAAATGAAGCCAAATAATAAAAAAAGAAATCATTACTGTTGTGGAAATGAATGGTCTTAGAACTGAAAATACAATTGCTGAGTGTGACCTTTTTCAAACAGCATTACAAGAAATCGTAGTCTCAGGGTAAAAATTGCACCATGCTTGTCCTAATTTGGCTTGTTTATAATGGTTATTTAATATCAGAGGCAAGGCCGGTGGAAGCGTCCTGTGAAGGCATAATTACCTGTGTACGTTCTACATAAGTGAAGCATAGCAAGAAGTGTTGAATGGGCTGGCAGGAATTTAAGGACGGTGGTGGGGCGGGGGAGAGAGATAAAATTATGAATAATCGGACTTCCGGGGTGGTGCCATCGGTAATGGCCGCTTCCCTCTGATTTGGAGGGACAGAGCTCCGCGGAAACTGGGTCTTTACCGCTACGGCGCAGCGGGGACCCCTCAAAAATCACAGGCGGGGGAAGCCTGTGAACTTGGGACTCAATGGGCACCATTTGCGCCCCCCCAATTGCCAAAGGAGCTCGGCAACGGGCTCCGGAGCGGAGTGGGGGTGGCGTGGTGCTGTGAGCCGATTGCTTCTTCCGTGGAGCGAAAGCCACGAAGCTGTTACCGGAGAGCGCTGCCTTTTTCCTGGGACAATTGGCTTTTGAAAACAACTACCCGTGAGTAGGATTGAAACAGATTCAAAGAAAGACATTTACTTTGGTACTGAGCGGGGAAGGTACTACCAGGAAGTCTGCTTTCCCTGTGTTGTAAATAGATCAAAGCAAAGAGACTCTAAAGTGGAAACAAAGAAGTTGCTTGGAAAAAAAGAGCTGATCTTAACATCTGAAAGTGGTTCTCCCCCTCCGGATTGCAGGAGAGGAGGGGGGGAAAAGACTGAGCTGAATATACCTGCAAAAAAAGAAGGGGAAAAGGAAGTAATAATTTATTGTTTAAAATCTGGAACGGACTGCCTTGAGATAAGGGTCGCATAGCAGAAAGTTTTGACAGCTAACTCTGTAAAAGGGATACAGTGTTTCTGGACTTCTTCTGGTTTGAAAGTAACTGTTTAAATGCACTGAGACTGTTGTTTTTAAAGTGAATTGGGAGCTTACAAAGATAATTTTTGTTCTTAAAAGTTGCAAGTTCTGGTTGTTATTGTGTCCCCCTAGAGGAAGCTGGACATTGCTACAATAACAACGGGCTCAGAGGAAAATTCCATTTCATTTTATACCAAAACAATTGTTGTACTGTGGGAGTGACCTTGAATTTCTATGAGACTGTTATGGCAGATGGGAAAGGGAAGATAGAGTCGTCACAGGAAAAACCCACTACTACTAGGTCTGGCAGACAATTCCGGGCAGAACTGCGCAGCGAAGGTTTTCGACATCTGCTGCATCTGGAACATTAGGGGTCACACTCCCACAGGCTAAACCAAAAGTTATGTCGTCGGAAGACGTTTTGGCACAGGCACTTGCTAAAATTAATGAATCTTTGGAAAGTTTAAGCAAACAGGTAGCTGAGACAAACAGACAAGTAGCTGAGACGAATAAACAAGTAGCTGAGACAAATAAACAAGTTGTGGAAGCATCAAGCAAAATTGATTTAAATACTACAAGTATTAATAATTTGGGGCAGAAGGTGAACATAAATACAGAGACCATCGAAAAATTACTACAGGAATCTGCATCAACTCGAAAGACAGCTGAGGAGGCAAAAGACATTGCAACCGCTACCCAAGAGAAGATTCCACTGGTATATAAGAAATTGGAGGACCATGATGTGACATTTTCTATGATTGAATTGAAGGACAGACAAAGAAATTTAAGAATTAGAGCCGTACCAGAACGGGAGCAAGACAAACTGGCTGAATTTCTTACACAGGAATTTACAGACTTTTGGCAACTGGATCCGGGGAAGGAAGAATTTAAGATAGTGAACACATTTAGACTTGGAAGAAGACTAACTAAGAATAAGGCGAGAGACTGTTTGATTACCTTTTGAACAAAAGAAGAGAGAGATAAAATTTTGAATTTGCACTATCAAAAGACCTTGGAAATTGACGAATCAAGTGTGGTGATATTCAAAGACATTCCAAAACATCTGTTGGATTTAAGGTCCAAATACGGAGATCTAGTGGACCTGCTGAAAAGAAATAGAATTCTCTTCAGGTGGGAATTTCATCAAGGCCTGTCCTTTAAATATAAAGGAAGAAAGATAAAGATAAAATCAGTTGATGAAAAAGACAGGTTCTTGAAAGACCACGAGGAAGACTTACAGAAAGAAGTGGAAGCCAAAGAAGAGCCAAAAGGCATACTAGACATAGCAAATCTATCTTTAGGATTGCACGGCCCAGAAAAAGTGACACTACCCACAGAACAAGAACAGACACTCGGAGCAGTTGGAGGTAAAGTTAAGTAGCCCCATTATGGCCCTGCAACTATTAAGTTGGAATTGTAACGGTTTGAACTCTCCTTGAAGGAGGAAAAGTGTGTTTCATTTACTAAAAAAAAGAACAATTGGACTTGATTTGTTTACAAGAAACACATATAATAAGGACACAGGAAATTATTGATTAACAAAAGATTGGGACAGGAGTTTGTTTCATCTGATAAAGTTAAAAAAGAGGAGTTCTGATCTATGCAAAGGAGAAACTATCACCAAAATTTATTTTTAAAGATGACCAAGGAAGATTTTTGGCAATTGAAATTCAAGTACAAGGAAAGAAATTTTTGATTGTAGGAATTTATGCACCGAATGAGGGGAAATCGGAATTTTATAAAAAGTTGCATGAGACTTTATTGAATTACTTGGATTACAATTTGATCTTGTTGGGGCACATGAATGGTGTAGTATCTACAAATATGGACAAGGCACAAAGACAGGTAGTCACCAAGGATGGTAGATTACCAAAAACATTCTTTGAGATGACAGACAATATGGACTTAGTGGACATTTGGAGAGTAAAGAACCCCTTGGGAAGAGAGGGAACTTTCTTTTCTGAAGCCAAGAGGACATGGACTAGAATTGACCAAATATGGGTAACTAGAGGAATGGCACCAAAGATAAGGAAAATAGAAATCTGCCCAAAAACTTGCTCCGACCACAACGCTGTAAGGATGGAGATGAAACAAATAACAACCAGATCCTTCAGATGAAGGATGAATGACACCTTATTTAGAGATGAAGAAGTGTATAAAAAGGCCCAAAAAACCTTGATAGACTATTTCGAAATAAATATGAACACCAATGTAGAAAAAAGCAAAGCTGTTATGAGAGGGTTTCTGATACAGCAGAATGCTATAAAGAAGAGAAGTCAAAATGAGAAGAAAGATAAAATTCTGGAGAAAATAAAAGAAAATGAGAAGAAATTGAGAGCAAAACCAAAGTCCCAGGAGATTTTGAAAGAAATAAAATTATATCAAGTACAATATATGGAAATAATGAATCAGGAAATAGAATGGAAAATTAAACAAATGAGACAAAAAACATTTGAATCAGCCAATAAATGTGGGAAACTGTTGGCCTGGCAAATGAAAAAAGACAAAAATTAAACACTATTACAAATTTAGAAGTGGAAGGAAAGAATATACATAATCCAATTGAGATTAAAAATTGTTTTCAGAAGTATTTTAAACAATTATACATGCAAGGGCCACATAAAGAAATGGACATAGACTAATTTTTGAAGACAAATGGATTACAAAAAATCTCTCAAGAAAGCAAGTTAATGCTGAACCATAAAATATCTGAACAGGAGGTAGAAGGTGCCATTCAAAACATGCAATTGGGCAAATATCCAGGACCGGATGGGCTGACTTCTAGATATTATAGATCTTTGAAAGAGTGGTTATTGCAACCTTTGAAAGAAGTCTGCAATGAAATACTGGAAGGGAAAAGGGCACCAGAGTTGTGGAAAGAGGCGTACATTACACTTATACCGAAAACAGAGACTGAAAAGACTCACCTTAAGAACTACCGCCCTATATCGTTACTTAATGTGGATTATAAAGTTTTTGCAGACATTTTGGCCAAGAGATTGAAAAAAGTATTGATGGAAGAGATCCATAAAGACCAAGCGGGCTTTCTCCCAGGAAGACACAAGTCTGATAATTTGAGGAATATAATAGATATTTTGGAAAAACTAGAAGTGAATATAAACACTAAAGCAGTTTTGATATTTGTGGACGCGGAGAAAGCTTTTGACAACATCTCTTGGAGTTTCATGAAGAAGAACCTACATGGGATGGGGGTAGGCCAAGGCTTTGAAAATGGTATAGGTGCAATATACTCTGAACAAAAGGCTAAATTAATTGTAAATAATGTGGTTATGGAAGAATTTAAAATAGAAAAGGGGACACGACAGGGGTGCCCAATCTCCCCACTGCTTTTCATATCGGTCCTGGAGGTCCTGCTAAACATGATTAGAAGGGACCGGTTGGTTAAAGGTATACAGGTCGGAGCTAAACAATATAAACTGAGAGCATTTGCAGATGACTTAGTACTGACGTTACAGGAGCCAGAATCTAGTGCTAAAAGGGTTTTAGAATTAATTCAGGAATTTGGTCAAGTGGCTGGTTTTAAACTGAATAAGTTAAAAATCAAGGTTTTAGAGAAAAATTTAACACCGATTGAAAGAGATAGGTTTCAGAATGAGACAGGATTGACTGTGGTAAAGAAAGTGAAATATTTGGGGATTAACATGACAGCCAAAAATGGGAATTTATTTAAAGATAATTATGAAAAATGTTGGACTGAAGTGAAAAAAGATTTAGAAATTTGGTCAAATTTGAAGCTTTCACTGTTGGGCTGAATTGCTGTGATAAAAATGAATGTATTGCCGAGAATGTTGTTTTTATTTCAGACATTGCAAATTGTGGACAAGATGGATTGTTTTAAGAGGTGGCAGAGAGATATCTCTAGATTTGTCTGGCAGGGCAAGAAGCCCAGAATAAAATTTAAGATACTGATAGATGCAAAGGAAAGGGGTGGATTTGCCCTGCCAGACCTTAAACTTTACTATGAAGCAGCAGCATTTTGCTGGTTGAAAGAATGGCTACTTCTTGAAAACACAGACATTTTGGATTTAGAAGGTTTTAACAATGTATTTGGTTGGCATGCATATTTATAGTATGATAAGGTCAAAGCTCATAAAGCATTTAAAAATCATATTGTCAGGAAAGCTTTGTTTAATGTTTGGATAAGATATAAGGATTTGTTGGAAAATAAAACCCCAAGGTGGCTGTCACCAATGGAAGCAAAAGCTTTGAAAAAGCTCAATCTGGAGGCCAAATGGCCGACATACTGGGAAATTTTGGAAC
Organism: Podarcis vaucheri; assembly: GCF_965113315.1. Lineage (NCBI taxonomy): Eukaryota > Metazoa > Chordata > Lepidosauria > Squamata > Lacertidae > Podarcis > Podarcis vaucheri. The sequence goes on along the minus strand of NC_138758.1, from coordinate 2,044,281 downwards.
AAGACGGAGATAGACTGAAATTGCAGAGTTTTGAGAAATTAAAAAACAAAGTGAGAGACTGGCTTCATTATTATCAGATAATGGAGACATATAATTTGGATAAGAAAATTGGCTTCCAGGTGGAAAAGTCAAAATTAGAAACAGAACTGTTAGAACCCAAAACTAAGAATTTGTCAAGAATGTATAATTTGCTGTTGAAATGGAATACTCAGGATGAAACGGTGAAATCTGTTATGATTAAATGGGCACAGGATGTTGGACATAATATTATGTTTGCTGACTGGGAACAGTTATGGACCACAGGTATGAAGTTCACGGCATGTAATGCCTTAAGAGAGAATATTATGAAAATGATATAGAGGTGGTACATGACCCCAGTCAAGCTCGCAAAAATCTATCATTTGCCCGATAACAAATGTTGGAAATGTAAAGAAACGGAAGGTACATTCTTTCACCTTTGGTGGACGTGCCCAAAGATTAAGGCTTTCTGGGAAATGATATATAATGAACTGAAAAAGGTATTTAAATATACCTTCCTGAAGAAACCAGAGGCCTTTCTCCTGGGCATTGTCGGCCAGTTGGTGCCAAAGAAGGACAGAACTTTTTTTATGTATGCAACAACAACAGCAAGAATACTTATTGCAATGTATTGGAAGACACAAGATCTACCCACTCTGGAAGAATGGCAGATGAAGGTGATTGACTACATGGAATTGGCAGAAATGACTGGCAGAATCCGAGACCAGGGAGAAGAGTCGGTGAAAGAAGACTGGAAGAAATTCAAAGACTACTTACAGAAACATTGTAAAATTAATGAATGTTAGAAGGATGTTGGATAGAAACTAAGCGGTTTCCAGCTGTAATGCTTTAAGAGATAAGAAAAAAAAAGAGGTTTTACAAATGGGTAAAAGTTTAATGGTAAGGATTTGCTGAACTAACAAATCGAACTGGAATACAAAGAAGGTCTTGACTCTGCTACCACTCAGTGGATTTGTAACTGGCTGACTGACCGAACCCAAAGGGTGCTCATCAATGGTTCCTCTTCATCCTGGAGAAGAGTGACTAGTGGGGTGCCACAGGGTTCTGCCTTGGGCCCGGTCTTATTCAACATCTTTATCAACGACTTGGATGATGGACTCAAGGGCATCCTGATCAAATTTGCAGATGACACCAAACTGGGAGGGGTGGCTAACACCCCAGAGGACAGGATCACACTTCAAAACGACCTTGACAGATTAGAGAACTGGGCCAAAACAAACAAGATGAATTTTAACAGGGAGAAATGTAAAGTATTGCACTTGGGCAAAAAAATGAGAGGCACAAATACAAGATGGGGGACACCTGGCTTGAGAGCAGTACATGTGAAAAGGATCTAGGAGTCTTGGTTGACCACAAACTTGACATGAGCCAACAGTGTGACACGGCAGCTAAAAAAGCCAATGCAATTCTGGGCTGCATCAATAGGAGTATAGCATCTAGATCAAGGGAAGTAATAATGCCACTGTATTCTGCTCTGGTCAGACCTCACCTGGAGTACTGTGTCCAGTTCTGGGCACCACAGTTCAAGAAGGACACTGACAAACTGGAACGTGTCCAGAGGAGGGCAACCAAAATGGTCAAAGGCCTGGAAACGATGCCTTATGAGGAACGGCTAAGGGAGCTGGGCATGTTTAGCCTGGAGAAGAGGAGGTTAAGGGGTGATATGATAGCCATGTTCAAATATATAAAAGGATGTCACATAGAGGAGGGAGAAAGGTTGTTTTCTGCTGCTCCAGAGAAGCGGACACGGACCAATGGATCCAAACTACAAGAAAGAAGATTCCACCTAAACATTAGGAAGAACTTCCTGACAGTAAGAGCTGTTTGACAGTGGAATTTGCTGCCAAGGAGTGTGGTGGAGTCTCCTACTTTGGAGGTCTTTAAGCAGAGGCTTGACAACCATATGTCAGGAGTGCTCTGATGGTGTTTCCTGCTTGGCAGGGGGTTGGACTCGATGGCCCTTGTGGTCACTTCCAACTCTATGATTCTATGATTCTATGATTCTAAGGGAGGTATGAGGAGGTCCGAGGAAATAAGTGTATGGAAGTTATGTTATTGAAAATTAATGTGTGTTTTTAACTTTTTTTATTTTGTATGTTTATTTTTCTTTTTTCTTGTTATATCTTAAAAACTTTTAATAAATATCTTTTTTTAAAAAAATTATGAATAATCAATGCAATAGTCGCCTGCTGCCTGCTTCCACGATCGAGTACCCTCTAGATGTTCACAGAATGGTAGAGTTGGAAGGGACCCAAGGGTCTAGATGACCCAAGGGTCCAACCTCCTGCAGTGCAGGAATCACAGCTAAAGTATCCATGACAGATGGCCATCCAACCTCTGTGCAGAAACCTCCAGGGAAGGAGAGGCCACAAGCTTTGTTGTTGGACTGTTACCTCATAAGACCATAAGATGTTGGATGAGGCCAATGGGGGCCCATCTATTCCAGCAACCTGTTCTGACAGTGGCCAGCCAGATGCCTTCTCTGGGAAACCTGTGACTGGCTGCACAAGAACTGACTCCTTTGGGAAATGAGCCATTGCCCAGGCCCGTGGAAATATTATTCAAACTTTTACTGGAAGAACTCTTTAACATAAAACAGAATTCATCAGATGGTATGTCCAGAATATCCATACAATGCCTTGTGCTGTCCAGCACAGGCTCAGCATCTTAGAAGATATGAAACAATCCAAACAGAACTACAGTGGTACCTCTGGATACAAATGGGATCCATTCTGGATCCCCATTCACATTCTGAAGCAAACGTAATCAGCGCCTGTGCATCTATGCATGCATGGGTTGCAATTCACTGCTTCCGCACATGCCGTGACATCATTTTGACCACCTGTGCATGCGCGAGCAGCGAAACCTGGAAGTAACGTGTTCTGTAACCTGAAACCTGAAAATGCTCAACCTGAAGCATATTTAACCCGAGGTATGACTGTATAAGCAAAGGTCCCTCTCTGTCTCCACAGCCTGCATTCCAGCCTCTTCTGGTCTTTACTCTTCCTTCAGGAGAGATTCACTTACATCCTTCTGTTCTCTGTCCTTTTCAGAGGAAGACTATCAGCCACCACCCTTTAGTGATGGGGAATTTCCAGCTCAATACCTTTGTCACCAGATCTAAGTTTAGAATAGTTTAGAGAAACAGATAAACAATCAGCAGTTATTAATCAACCCATTAAGGAGATCAGAGTCCTTTAGAAAACAACTGTGGGAAAACCCCAGTGTTAGCAATGCACATTTAGCCATTTTCCATTTTAAACCATCATTAATACACATACATTTTTCACTTCTGTGTGAATTGAATCAATTAACCTGCCATGTAATCTTGCCTGTAGCCCCTAAACGAGCTTGCTCTCCTAGCATGGCTGGTGCACCAAGGCAACCTGAGGCAACTTGGGAGGCAATGCTCCTCCCGGCCCACTAGGATGTGGATCGATCAAGATCTGTGGTGGGAGCAAAGCGTCTGTGGCACATCTTGCCTCAGGCAAGAAAAAAATATTGGGCTGGCCCTGGCATTTACACACACACACACACACACACACACACACACACACTTCTTTTGCTCCGCTTTTATTTATTTATCCTGAAGTATTTTATCCAGCAAAGCAATGGCTCCCAGCAGCGGCAGAGCAAGCCAATCGGGCACCTGGGGCAGCGCGCATGCCCTGCACCCAGGGGTGGGGCCAGCCAGGGTAGGGTGCTCCACAAGGCCTCCAAGGAGTCTGCCTGCCTCCTCCCACTCAGCCGCCCTACAGGGGAGGTGGAGGTGGTGGGTGAACCGTTTGGGGCAGTGCGGAGCCTGTGGGCACCCAAGCCGCTGCGCCACTCCCAGGAGAGATGTGTGGCTTGGGCACGCTGCAGGCCCCGCGGTGAGTGCCGCCCGGCATTTTGCCACCCCCTCAGTGGTGACACCCAGGGCAAACCACCTCCACCACACACCCCTTCCTCCACCCCTAGCTCCCAGAGCAGATGACAAATGTCAATGATAAGACAGTTCTACTCTTGCAATCTGGGACTTATATTGTTGTTCGGATGTGTGGAATGATATGTGTTTCCATCTGGTTTTAGTTTATTGTTGATTTTAATTATTTTCTGAGTTGCTCTTAACTCTCGTCTCTTTCCCACTAGCTATTGTAAGATGGAATGGCTGCTTAATTGCTGCAGTTGAGATCCCATCTGATCCAAGAACATTAGAAACAAGAGAAAACTTCTGGAACTCTAGACCTGGCATGTTAACATTACCTGGCTTCAGCCTGGAGAATAACTGCCAGTACTTTTACTTTTACATTAAATCCAGGTGTAGAAACATTTTGCAGCCCGTTCATCATGATGAGGAAGCCCACTATCCAGGGAAGTTCTCAGCACTGGTAATAATTATTCCTTGACTGCCACTTAGTGGCAACAAGCAGAAAGAGCTGGATGTCAGGAGTTATTTTAGCATTGTGGGTGGAGGGGGAAGGGAAATAATGGCTCTTTTTTCTGCAAGGGTTTGGTGGAAGTCAGGGGTGGGAAATGCATTCACAGTAAGCAGCACGTAGGGATAGGTGATGGATTCAGTTCAGATTTTAATAGAAACCTACCATATTTGCACTTTTCGAAACAATATGTGAATCAGAATTTTTGCATTTCTCCAAATTTTAGGATGCAGTTCTCCAACCATATAATGTGTAAAAAAATGCATCTATTAGGAGAAAGTGAGCATAAAAATGAATATGTTAAAATAACAACATTCATTATGCTGGGGGGGTGGAGATTAGAAAAATGAGTATGCCAAGCAACATTGCACAGAAAAATGTGAATATTGGGAGAACACTGAACACTGATGAATTTTCATGAGGACTTAAAAAAAAAAAGTGATCTGATGCATTCATCTTCTCTTGCTTTCATGAAGGTTATACGTCTTCCCATTAACCAATTGTTCATCTCACATTTCTTAGCACATTTCCCTGTCATGTTACAAATTGCACCAGGGCAGCAGAGTGCTTTAATCCACTTAAATTGCACGAGCCTAAATCTCTGTTATTTCCTTGAAATACTGACATTCAGAGTCAATAGCAAAACAAAAGAATGGCATATCAAATGCAAATGAATTGGGGAGAACTTATAATTTGGTTTCTTTACAATCAAAACTCTGGGGAATATTTTGCAGGATGCTTTGTTGGGGCTGCTGCGGTCCAGAGAATGGTGCTGGGCAACCTTCTGGAAGGCTCATGGCAGTGGCCGGCTGGGTCAGAGGCAAATGTGGACAGAGTAATGACTGTCAATGTTACTTTTGTGCAGTTAGTTGGTTTCTGCACACCCTCTGTTCCATCCTCCCTCCAGGCATGCAAGAAGCATTATCAGGAAAGCATGAAGCATTGCTGATGAGGGGTGTGGTCTAGGGAATAGTTCTGAGCGCCAGAGGGAGAAGCCTGGGGGGCACATTCTCCCCTCTCTGCAATAAAACAACTCAAGGAAAACAAAAGGGTATTTTAAGACTTCCTTAAAGGGCCGTAATTGTGGGGCCATCAGAATCCAAACTTTAGGGACTTCTGGTTTGGCTTGCCATGGTGGAGGCTGTTGATTACATCTGAGCTGCTTCACATGGGATATTTTGAGGATGAGATGGGAGTAATCATCCTCCCAACCCCCCCAGAGCTGGGGGAGGCAGCTTCACCCACAGATTGCCCAACACCTGCCCCCAATCCGGTAGGAATGAGGGCACCGGGGGCGCTGGGTGGAAAACACAGTGTGTCTCTTTGGCAGCTCTCCAAAGTTGCCTCCATGAGCAAACGAACTCCTATTTTTTAAGATGATAATTTGGACTTAATTAATGGGCATGCTCTGAGTGAGGGGAGATAAACTACTCTGCCAGCTGATTCAGCCACTGAGGAGCTAAAGGGTTAGAGTGGAAGAGAGACTATCTTTATTATGTAACTGGTATTTCGGAACGGAAAGCGGGGGCGAGGGGAGCCTCCTTTGTTTTTGTTTTTTTATATAATGCGCATTTGCTATTTTACTTGGCGAATCCCCCTGGAAAGTCTGAATACCGACTGATTATGTATGCAAGCGAGACTGTACTGTACTGTAATACTGATATAATTTTGATCTAATTATTAACTGGGTGGAAAAGATTTATAAATTTGCAATTAATTCTGATGGACTGTTAAGAGCAGAAGATGGAAACTGAGGCTTCTAGCCAAAGTGCAGGCTTATCTGTTCTGGTATGAGATGAAACGAAGAGGTGTGATGCGGCAGCTAAAAAAGCCAATACAATTCTGGGATGCATCAATAGGAGTATAGCATCTAGATCAAGGGAAGTAATAGTGCCACTGTATTCTGCTCTGGCCAGACCTCACCTGGAGTACTGTGTCCAGTTCTGGGCACCACAATTCAAGAAGGACACTGACAAACTGGAACGTGTCCAGAGGAGGGCAACCAAAATGGTCAAAGGCCTGGAAACGATGCCTTATGAGGAACGGCTAAGGGAGCTGGGCATGTTTAGCCTGGAGAACAGGAGGTTAAGGGGTGATATGATAGCCATGTTCAAATATATAAAAGGATGTCACATAGAGGAGGGAGAAAGGTTGTTTTCTGCTGCTCCAGAGAAGCGGACACGGAGCAATGGATCCAAACTACAAGAAAGAAGATTCCACCTAAACATTAGGAAGAACTTCCTGACAGTAAGAGCTGTTTGACAGTGGAATTTGCTGCCAAGGAGTGTGGTGGAGTCTCCTACTTTGGAGGTCTTTAAGCAGAGGCTTGACAACCATATGTCAGGAGTGCTCTGATGGTGTTTCCTGCTTGGCAGGGGGTTGGACTCGATGGCCCTTGTGGTCTCTTCCAACTCTATGATTCTATGATTCTATGATCTGCCTGGAACAATTGGCAGAAAGCCAGATTTCCTCCATTTTGGGATGTGTCGTATTGGCATGAAGAAGTGAAAGTGAAAGATATGGAAGAAAATAAACAAACACACAGAAACATACTGTCGATATAACTCGCTTGCTGGACAAACTCAGAGGCTGTGAAAGTGAACAAAGGATTAACATCGGTTTGATTTATGGGAACCACCTGGACTAATTAAGAAAGCAGCGCAAATGTGAGATGATTGCAATCCTCTGACCTCAGAACATGAGAAGTCAAACAAAGATTTATGATTTGGCTTAATATCTGGACTGCTTGATTATTTTATAATTCTGAATGTCTTTAATGTGACCTTTATTGGATTGTTAAATTGGAAAACTTAATAAATATTATTTTAAAATAAAAAAATAACCCAAACTTCTGTGCTTTCCAATAAGGTGGTTCCATTGCAGAAAATGCCTACCAATCAAAGAAGGAGCAGATTAGGTGGGGAAGGCAAGGCTTCGGATAGCGCCTTCCCTGTTGCAGATATGTGCAAAATAATAGTGCGGGAGAGAATTTTTGTCCATGTGCTTAATACGTATTCTGAATCCAGGTTGCAAAGCCACAACTTTATTATTTAGCCAAGGGCCATCAATTGTACAAAAAGGATTGGGCTTGGAGAAGGATAAAAACAAAGGAGCACACCCTAACCCTCTGACACTGCAAGCATACTAATAAACAGTGCATTGCAAAAGAGGTGATACCACTGCCGTTTACAATTTAGCTTAATGCAGTTTAAGCCAAAGTTGGCAACTGTCTATTATCTCCCAACTTTCTTCACGCTTGCAGCCTTCTATATGGAATCCACCTGTTCCCTTTTTATAGGCAAGAAGGCAACTAGGTAGGTGGCTTGATTAAATATTGGCGGGGGGGGGGGTCCTGCCAGAAAGACCAGTAGGTTCTGTTCTCCACAATCCCTTTCCATCTGGGGCAGAGATGGGAAACAGGGCTCACTGCCAGCTTTGTTGAAGTGTATCAAGCATTCCCTGTCCCTGAACTGTTCCAGCTAATCATTACTGCATAAGAACAACTGTTTAAGAATTAGTGCCTGAGGCTGATATTTTCTCCTCTTCTCTCCTGCTGCATTTCCCCTTGTTTCCTCACTTTTTTTAGATTGTAAGCCTGTGGGGCAGGGAATGTATTGTTTTAATTGCCTGCATGCAAGCTATTCTGGGAGCCTTTGGGCAGAAGAGCATGGTATAAATTCAGCTTGAAGAATTGTGTATGTTACAAAGTTCTATGTATGCACATTTTGGGAGAGAGGGGGAGGGGAGAATTTTCCTCTGCTAACATTATTATCCTCTCATCTATCGTGCTGGTGCTTTAGCCTTCAAATGTATTGGAATATCAACTGCTCACAGCAAGACAACCAACCTGTATGCTATGAAAAATTAATATATAAAAATTTAAATATGCCTTAATAGGTCAGACACCACAGGTTTTTCCAAAGGTCAGCTGCATTGCACTCTGAATTCACATTTCAAAAAATGGGCTTGTGATTTTGATTCCAGCTTAGTTCTCCAGGCTGCTTTTGTTTTAAAAAGGCACAATGTCACAGTTTAATTAAAAACAAACAAATCAGAAAGAGAGGGGATGAGTTTTTAATTCAAAAGCACTTGTTCAAATCCAAAGGCTGACTCTCTCGAGCCAGAGCACAAGAGCATGGCTTCCTTGCTGACACTCAGTTCAGAATCGCACCCAGAGAAGCTATTTCTTTTACGGTGCTTCTGTCCATATAAATTTTAATGAAGGCACAGATTAGTGGGCATCTGAGAGCCGTTTGCATTCTTGTTTGAACAAATCACACTTCTCTCTTTGGAAAATGAAATGTTTATCTTTCATTTGTCCATCCCACGGCTTTGCACAGAGGAAACCTAGATTCTGAAAGCTAAGGTTGTGCCAAGAACCAATTCCACCACTCCAGTCTTGTTCCTTGGGGAAGGGTCTCAAGAGCTGGCTGTTTTCACCCTTACCCAACTCAGAACTGTTGTGAAGGATGAGGCCATTTCAGGGAAGCCATCCTCAAGGTGTTGCTCTCCAAATGCTGGCGGAGGGCAATTTCCCATCTCCACTGACTGGCCCTTAGCCATCCTGGGTGGGGCTGATGGGTAGTGGGGACCAGCAACACTTGGAGGGCACCAGGTATGGGGAGGCTGGTTCCATCTTCATATAGGGCTATGAATATCCCTTGCCTGAGACCCTGGAGAGCAGCTGCCAGCCAGTGTGTTTCATTTAATTTATTGAATTTCTATGCTGCCCTTCATCCAAGGAACCCAGGGCAGTTTACAATATAAAACTACAAAAAGGCATAACATAGTAGCCAACAAAATCAACACCCCACTGATCTAGATGTACCAATGGCCTGCTGCTGCTTTCTATTTTCCTCTTTTTACTTTTTACAAGAAGGGCCCTAGCTCAGTTGCAGAGCATCTGCCTTCCACACAGAAGGTCCCGGGTTCAATTTCTGGCATCTGACTGCAACCCTGGAGAGCTGCTGACAGTCAGTCAGAAAATACTGAGTTGGACAAGCTCAGGGAGCATCCGATGCTTCCATGTTCCACAGCATAACAAAAGACAACACGGCTCCTTGCATCAGTTCACCTCGGATCTCGTTAGCGGGATTTGTTTTCTGTTCTTTCTTATACATTCAACACATTCCAAAGATGGGACATCTCCACTCAGAACATGGTTAAACTGCAGAATTTGTTCTCACAAGAGGTAGTGGTTGCCACCAGCTGGGGATCCAAATACACAGAGAACAGCTGTCAGTGGCTGCTGGTCCCGGTGGCTGCATTTCACCTCCCCTGGCATAGGCAACGTGCCTCTGGGTGCCAGTTGCTAGGAATTGCAAGCAGGGCAAATTGCTCTTGCACTCAGGTCCTGCTTTTGAACTTCCCACAGGGGCATCTGGCTGGCTGCTGGACAGGAGAGGACACTGGACTAGACAGTTCACTCGCTTGATCCAGCAGCCAGGTTCACCTTAGGTTCCTATACACAAAGTTGTGATTCTACATTGTGTAGAAAAACCACAGAACTCAGTAGCAGATGCACAGAATCCTAATAAACTTGCTTGCGCGCGCACACACACACACACAATTCATTTTTTAAAAATAATAATAATATTTTTTAAGAGTTTAAGAATTAGAGAAAGAAGTAAAAAAGAAAGAGAGAAAGTAAACAATACAAATCAATACATTACAGTACATATAAAAAAACCAAAAGACACAATACATCAAAACAAAAACAAAAGCAAAAACAATTAAAAACACATCCAATATTTCCATATCTTTATCTTTCATTAACTTGTTTCATCGACCTCCTCACACCTCCCTTTTTTGTGTTCTAGTTATTAATTATTTCAGCAAATCCTTTCCATCTTTCACTGTTTTCTGTCATTTAATTGTCTTAATTTATTTTAACCTTATCTTACCATTAAAACCCTAAAACTTATTTATACTTAACTCCTTATAAGATTTCTACTAAAGCCGTATAATTTCATTCCAACATTTTTCTAACACTCATTAATTTTATAATATTTCTCTAAATAATTTTTTTAACTTTTCCCCAATCTTCTTCCACTGTTTCTTCTCCCTGGTCTCGGGTTCTGTCAGTCCTTTCTATCAATTCCATATGGTCCATCAACCTGGTGATCTTCTATCCGAGGCTCTTAACTCTTTTCCATGTCCCTTCTGCAGATCTTATTCATATTTATACATGTGCTTTACTTTATCTTCTGCTGATCTTGTTCTTAATTTCCTTTCTTTGGCACTGAGGAGTAGATCTCGGGAAAACTCCAACCTAACAATGTCTTTATTCCTTCTCGACAGGTCAGCCCATTCTCCATAGTCAGAACTAAAGTCCAAAAGATATTTCAGAGCGTGTTTCAAAATCCCTCCAAAGCTAAAGGGCCCCACAACTCCAATCTCCCCCTGACCCAAATCCAGATCCCAAAAGCCAGAACATCCCTGCATAAGGGGATCTATCCAACTTTCCTTCTCCAATCCAAGCGGGACTCCATCCCTCCAAATCTGGCTTTCTCTGGATTCAGTCGTAAAAGGCAACATCTTATGTTCATCAAATTGCCTCTGAACGGCTGGGGCTCTCTCCACTTGAATTGCTTGAGGTTCACCAACAACTTTCTCCTTCGTCTTCTCCTCAGCTTGCCATGTCAAAACAGATTCCTGAATCAAATCCTGAGTTGTTTCTGTATAGGTATTAACTTTTTGTCCCAAATCAGTCATTTTTTGTCCCAAATTGTCAATTTTAATAATCATCACATCCGTCTTCTCATGAAGCTGTTCCAATAAAGCACTTGTCTTGCAAAATGCAATCACTAAGGCTTCTTCTGTCGACATTCTTGTCCAAGGTCAATCTCTGATTCTCACGGTCTTTAATCTCTACAGCTGGAAAATTCCCCAGCTCCACTCCTGCAACAGTTTCAAAAACTCCCTCTAGGGGAAACAATTTCTATTTGTATCCGTCCTTTTAAACGCAGATCCAGCAACAAAGTTAGTTCAATTTTTAGTTACCTTTGCTCCTTTCCTCCAAAAGGAAACAATGGGAATAAGATATTTATCTTATTTAACTATCTGTCAACATACGTTTTATTCACAGTCAATGAACTTTCCCAAAACATCGATCTTACTGGCAGCCCATTCCCAGGTTCAAAACAGTAGTAATTTATCTTTCTTCACTCTCTCTCCTGCAGGCTTAAGCGGTCTAAAATTTTCCCCCTCTTCTCCTGCTTCCAAGGGGGGTTTAGTGATTTTAACCGATGGAGATCCGATCCTTTACAAAAGGCTTTCCAGACTTTAGTTTGCAACGTCTTTGCTTCAATCTATTTACAAAAGAGGAAGGCAGACTTCCTGTTTGAAACCTTCCCGTTTCAATGCCAAATTAAGATGTTTAAAGATCCAATTTTCTGTTCTACTCACAGGTAGTTGTTTAAAGTCCAATTGTCCACAGGAAAAAGTCAGCGCTCTCCGGCAACAGCAATGCGGCTTCACTCTGTGAAAGAAGCCGTAGATTCGAAGCACCGTGCCTCTCACCCCACGTCGCCCCAGAACCCTGAAACCGGGTTTCCCCGCAAGTAGGGGAGGCGCAAAAGGTGCCAGCCGAATCCCATGTCCACAGGCTTCTCCCGCCTGTGGTTTTTAGTGGGTCTCTGCCTCGCCGTGGCGGTCCAGACCCTGATTTCCATGGAGCGGATTCCTCCCGATCAGAGGAAATCCGCCATTGCCGGAGGCGCTAAACCGGAAGTCACACACACACACACACACATTCAGAACATGTTTGCAGAGCTTAAGGCTGCAAAGACACGCCTTCTCCCACCATCTCCAGTTTTACCCCAAGTACTTCTGTTAAAAAATAAAGTTTTGCATCTTAAGAAAGAATCAGCTACTTGATTAATCAAACATGCTTTTAATTGATCAAAAGGTCTTTGGAGAAAAAAAAAAGGGAATCAACTGATTGATCAAGGCTTGCTGCAAAAGCTTTGACCCATCAAAACCAGCGTGCCATATCTAATGTTAGCCATTCTCAGAGCAAATCCACTTATTTCTGTGGGTCTACTCTGGGTATGACGTAGCTGAATATTACCCCTTTTCCTTTCATAGAAAGTATTTCCTAGGACTGGACATCCTGTACTAATTTAAGAATTTTGCCACTAGAAAGCACTCCTTCCAAAATGGAAAAGCAACCCAAGATGGAAAAGTATTTTTTTAAAAAAAAAATCACCACCACAACTGATATTGTTAGGGGATTCATTCCTGCAAAAGTGAAGAGGCTCTCTCTTGCATGGGTGAATCAATCTTGCATGGTGAATCTTCCATGGGTGATTTGACAGGTGAATCAAGTATAATTTGCTTTGCCACTGTCATCAACCATCCATGGAAGGTGTGGGTGAACAAATTCTCTTGACAGTCTCTCGTATGTGGACATAACATCTTTGGTTTCAAAGGCACAGAAACCAGACAAGTGAAACAAATGTCCCAAAATCTTTTCTCCTAGTTCTCTGAGGCACATGGCTGCAGACACAAACACACACACACACACACACAAAGTTTTCCCTCCCCATAATCCAAAGTCCCCATAATCCATAAGGACACACATTGCATAATTTACAAGGACATGGGAGAAAGGTTTGAGGGTGGGAAAGGCACTGGGTGGATAAATATGTGCGTCAGTATCCCAAGAATACCCCAAGAATAAGGAGCCAATTTGCTTTAATTGCATCTTATCATTTTATTTGGGAAGACCCCAGTATCATCGGGAAGGCTTTAATAAATATAGTAAATAAACAGAAGATGCACACATGGGTTCCTGCCCTTCTCTTATGCAAGTAGTAATACCTCTTTTAAAACGGCATTCCCCACCCACAGTTTTTATAAGAGCTTGCATAAAAACTAATTTTAAATCTGCCAACTGATTGACCTTTTTAAATGGCACTTCTGGGCCATTGCTGCTTTCAAGTGGGTTTTGTACCAGCAAATTCAGGCAATGCAACTGGAGTTCATGCACAACAAACTTGCTTCCCTGCAAAATCAAGCTCTGTTGAAGTGACTGGGGAACTGCACTGGAAGGTGTGGGAGAACTTGATGCTTGATGAAACATTGTGTAACCTCCCCACAAAGAAATAGCCCTAATAGTTGTGCAATGCTCAATAAACCAGTCACCTGGGAACAATCTACTGAAGAACATTCAGAAGAACCTTCTGCATCAGGATGAAGAGGGAACATCTAGTCCAGCATCCTGCTCTCACAGTGGCCAACCAGATGCCTCAATAGGAAGCCCATAAGCAGGGCCTGAGCGCATGAGTGGCACTCTCCTCTCCAGGTATTCAGAAGCACATGCACCAACTGTGGAGGCGGAGGCTATGCCAGATTTACATATAAACTAAACAAGCTGTAGCTTAGGGCCCCACTCTCTTACCCCCCCCAAAAAAAAAATCAAAGGGAAAAAACTGGATGTACATTTCTAAAATACAATTACTTTGATAAAATACATATTTTGTTATGCGCAAATGGCTTTATATACCTATTACCAATTACTGTATCATATAGCATATATTAAACACACACAAGAAAGCGGCAATTTGTTGCTGACAGCTGGATATATAAAGGGCCTTCAGTAGCTTAGGGCCTCATCAAACCTAAATCTGGCCCATACAGTCCTATTGCAGTCCTACTACTGCAGCCTGATTTAAACCAAAGTGTTATAGAAGGAAATTCAACAGCCTGATGCACTGATGTTCAACAGGCTTCAGCAACTTTCCTTTAAAAGTGTTTTCCAGTGCAGCCCCCACCTTTCCAGGAGCACCAAGGAAGGCCCTTTCTCAAAAGCCCTGGAGGACCCCAGGTGCAGGAATTCCACCAGAGGCACTGTTCTGAATAAAGACCTTGCCAGGATTGTGGGCTAGAACTGGGAAATCCAAGTGACTTTTGCAGAAAAGAACCACAAATAGGAAGCAAAGCAGGAGTTGCAGCATCTTGACCAAAGAGGCTTATGGGGGTGGGGAGAATATCCACATGGGCGACCAGTCTCAACAGAGAGCTTTCCAAAGGCGCACTTCCTCGGGCATCATCACCCAAGCACTCAGTCAGTGCCACAGACGTGAACTTTCAATGAATGGGTGATGCATCCATTAAAGAAGGAGCCATTGACATTTGAAGCAGCAGACGCCATTCATTAAATAGAGCAGAACAGCTCGCCTTTCAGAGGAAACCAAGAAGCCCTCTTAACCCTCTCTTTGCCACAGTAATGTACAATTACAGCGTGACACATCAAAGGGGGATACCAGCCTACACAGATTTGAACACGCAAATTACTCACTTCATTTATTTTTATCTTATTTTTTTGTTCCCACGCATACAAAATCGGAACTGTTTTAAAGAGCAAATCCTATTATTCATGGAGAGCAACCCAAGAGGTCAAACTGTCACCTTGGGAGCAAGTGAGGCTCTCAGAAAAGGGTCCTGGAATCCCAAGCGTTTGCCAGTTCCTGTTGATCTGGAAACGAGCCAGTAATGGGGAGGGAAAGGAGTAGCAATGGCCACCCCCCACTCCAGAACTTTCTCTGCTTGAAGACATGATATATTCTCCCCTTCAGACACGCTGGCAGAACTTCCTTCATATGAATGGAACATATTTCTGATCTCTATGAATAGGCTAAATGTTTGATAGATTGGACAATTTGCATTGACAACAACTGCAATTCAATGCAAAGGCACTGAACAAAACAAATACAAACTTTCTGAATGACCTCTCTCACAGACACAGATTTTCTGATTCCTTCCCTTAAATGTAGAGGCTGAGCCCTTGTTCTAGTCTACTTGTAGTAAAAGCAATATTCTGGTGATACCTTAAAGCCTAAAAACTTTATTATGGTATAAGCCTTCATGGACTACAGTTGTCATCACCAGAGTTACACATTATATTATATCCATACATCCACATTCACACACATGCATACACAAAATGTCAATGTTCATCATATAGGCTTTTTAAAAAATTAATTGACTCCTATTCACAATGCAACTATCATATCTGTTATTTTCCACTTTTTCTACTGGCCTCCCTGTTTATAATACTGCCAGCCACTCACAGCAAGTATAGGCAGAATTCTTTGCACTAAGCAGATCACGCCATCAGCCCCTGCATTCCTGAACTCCATAGCTGAGAGAAAATTTAGATCCATCATGGAAATGATAAGATGCATGTCCCTACACATGTTCTCTTCTCTGCAGATCCAGAATAACGTTGGTGTCTTTGTGGCCAAGCCTTCTGTGCCACAGGTCCAGGTCTGCCTCATACTTTTGGCTGCAACATGACACTCTTGCAGATTGGTTCGCTGAAAGATGAGATGCATCCCTGCCGCACAAGCTGTGGGCAGATGCAGTAATTACAGCAGTATATATTCAAAATACTGCCTAAAAAGGGAGCTGTGCATACCTTTCAAACTTTGGCATGGGAGAGTTCCCAACCTCTTGCACATATGTGTGTTTCAGAGTGTGTTACTACCACATCCCCAAAGAACATAGAAACAAGCTCCAAGGCGCAAGCAGGTATCCTTGTGGGGGGTATGCCTCTGGAGGCAAGGGATACAGAATTATGGACTTACAAACTGGTAAGACAAGTGTGCACCATGCAGAATATTTTGATGAACACAGCAAAGCTGACACTAAAATAGTGTTCTGGATTTTTCTGAGGACTCAGAAAAGATTAAAGAACGTGTACTTTCCTTCAAAGTCCTGATCTGCCTTCCAGTGTCATAGCCCCCCCCCCCAAAGGCAACACACTAGAAGACGCAGATGACCAGATTCCTGGCGGCACCAGAGATAGAATCATAGGATCACAGAGTTGGAAGAGACCACAAGGGCCATCGAGTCCAACCCCTTGCCAAGCAGGAAACACCACCAGAGCACTCCTGACATATGGTTGTCAAGCCTCTGCTTAAAGACCTCCAAAGTAGGAGACTCCACCACACTCCTTGGCAGCAAATTCCACTGTCGAACAGCTCTTACTGTCAGGAAGTTCTTCCTAATGTTTAGGTGGAATCTTCTTTCTTGTAGTTTGGATCCATTGCTCCGTGTCCGCTTCTCTGGAGCAGCAGAAAACAACCTTTCTCCCTCCTCCATGTGACATCCTTTTATATATTTGAACATGGCTATCATATCACCCCTTAACCTCCTCTTCTCCAGGCTAAACATGCCCAGCTCCCTCAGCCGTTCCTCATAAGAAATCGTTTCCAGGCCTTTGACCATTTTGGTTGCCCTCCTCTGGACACGTTCCAGTTTGTCAGTGTCCTTCCTGAACTGTGGTGCCCAGAACTGGACACAGTACTCCAGGTGAGGTCTGACCAGAGCAGAATACAGAGGCACTATTACTTCCCTTGATCTAGATGCTATACTCCTATTGATGCAGCCCAGAATTGCATTGGCTTTTTTTTGCTGCCCCGTCACACTGTTGGCTCATGTTAAGTTTGTGGTCAACCAAGACTCCTAGATCCTTTTCACATGTACTGCTCTCAAGCCAGGTGTCCCCCATCTTGTATATGTGCCGCTCATTTTTTTTGCCCAAGTGCAATACTTTACATTTCTCCCTGTTAAAATTCATCTTGTTTGTTTTGGCCCAGTTCTCTAATCTGTCAAGGTCGTTTTGAAGTGTGATCCTGTCCTCTGGGGTCTTAGCCACCCCTCCCAGTTTGGTGTCATCTGCAAATTTGGTCAGGATGCCCTTGAGTCCATCATCCAAGTCGTTGATAAAGATGTTGAATAAGACCGGGCCCAAGACAGAACCCTGTGGCACCCCACTAGTCACTCTTCTCCAGGATGAAGAGGAACCATTGATGAGCACCCTTTGGGTTCGGTCAGCCAGCCAGTTACAAATCCACTGAGTGGTAGCATAGTCAAGACCGCATTTTACCAGCTTCTTTACAAGAATATCATGGGGCACCTTGTCAAATGCCTTGCTGAAATTAAGGTAGGCTACATCCACTGTGTTCCCTTCATCTACCAGGCTTGTAATTCTGTCAAAAAACGAGATCAGGTTAGTCTGACATGACTTATTTTTCAGAAATCCATGCTGACTATTGGTGATCCCAGCATTCCTTTCTAGGTGCTCGCAGACTGTTTGCTTAATGATCTGCTCCAGAATCTTCCCTAGTATTGATGTCAGACCGACTGGGCGGTAATTATTTGGGTCCTCTTTTTTCCCCTTTTTGAAAATAGGGACAACATTTGCTCTCCTCCAGTCTGCCGGGACTTCGCCTGTTCTCCAGGAATTCTCAAAGATGACTGCCAGTGGTTCTGAGGTCACATCTGCCAGTTCTTTTAATACTCTTGGATGCAGTTCATCTGGCCCTGGAGACTTGAATACATCTAAACTAGCCAAGTATTCTTGTACTATCTCCTTAGTTATTCTGGCCTGTGTTTCCTTTGCTGAATCATTTGCTCCAAATTCTTCGGGTCGGGCATTGTTTTCTTTATCGGAGAAGACTGAGGCAAAGAAGGCATTGAGGAGTTCAGCCCTTTCTGTGTCCCCTGTTTGCATTTCACCATCTTCTCCTCTGAGTGACCCCACTGTTTCTTTGTTCTTCCTTTTGCTACGAACATACCCATAAAAGCCTTTTTTGTTGCTTTTAACCTCTCTAGCAAGCCTGAGTTCATTTTGTGCTTTAGCTTTTCTGACTTTGTGTCTACACGTGCTGGCTATTTGTTTGAATTCCTCTTTGGTGGTTTCCCCCCTTTTCCATTTTTTGTACACATCCTTTTTTAATCTTAACTCAGTTAAAAGTTCTTTAGATAGCCACCCTGGCTTCTTTAGGCACCTTCCATGTTTCCGTCTCATTGGTATTGCCTGACGTTGTGCTTTTACTATCTCCCTCTTAACAAACTCCCAGTACTATGAACCTGGGGCTGATGGGAATTGCATTTTTTAAAAAAAAATTCTTTAGATTTTTTGTATGTGGGGGGTGGGGTGGGATGGATGTTTGGTTGGGCTTGGGGAATTATTATTTTTTTGATGTTTTTGTAATTTTTACATTTTTTGTTTGTATTGTTTTATTGGTTTTGTTTGTTTGTTTAAGGTGTTATTTTGTTCTTAGGGGGAGGGGTTAGGGCTGCCGGGGAGTGGGCCCCAGCCCACAAAATGGCTGGGGCATGTTCCACAGGGGGGGATGCACTGGGACAACTGATCTCAGTGATCACGGGTAGGAGGAGGAGTTACGCTAAGACCAGACCATGTCATTACTGAGGAGGCAGGCTTAGTCGTTGTCTGAGGACTATCCCTGCCTTCGGGTCTGGTCTTGACTGGAATGATACTGGAATCTGCCTCCAGGTCTGGTCTTGTCCGGACAGATACTAGAATCAGCAAGGGATACCCACATGACCTGAAGGTGCTGCTGTGCAATGCCAGGTCAATGATTCACAAGACCACTGCCATCCATGACTTGATCATGGATGGAGGACTTGACCTGGCATGTGTGACAGAGACTTGGTTGGATGAAGCAGATGGGCCTGTCCTTGCCGCTGCTTGTCCACCAGGTTTCTCTTACGCACAGTAACCCAGGTCATGTGGGCGGGGGGGGGGGTTGCAGTGATTTTTAGGAAGTCATTAGTTTGCACCAGGCGTCCTATTGGGAAGACCCAGTTTTCTGAGTGCATGTTCTGGAAGTTGGGCAATAGGGGCAGTACAGGATTCCTACTGGTGTACCGACCTCCCTGCTGCACCAAGGATTCCCTGCCCGAGCTGCTTCAGGTCGTGGCGGTTGTTCTCCTGGAGACACCTAGCTTGGTCGTCCTAGGGGATTTTAACATCCATGCCGACACAACCTTACAAGGGGCCGCTCGGGACTTCGTGGAAAGCATGGCCTCCATGGGGCTGTCCCTGAATAAGTCTGGCCCAACCCATAGCCGTGGACATGCCTTGGACCTGGTGTTTCCCTCTATGGATGTTGGTGATCTGACACTAAGTAAAAGCGAAACAAAAGAAGTGCCATGGTCAGATCACTTCCTGGTGCAACTGGACTTCTCTGCGACCCATCCCCTCTGCGGGGAGGTGGGACCAATTCGGATGGTCCGCCCCCACCACTTAATGGATCCAAATGGTTTCAAGAGAGTGGTAGGGGATGCTTTATCCCATGTTGATGGCCTTTCAGCTGATTCCCTGGTGGCCCGCTGGAATGTGGAGTTAACCAGGGCTATTGACTGTTTGGCTCCGAAGCGCCCTCTCCGATTGCATGGAGCCCGGACAGCCCCGTGGTTTTCCATGGATCTGAGGGCAATGAAACAATCGTTGAGACGGCTAGAGCGCCGGTGGCGGATAACTCATTCCGAATCTGACCGGACACAGGTTAGAGCTCAATGTCGAGCCTACCAAGTGGCGATAGCGACGGCGAAGAAGAATTTCTTCACCGCCTCTATTGCATCTGCAGAAAACAGCAGCAGGAGACTTTTTTAGGTGGTTCACAATTTAGCGGAACCACCTGCAACATTGGGGCCCAGTACGGGCCACATGTTCTCCTGCAATGATTTTGCAAAGTTTTTTGCAGATAAAATCGCTCAGATTCGGGAAGAGGTAGACTCCACCGTGGGAGCAGGACCGGGGCGGGAGAGTGCTAGAGTTCTGTCTAGTCAAGTTGAGTGGGATCAATTCGAATCTGTTACCTCCGAGGATGTGGACAGGCTGCTTGGACGAGTGAAGCCAACCACCTGTCTCCTGGATCCTTGCCCATCCTGGCTTATAAAAGCTAGCCGGGAAGGACTGGACGATGGGCTTCGTGGGGTGGTGAATGCTTCCCTCCGTGAGGGAGCCTTCCCAGACTCGCTGAAAGAGGTGGTTATTAAACCGCTTCTTAAAAAACCATCTTTAGATGCGGCCACGATGGCCAACTATCGCCCAGTCTCAAATCTTCCATTCCTGGGCAAGGTGATTGAGCGAGCGGTTGCTGAACAACTCCAGGCACGCCTGGAAGAAACGGACCATTTGGATCCCTTCCAGTCGGGATTCAGGCCTCATCATGGGACTGAAACTGCCTTGGTCGCACTGGTTAATGATCTCCGGCGGGCTAGGGACAAAGGTGAGAGCTGTTTCCTAGTTCTGCTGGATCTCTCAGCGGCATTTGATACCATCGACCATAGCATCCTTCTGGACCATCTTGAGGGGCTGGGAGCTGGGGGCACTGTTATACAGTGGTTCCGCTCCTTCCTCCTGGGCCGTGTTCAGAAAGTGGTGGTGGGGGATGAGTGTTCAGACCCCTGGGCTCTCACTTGTGGGGTGCCTCAGGGTTCTGTCCTCTCCCCCATGCTTTTCAACATTTATATGCAGCCGCTGGGAGAGATCATCAGGAGGTTTGGGCTGGGGGTTCATCAGTATGCGGATGATACCCAGCTCTACCTCTCTTTTAAATCAGAACCAGTGAAGGCGGTGAAGGTCCTGCATGAGTGTCTGGAGGCGGTTGGAGGATGGATGGCGGCTAACAGACTGAGGTTGAATCCTGACAAGACAGAAGTACTGTTTTTGGGGGACAGGAGGTGGGCAGGTGTGGAGGATTCCCTGGTCCTGAATGGGGTAACTGTGCCCCTGAAGGACCAGGTACGCAGCCTGGGAGTCATTTTGGACTCACAGCTGTCCATGGAGGCACAGGTCAAATCTGTGTCCAGGGCAGCTGTTTACCAGCTCCATCTGGTACGTAGGCTGAGACCCTATCTGCCTGCGGACTGTCTCGCTAGAGTGGTGCATGCTCTGGTTATCTCCCGCTTGGACTACTGCAATGCGCTCTACGTGGGGCTACCTTTGAAGGTGACCTGGAAACTACAACTAATCCAGAATGCGGCAGCTAGACTGGTGACTGGGGGCGGCCGCCGAGACCATATAACACCGGTCTTGAAAGACCTACATTGGCTCCCAGTACGTTTCCGAGCACAATTCAAAGTGTTGGTGCTGACCTTTAAAGCCCTAAACGGCCTCGGTCCAGTATACCTGAAGGAGCGTCTCCACCCCCATCATTCTGCCCGGACGCTGAGGTCCAGCGCCGAGGGCCTTCTGGCGGTTCCCTCATTGCGAGAAGCAAAGCTACAGGGAACCAGGCAGAGGGCTTTCTCGGTAGTGGCGCCCGCCCTGTGGAATGCCCTTCCAGCAGATGTCAAAGCGATAAACAACTACCTGACATTCAGAAGACATCTTAAGGCAGCCCTGTTCAGGGAAGTTGGTTTTTTTTTAAAAAAATATATATTTATTGCAAATTTTTAACAAACAAAAGAAATCCCCAAACATATGAAATACCATCACCAAAAAGTAACAATCAAAAGAAAACAGAAACAACCAAAGAAATAGACATAGGCAAAAAAGAATACAACAAAAACCACTGTTCATAAAGCATATTTCCATAAACTTTGGACTTCCTCGCATCACCCTTTCCTGCATTCTCAATAATAAATTTATAAACAGCAATTTGTTGCCTTGTTTCAGTTCTTGTTTTGTAATTCTCATATATTATGTCAGACTTTAAATATTTTAGTCATAAGCTTCACTGCTTAGTTTAAACATAAATATTGTTTCCAATTTCATCTTTTACTTACACATCACTTATTCTCATAATATCTTTCAACTAAATTGCTGATGCCATGTTAGTTTCTATCGTGCATTTTCTTAACATTCATACAACTTATAGTGTTTTTGTAAAGGTAAAGGTAAAGGTACCCCTGCCCGTACGGGCCAGTCTTGCCAGACTCTAGGGTTGTGCGCCCATCTCACTCAAGAGGCCGTGGGCCAGCGCTGTCCGAAGACACTTCCGGGTCACGTGGCCAGCGTGACATCGCTGGTCTGGCGAGCCAGAGCCGCACACGGAAACGCCGTTTACCTTCCCGCTGGTAAGCGGTCCCTATTTATCTACTTGCACCCGGAGGTGCTTTCGAACTGCTAGGTTGGCAGGCGCTGGGACCGAACGACGGGAGCGCACCCCGCCGCAGGGATTCGAACCGCCGACCTTTCGATCGGCAAGCCCTAGGCGCTGAGGCTTTTACCCACAGCGCCACCTGCATCCCTAGTGTTTTTGTAGATAATCCTTAAACTTTTTCCAATCCTCTTCCACTGTCTCTTCTCCCAAGTCTCGGATTCTGCCAGTCATTTCAGCCAGCTCCATGTAGTCTATCAATTGCGTCTGCCATTCCTCCAGCGTGGGCAAATCTTGTGTCTTCCAATGTTTTGCGATGAGTATCCTTGCTGCTGTTGTTGCATACATAAAAAAAGTTCGATCCTTCTTTAACACCCTCTGGCCAACAATGCCCAAAAGGAAGGCCTCTGGTTTCTTAGGAAAGGTATACTTAAATACCTTTTTTAACTCATTATAAATCATTTCCCAGAAGGCCTTAACCCTCGGGCAAGTCCACCACAGGTGAAAGAATGTTCCTTCAGTCTCCTTACATTTCCAACATTTATTGTCATGCAAATGGTATATTTTTGCGAGCTTGTTTGGGGTCATGTACCACCTATATATCATTTTCATAATATTTTCTTTCAAGGCACTACATGCCGTGAACCTCACACCGGTGGTCCATAACCTTTCCCAGTCAGCAAACATAATGTTATAACCAATGTCCTGTGCCCATTTTATCATAGCTGATTTAACCGTTTCATCCTGAGTGTTCCATTTCAACAGCAAGTTATACATTTTAGAAAGTACCTTAGTCTTAGGTTCTAACAATTCTGTTTCTAATTTCGATTTTTTCACCTGGAAACCTATTTTTTTTGTCCAAATTAAAGGTCTCCCTAATCTGAGCATAGTGTAACCAATCTTGCACTTTATCCTTTAACTCAAAACTCTGCAGTCTCCAAGTCTCTCCAACTTTTTCTAGTATTTCCCAATATTTTGGCCATTTGGCCTCCATATTGAGTCTTTTCTGAGCCGTTCAGGGAAGTTTTTAACGTGTGATATTTTACTGTATTTTTGGTTTTTTGTTTTTTTTTCCATCTCAACTTAGTCCAGCAGACAGTTTATTTTTTATTTTTTTTAATAATATTTATTGTAAATTTTAAACAAAGGAAAAACAAACCAACAAACATACAAAGTACCATCACCATACACCATAACAAAGACAACAGAAAAAGTTTAGAAAATAAACATAAAATCCTCACATCGCCCTTTCCTGTGATCTCAGCCATATAGTTATAAGCAGCAAATTATTGCCTTATTTCAATTCTTATTTTATCATTCTCAGATATTATGTCCCAGATTTTCAATATTTTATCATGTATTGAACTGCTTAACTTAAACATAATATTACTTCAAATTTCATCCTTTTCTTAATCATCACTTATTCATACATCATACAACTAAATTTCTGATGCCATGTTATTTTCTATCATGCATTCTCTTAGCATTCATATAGCTTATAATGTTTTTGTAAATAGTCCTTGAACTTTTTCCAGTCCTCTTCCACCGTCTCTTCTCCCAGATCCCGGATTCTGCCAGTCATTTCTGCCAGTTCCATGTAGTCTATCAGTTGCGTCTGCCATTCTTCCAGCATGGGCAAATCTTGTGTCTTCCAGTGCTTTGCGATGAGTATTCTTGCTGCTGTTGTTGCGTACATAAAAAAGGTTCTATCCTTCTTTAACACCAATTGGCCGACCATGCCCAGGAGAAAGGCCTCTGGTTTCTTCAGGAAGGTATACTTAAATACCTTTTTTAGATTATAGATCATTTCCCAGAAAGCCTTAACCCTTGGGCATGTCCACCAGAGGTGAAAGAATGTTCCTTCAGTTCCTTTGCATTTCCAACATTTATTGTCGGGCAAATGATATATTTTTGCAAGCTTGACTGGGGTCATGTACCACCTGTATATCATTTTCATAATATTTTCTTTCAAGGCATTACATGCCGTAAACCTCACTCCGGTGGTCCATAACCTTTCCCAGTCAGCAAACATAATATTGTGCCCAATATCCTGTGCCCATTTTATCATAGCTGATTTGACCGTTTCATCCTGGGTATTCCATTTCAACAGCAAGTTATACATTTTTGAAAGTACCTTGGTCTTAGATTCTAACAGTTCTGTTTCTAATTTCGATTTTTCCACCTGGAAACCTGTTTTCTTGTCCAAGTTAAAAACCTCCCTAATCTGAGCGTAATGTAACCAATCTCGCACTTTTTCCTTTAATTTCTCAAAACTCTGCAGTCTCCAAGTATCTCCTTCTTTTTCTAATATTTCCCAATATTTCGGCCATACGGCCTCCATATTGAGTCTTTTCTGAGCCTTGGCTTCCATTGGTGACAGCCACATTGGGGTCTTGTTCTCTAATAAGTCTTTATATTTTGTCCAGACATTAAACACTGCCTTTCTGACAATATGGTGCTTAAAAGCCTTGTGAATTTTAACCTTGTCGTACCACAGATATGCATGCCATCCAAAAGCATTATTAAACCCTTCCAGATCTAGGACATCAGTGTTCTCAAGAAGAAACCACTCATTCAACCAGCAGAAAGCTGCAGCTTCATAATATAGCCTCAAATCTGGCAGGGCAAACCCCCCTCTCTCCTTAGCGTCAGTTAGTATTTTAAATTTTATTCGGGGCTTTTTGCCCTGCCAGACAAATTTAGAGATATCTGTCTGCCACTTTCCAAAACATTCCACTCTGTCCACAATCTGTAGGGTCTGAAATAAAAACAGCATTCTTGGCAATACATTCATCTTTATAGCAGCAATCCGACCCAACAAGGAAAGTTTCAATCTTGACCAGCTTTCTAGATCCTTTTTGATTTCTGACCAGCACTTTTCATAATTGTCTTTAAATAAGTTCAGATTTTTAGCTGTCATATTTACCTCTAGGTATTTCACCTTCTTAACCACATTTAAATCTGTCTCTTTCTGAAACCTTTCTGATTCCAAAGGTGTCAATTTTTTTTGCTTGTTTAATTTAAATCCCGCCACCCGACCAAACTCACGAATCAGTTCTAAAACTCTTTTCGTACTAGATTCTGGCTCCTGTAGTGTCAAAACCAAATCATCTGCAAAAGCTTTCAGTTTGTACTGTTTGGCTCCGACCTGGATCCCTTCGACCAACTGGTCCCCTCTAATCATATTCAAGAGCACCTCCAGGACTGAAATAAACAACTGAGGGGAAATAGGGCACCCTTGTCGTGTTCCTTTCTCAATCTTAAACTCATCTGTCACCACATTGTTAACTATGTATTTTAACAATGTATTTTTGGTTTTTATGGAAGCCGCCCAGAGTGGCTGGGGAGGCCCAGCCAGATGGGCGGGGTATACATAATAAATTATTATTATTATTATTATTATTATTATTATTATTATTATTCCCGAGACATCTTGTCAGGCCCACAGATCACTGCTTCTGTTCCCCTCAGTAGGGAATCCCCTATCACCACTACACGCCTCCTCTTAGGTTTGGTCGGGGTTCTTCTGTGAGCTGTCCGTTCCAAGGTCACCTGCACATTCCCTGAGGACTGACTTTGCTGCTCGTCTTCATATACCTGATCGACTGTAATGAGGGAGAGATCCTCAAATGGAGTCTGCTCTTCGTCTTCCATGCTAGGGGAGAGGACCTCAAAGCGATTGTGTATTTCTAAACAATCAGAGCGAACCCTGGGCCTCCTACTTCTTTGAGTCACGTTTCTCCATATATCTGGCACCTGTGTTGGTGAACTAGCCTCCTTCTCAGGGGAGTCCCCTGTCTCCTCCTTGGTGGGGACGGTGTGCTCTGTTGCTTCCAAGAAGAGCTCCAGCTCTCTAATTCTTTGGAGCGTAGCTACACGTTCCTCCAATTGCTGGACTTTGTCTTTTAAGAGGGCAATCAACATGCAATTGCTGCAGGTAAAGCTGCCTGCAACCTTTCGCAAGATGGCAAACATTGCGCAGGAACCGCAGGCGACTGCAGCTGTTCCCTCCCCCTACATCTTGAGAACGTGTCGTTGGGGGTGGCTACAGTGGTCCTCCATCATAAAAAGCGCGAAGACAGGCCAAATAACTCCCCCCCACAAAAAACCTAGGTCTCCCCCAACAAACGTTTGAGATTAGCTCCCTTAAATCTAAAAGATGGATCAAACCCTTTTTGCTCCTTCTTCAACTGCTGCCCTGCTAGCTCTGATAAGCTCCTCCCACAGCTAATCACCTGCCTCAACAGAAACCCTGCCCCCTCTGACCTTTGCACAGGGAGAGCAGCTAATCAGCCACAAAGAAACACACACACACACACACACACACACACACGAAAGCCCTTTTTGCTCCTTCTTCAACTGCTGCCCTGAAAGCTCTGATCTAAGAAGGAGGAGAACTTGATGAAGAGGAGGACTTGGATGGTGACATGCCAGTGTTGAAGGAGGATGAGGAAGCTGATGCGGTCGCAGTACCAGAGGTCAGACACTCATCCAGAACCAAAAAAAGGTATCCCACCAGTGCGACTGTCCTACTTCGCAGGGTTGGTGTTTCCACAGGAACCTTCCACATGGGAAGAGATATAGGAGATCCCAGCTGCACAAGCCAGTCTCTGGAGGAAGGCCGCGCAGGAGGAGATGGATGCACTGCATCAGAACAAGACCTGGACCTGAGCTACCTCACAGCAAGAAAGCAATTGGAATTAAGTGGTGTTTAAGGTTAAGAAGGGGGCAGAAGGAGAAGTGGAACACTACAAAGCCAGGCTTGTAGCACAGGGATTTCCACAATGATATGGTGAAGATTATGATGAGGTCTTTGCACCAACTGTGAGGTACAGCAGTGTGAGGATGCTTCTGAGCATCGCAGCCTCCGGGCAAATGCAGATGAAACACATTGACATTGCTACTGCCTTTCTTCACAAACAGATTACGGAAGAGATTTATATGCATCAACTCAAAGGTTTTGTAAAACCACATGAGGCACATTTAGGGTGCAAACTGCAAAAGGGACTTTATGGACTCAAGCAGCCTGCTAGAGCCTGGAACCAAAAGTTCCATAGACTGCTGACACGGCTTGGGTACAAGGAAGGCCATGCTGACAAGTGTTTATGCAGTAAGCCAAGTAATGGACAATTCTCATATGTTTTAGCATTTGTTGATGACGATTATTGTTACAGCAAATGAAACAGACTATGCACAAATTGTAAAACATCTTAGCAAAGAAGTGGAGGTCAAGGAACCTGGAGAAGTCCAGTACTACCTCGGCATTCAAGCTGAAAGAGAAGAAGACGGCTCATTTCTTCTCAACCCAAGGCAAAAGATCCATGAACTCATTGAAAGCATGCAGATGGAAGATGCAAACACAGTTGCTACACCCATGGCCACTAAACGGACAGATTCACACACCCCTCCTCATGATTATACATTGTGTAAACAGTGGACTATAGCGCACAAAAAAATGCTCTAAATCAGTAGTTCCCAATTACTGCAGATCCCCAGTTTTTCAAAAGGCACCATGGACCCTCTCCTTTTGAAATGGCGATCTCGGTGGTGGTTTTGTTATATGAATGGTGCCCTGGACCCCCTGGGTGGGAGACATGCGCAGACCCCCTGGGGTCCCTGGACCATCCATTGGGAATCGCAGCTCTAGTACTTTTATTGGTCTTTAATGACAAGACTCGTTGGTTAAGTTTCCTTTAAATTGTGCCTTATAAAAGCCAAAATGCATTAACTTCTGAAGGCATGTTCTAATCCCTCTGGTTCTTCCCACCTCCATTTAGTTTTTATTTGTCTAATTAAAAAAAATCATATCCTTCCCCTTCCACCCAAAGGAGACCAGGATGACAATATTCCAGATGGAATCGACAGATAGGTTTATAATTTTTGGAAAATATGCCTGTCAATTAACAAATCATTTTGTGAACATATTCCAAGTGGAGGCTTGTTTACACGTGTGCAAAGAGGCAACTTTTAAGCTTCCATAGTGGACTATGGGATCCATAATGGATTTCCCCCCCTTCGATTTGGCAGGTAGGGATTTGCATTTCTGAGAATGCCTGACCCTTGACAACACTCCAGTGAATCTAAAACAAACTCAACAATCTCCACAAACTGATAGTATCTCAGGAAAGTATCTCAGGAACAGTGAGTGAAATATTCCCCAGGACAGCCTACTCAAGCAGGGGGCAGTCTACAACTGATACAGATAAAGAGTATCTCCCACCCAGTCGCCCCTGAAAAGGCAGAATTATTCATACTAACAATATTTTAAAGATTGGCAATTAAGAATGGTGTGAACAATATGCTTGGTTACCCAGGATAATAATCCAGCTAGGGAAAGGAAGTGATCTGTTCCCGTTGTTGTTGTTTATAACTACAAATTACAAAATATAAATTTGAACCAGGAGGAAATGGCATGTACATGCAATCTATGCAAATATTCTTACTTTGCATGCTTCATTGTGAACCTGTTTTGAATATTTTGATTGAAGAATATGTATTTAAAGTCACTTTAAGCACTCAATGCTTCTCTCAAGAAACACTCGGAAGTGTAGTTTGTTTGGGGTGCTGAGAGTTGTTAGGAGGCCCCTATTCCCCTCACAGAGAAATTCCCCTATTCTCCTTCCAAGTGTGCTTTTAACAATTAATCCCTCTTTCGCAGGGAGCTTTGGGAACTGGAGCTCTTTGAGGGGTATGGGGGTATCTCCTCTCAACGTCCTTCGTATTTCCCAGGATTCTTTGGGGGCATATTTTGGAGGCATATTTTGGGGAAACAACCAAGAGCCCCCTCTGCTGAATTTAACAGTAGAGCAGATCTGTAGAGAAGGAGACATTCTTTCAGGTGTTTGTGGCCTAAGTTGTTTAGGGCTTAAAACTCTAATGGGAGTACCTTGAATTGGGCCTGAAAATGAACTGGCAACCAGTGCAGCTGTTTTACATCAGGGACTATATGAGATCGAAATGGAACCCTAAGCAGTAATTTGCCCACTGCATTTTGGACAAGAATCTGTCCACTGCATTGTGAAGTTTCTGAGTTGCCTTCAAGAATGTACATTGCATTGTAACAGGTTGTCTCTGTCCAGAAGCTGGTTAATGAGCAGGAGATGAAAAAAGACTCTCCTTGCCACCGAGGCCACTTGAGTCTTCGCTGACAGTGTGGGACCCTGGAACGACTGGCGGACTGCGGGAGGAGCGCACTGCCCCTGGCAGTTTGATCCCGGTAGGGTGCCATCGTGGCTGCCGCCCCCCTGCCCGTGCTGGGCACCACATCCCTGCAGGTGGCGTGCTCCGCCCCCACGATGCATGCCACACCCCTGCAGGTGGTGCGTCCCACCCCCAGGACGGATGCCAGCCCCACCCCTGCTTGCTCTCCGCCCCCCGGTGCTGGAGCATGAAGCTTCATCACTGCCTGGAACATCCCCAAACCGCAGGCCTCCGGGAGAAGTCCAACCCCATCCAGGAGAGTCCATATCCCTAGACCCAGGACATGAAAACATGTGACACATAACAGAGCCATCTTTTCAGGATTCAGCTTTAAGGATCTTTATGCTACAAGTTGCTTCAGGACACTCTTCTGGATGTGAAAAGATGACAGCTAAATATAACAAGTAAAACGTCATATTCATCACCATCATTTTCATGGGCCCAGAGAAGGTGTTTGAAGGCTGGCTCCCATTCCTGCAGCATTATTGCCTTTTCTACAGTGGTCTAGGGACGTGGGTGGTGCTGTGGGTTAAACCACAGAGCCTAGGACTTGCCAATCAGAAGGTCAGCGGTTCGAATCCCCGCGTCGGGGTGAGCTCCTGTTGCTCAGTCCCAGTTTCTGCCAACCTAGCAGTTTGAAAGCACACCAGTGCAAGTAGATAAATAGGTACCGCTCTGGTGGGAAGGTAAACAGCGTTTCCGTGCGCTGCTCTGGTTCGCCAGAAGCGGCTTAGTCCTGCTGGCCACATGACCCGGAAGCTGTACACCGGCTCCCTTGGCCAATAAAGCGAGATGAGCGCCGCAACCCCAGAGTCGGCCATGACTGAACCTAATGGTCAGGGATGCCTTTACCTTACAGTTGTCTGGCTTCCCTGCTCAAGTTCAGAGCCCCCATCCTGTTTCTTGCAGAGGGCTCTGGGAGAGTGCATGGACTGGGAAATCAAGGCAACACTTCACAAAGTGCTCATGGCAACATCCTTTCCATCTGGTTCTCAGGGCCTCTACCCAGATTTTAACACGTCTGCAAGTGAGTTATGGCTCTCTTCAATGCTAAGCATTCTCACGACCCACCATTGCTCCTCAATGTCTGCCTCTCGCTTCAAAAACATCTCCAAGGGATTTCAGATTCTTCCCCCATCTGCTGTGGCTGGGAAGCTCTCCACCAAATGGACCCCAAAGGAATCATCCAAAGGAACCCATTCTGGTGCATATAAGCTAAAAACCTAACATCTGTCAAAGCTGCTGATACCAGATTCTTTTGGATTTTTTGTTCCAGTGTTGTGCTAGAAGCACAAAGGGAGTATCCTGCCTGTTCTTGCTTGCATTCTGGTAACCCCAAGTGGACTGCGTTGAGTTGCA
Organism: Podarcis vaucheri; assembly: GCF_965113315.1. Classification (NCBI taxonomy): domain Eukaryota; kingdom Metazoa; phylum Chordata; class Lepidosauria; order Squamata; family Lacertidae; genus Podarcis; species Podarcis vaucheri. The sequence goes on along the minus strand of NC_138758.1, from coordinate 2,013,401 downwards.
GTTGGGGGAAGGGCACTAACCACAGGTGAGGGTGGCGTTCTCCTCCTCCTGCCTGCTCTAATATCATGACGCTGAGCTTCTTTGGATTCTGCTCAAGCCGAGAAAGAGACGCCAACGGAGAAAAAAATGCCTGTCTTGGGAGATGACAGGAAGGATGGGTGTCTGGCGCTCCATCAGAAAACCCCCAAATTGCAATGGGGGGGGGGCTGCATTCCAAGCTAGTGATACATGCGTGATAGTTAATAGCTTGGTGTTACAGGCAAGTCCCAAAAAAGTGTCTTCAATGAAAATGGTAGCTGAAGTGATCAGGAAGCTGGAACACCACCCCTGTGACACCTGCAGCTTTTATGTGTAGATTGCCCTGTGCTCCTCGGGGGAAGGGCAGTATAGAAATTTTCAAATAATAAAAATTAATTAGTTTGAGGGGGGGAGGAAGGGAGGGCATAATAAAGGAAGAGCAAAATAAAGGTTGGGGAGGGGGTTATTGGATTGCATGAGTTTTTTTATTGTTTTTATTATGTATTTTGTGCTTTAATATTGTGTTTTTATATTGTTCACTGCCCTGAGATCTATGGATGGAAATATTATAAAAATAAAATATAAAAAAATATGAATGCTGTGAAAAAGGTGGATAGGTCTCTCTCACAATACAGTGGTGCCTCGCAAGACGAAATTAATCCGTTCCACGAGTCTCTTCGTCTAGCGGTTTTTTTGTCTTGCGAAGCAACCCTATTAGCGGATTAGCGGATTAGTGCTATTAGCGGTTTAAAGGTAAAGGTAAAGGTACCCCTGCCCGTACGGGCCAGTCTTGACAGACTCTGGGGTTTGTGCGCCCATCTCACATCTATAGGCCGGGGGCCAGCGCTGTCCGGAGACACTTCCGGGTCACATGGCCAGCGTGACATCGCTGCTCTGGCGAGCCTGCACCAGCGCAGCACACAGAAACGCCGTTTACCTTCCCGCTATAAAGCGGTACCTATTTATCTACTTGCACCCGGGGGTGCTTTCGAACTGCTAGGTTGGCAGGCGCTGGGACCGAACAACGGGAGCGCACCCCGCTGCGGGGATTCGAACCGCCGACCTTTCGATCGGCAAGTCCTAGGCGCTGAGGCTTTTACCCACAGCGCCACCCGCGTCCCATAGCGGTTTAGCGGCTATTAAAGGCTTAGCGGATAATAGCGGTTTAGCGGCTATTAAAGGCTTAGCGGCTATTAAAGGCTTAGCGGATTAGCGGCTAAAAGGCTATTAGCGGCTTAGCGGCTTAGAAAAAGGGGGGTAAAGCGGAAAAAAATCGGAACACTTGCAAGACGTTTTCGTCTTGCAAAGCAAGCCCATAGGGGAAATCGTCTTGTGAAGCAGCTCAAAAACGGAAAACCCTTTTGTCTAGCGGGTTTTCTACCTTGCGAGGCATTTGTCTTGCGGGGCACCACTGTACTAGAATGGGGTCATATTCTGGAGAATTCAGGATGAAGAGCAGGAAGAGCTTTGTCACGTAGCCTGTAGTTAAGCTATGGGACTCACTGCCACAAGATGCAGCAGCAGTGACCAACCTGGATGTCTTTAAAGGGGGTTTAGACAACTTCACAGAAGATAAGGCCATCAATGGCTGTGAGCCACGGCGGCTTGTTTTCCCTTCACTGATGGAGACAGTGTAACCCTGGACTCCAGTTACTAGGAATCACCCATGGGCAGTGGTGCAGTTGTGCTCAGGCTCTGCTTGCAAGCTTCCCACAGGCACCTGGCTGCCCACTATGAGAGAAGAGTGCTGGACCAAATGGCCCCTCTTTGGCCTGAGCCAGCCACTAAGCTGCTCTTGCATTCTTGCACTCTGCCTTATCCATCCCTCTCTTTCTTTTTTCTTTTCCTTTTCCTCCTGCGATGAGGCTACATTTTAATATTTTAATGTTTCAATATTTTAATGTTGTATTTTAATTTTGTTTTTAAGTTGTAATCATTCAACTTGTTTTTATTATTGCTTGTAAGCAGCTCTGAGCCCGGCCTTGGCTGGGGAGGGCAGGGTATAAGTAAAAATTATTATTATTATTATTATTATTATTATTATTATTATTATTATTATGGTTGCCATGTGCCCTCTTTTTCAGTTGTGTAATTGGAGACAAGTTGCATTTATTTGCTTTGAGTGGTCACCATAGTGTCCTCTTCAAAATATGGCAACCCTAAGATTCCCAGTTCTCCCGCCCCAGCTCACTTTGAAACCAGCCAACTTCCTTCAAAATTGTCCAATTTCCTTTCCTCCTTCCAGTTTGGCACACCGCGAGCCAGACCATTTCCAAGGAATTCTTTGGAACACTAGAGGGACTACATGGGCCCCAGACCTTTCCTTCCTTCCTTCCTTCCTTGTGCTTCGCCTCTCTGGTGGTCCTTGCTCTGAGCGCACAAACGACAGTTGCAGACCCCAGGAGAAGGTCCCGGTGCCCTGAGCCGTTTGAGGTGCAGCACATTCATTTTCTCATGAGAAAAAGATCAAGATCCCAGTCAGTATTACTGGACTGTGTTTTGCTGGCCAAGTCCTACTGTGACCTTTCTTTTTCTCTTTCTCTTTCTTTCTTTCTTTCTTTCTTTCTTTCTTTCTTTCTTTCTTTTGCTTTAAACTACATTTTCTTTCTTTTTCTTTTTTTAAAAAAAACAAATGAAATGGAAACGTTGGAAGGGGGAACCAGAATTGTTTCACCAGATAATTAAACCCATCTGCTTTTAATCAGATCCTTCCTGCTCTCCAAGTTGCTAATATTAATGAGAACAGATCCACACACTGGGAATGTAAGCAAGGGGTGGGGTGGGGGAACTTTGGTATTTACTAGGTGAAAAATGAAGCTTTGCAGGCATTTGGTTCAGCGGCTCTAGTATTTGACAAGTGTAGTTTCACTTTGATTAGGCAGTATACAGTATACAAGAGAGGCTGGGAAATCAGACTGCGATTAGAGGAGATGGGAAATTCTTAAGAACACCGAAAGGGCGAGTGGTGGGTGTTGGAGCCGATCTCTGGTACCAGCCCTACCCAAACCATTGCCCTTTTAATGGACCTACTTGTTCATTTGATATTCTGTAAGCTGTTTTGGGCATGATCTGGCAGGAAAGTACTGTGCAAATTAAGAAACAAATGACTGTCCAAAGCACTTGCTGCTACTAGCTCACCTACTCTGAGTCTAGATGGGGGTGGCAGTTCTTTTGGTGAGAGGAGAAAATACATGAAATCAAATATAAGTTGTTCAGGGTTAAAATTTTCAAGGAACAAGTACTTTGGAAATCTAAGCAGCTTGGCAACATTTTGCTGTTTCCTGGGAGATGATGGTGTGAGGTCCAAAAACCTGCTCTCTGCGCCTGGTGTTTGTACCTTGTCCAGACATTAAACAATGCTTTCCTGACAATATGGTTTTTAAATGCCTTATGTGCTTTTACCTTGCCATACCATAAATATGCATGCCACCCAAATATGTTATCATACCCTTCAAGATCCAAAACATCTGTATTCTCAAGAAGTAGCCATTCCTTCACCCAGCAAAAAGCTGCTGACTCATAATAAAGTTTACAGTCTGGCAGGGCAAACCCCACTCTGTCTTTAGCATCAGTAAGGATCTTAAATTTTATTCTGGGCTTTTTGCCCTGCCAGACAAATCTAGATATATCTCTTTGCCACTTCTTGAAACAGTACATCTTATCAATAATTTGCAATGATTGAAATAAAAATAACATTCTCGGCAATACATTCATCTTAATAACAGCAATTCGACCCAGCAAGGAAAGCTTCAAATTCGTCCAAATTTCTAGATCTTTTTTCACCTCTGACCAGCATTTCTCATAGTTGTCTTTAAATAGGTTCACATTCTTAGATGTCATATTCACCCCCAGGTATTTTACCTTCTTTACTAATGTTAAATCTGTCTCTTTCTGAAACCTCTCTTTCTCTATCGGCGCCAATTTTTTCTCCAAAACCTTAGTTTTCAATTTGTTAAATTTAAAGCCTGCCACTTGACCAAAATCCTGGATTACTTCTAGGGCCCTCTTAGTGCTGGATATCGGCTCCTGTAATGTCATAACGAGAACATCTGCAAAAGCTTTAAGTTTGTATTGTTTAACTCCGACCTGGATACCTTGAATCAAATGGTCCCTTCTAATCATGTTTAGCAAAACCTTCAGGACCGAGATGAAAAGCAATGGGGAAACTGGGCAACCTTGTTGTGTCCCTTTCTTTATTTTAAACTCTTCTGTAACCACATTATTTACTATCAATTTGGCCTTTTGTTCAGAATAAATCGCACCTATACCATTTTCGAAGTTTTGTCCAACCCCCATCCCCTGAAGATTTTTCTTCATAAAACTCCAGGAAATGTTGTCAAAGGCTTTCTCCACATCCACGAATATCAAAACTGCTTTTGTGTTGATGTTCACCTGCAGCTTTTCTAAGATGTTAATTATATTCCTCATATTGTCCGATAGGTGCCTTCCAGGGAGAAAACCGACCTGGTCTTTATGTACCACCTCTGCCAAAACTTTTTTCAGTCTTCTAGCCAAAATGTCTGCAAAACTTTTGTAATCCACATTAAGTAGGGATATGGGGCAATAATTCTTAAGTTGTGTCTTTTCAGACTCAGTTTTCGGTATAAGTGTGATATAAGCTTCTTTCCACGTCTCAGGCGCCTTTTCCCCCTCCATAATTTCATTGCAAACCTCCTTTAATGGTTGAATTAAGTAGTCTTTCAAAGTTCTGTAGTACTTGGAGGTTAGTCCATCAGGCCCTGGAGATTTGCCCAGTTGCATATTATGAATCGCACCTTCCACCTCTTGTTCAGTTATTTTGTAATTCAATAATACTTTATTTTCTTGAGAATTTTTTTGTAATCCATTAATTTTCAAAAATTGGTCAATTTTTGACTCAGTCTGCAGCCCTTGTGTATAGAGTTGTTTAAAATATATCTGAAAGCAGCTTCTGATCTCCTGTGGATTCTGTATGTTCTTTCCGTCCAAGATTTGTAACCGTGTTTAACTTTTGTCTCTTTTTCAACTGCCATGCTAACAGCTTCCCACATTTATTAGCTGATTCGAAGGTCTTTTGTCTCATCTGTTTAATTTTCCATTCAATATCCTGATTTATCATTTTCATATATTGTACTTGATATAACTTAATTTCTCTCAAAATCTCTTGTGATTTTGGTTTATGTTATGTACTAAAGTTCTCACCCTGGGCCAGCAGGGGGATAGTGTAGATCGTTTTCACTCAGGTCCACGTCAGTTATTTTAGGCGGGAAACCCTGGGTTGTTGTTGCTACAATGTTGATAGCTGGCTGCCTATAAAAGCAGGCTGGCTGAGCTGTTTGCTGTTCAGTTCTGTCCAGCTTACAATAAAGAGCTTCTCTGGAGAAATCACTGTGTCATCTGCTATGTTCGCCCACAACTTAACACTGGCGACGAGGATGGGATTGATGGACATCAGAGCACAGCCAGATGCAGCCACCTCTGAGCAGAGCTGAATCACTGAGCTGAATCACTGAGCGAAATCACTGGACAGAACCAATTCAGAGCTGACTGTTCTGGCTAGAGCACAGTGTTCCATCCATCGCCCTTCACGCCGGCATCGGAATAAAGGCTTCACTTGTGTCTCTACCGCCGTTTGCACCAGCCTCTGATTCATGGGACTCCTACCTCACTCGGTTCAACTGCTACCTCCAAGCCAACGAGCTGACGCAAGTATCACAGGAGCGTAAGCGGGGCCTATTCTTCAGCCTCTGTGGGCCTGAGGTTTTTGAGACAGCCCGAGCATTGGTTGCGCCTGAAGCAGTCCAGGCAACACCGTGGGACACGATCCAAGAGAAGCTCCGCAACCACTACGCACCAAAGCCGTCCAAGATTGCTGCCCGCCATGTGTTCTACCACCGGAACCAGGCAGAGGGGGAGTCAATCAACAACTACACCACCGCCCTGCGACAGGCTGCAATGCACTGCGAGTTCAGAGACTTAGACGATGCCCTGATGGATCGAATCATCTGCGGGGTCCGGAACATCCATCTGCAATGGTGTCTCCTCGCCAAGCCAGACCTCACGCTACAGAAAGCCATTGAGGAGGCTGTGGCCCAGGAGATCCGCAAGGCCAGCAGCCTGCGTCTTGCTAGGAAGCCAGTTCCAGTGCATCATGAAGAGGCCAGCAGTGATGAGGCATCCTCCAGTGAAGACGATGACGTGTACCAGACAAAGCGGGAGCGCAGGAAGTTCCAACAGAAGTCCAAGAGCCAACCAGAATGTGCCGGCTGCGGAGGCAACCATTCCCGTGCAAAGTGTCGATTCAGAGACACCACCTGTAGGAAGTGTTCCAGAAGGGGCCACATCGCTAAGGTCTGCTGATCGGCTCCGTCTGACACCCCCCCTTCACCAACTCGCAAGTCCAAGTCTTCACTCTAGTCTGCCAAGGAAAGCTGTTTCGCTCTCACCAACTGCCGCTGCCCGTCTGGAACCACGATTGGCCAAACCGACTTGCCTACGCGACGCAAGCTGAACGTCACGGTGCTCATTGAAGGAGCTCCATGTGACATGGAGATCGACACCGGGTCTGCCCTGTCCATCGTGTCTTGGAGCACCATCAAAAGACTGGTACCCAGGGTGTCCAAAAGGCAACTCGACTCTCACCGCGTACACCTGAGAGACTACCAGGGAAACGACATTCCCGTGGTAGGCGTTGGCCGGTTCCGGATCGCCTTCAAGGATTTTTCGGGCCTGCTCTGACTGGTGGTGGTAGAAGGTCAGCGGCCAAGCCTCCTAGGGCTAGACTGGTTTGATGCCCTCGGCCTGGAAGTCACCGGCATCAACTGCATCTCTAACGCAGAGACTGAGGGTCTGGTCAAAGACTTTGCCAAGGTTTTTGATGGCACTTTGGGGCAATATACAGGTACGCCCATCTCCTTTAGCCTTGATCCACAAGTCGCCCCCATCAAGCTAAAGCCACGACGGGTTCCCTTTGCTCTCAAGGCTAAGGTGGACGAACAACTGGACAAGCTGATCGCCCAAGGAGTTTTGGAGCCGGTTGACCATGCCAAGTGGGAAACCCCCATCGTCACGCCTGTCAAGCCAGATGGGTCGGTGAGAATCTGCGCTGACTACAAGTGCACGATCAACAAGGCACTTCAGCAGCACGCTTATCCGGTTCCTGTTGTCCAACACCTGCTGCATTCCCTGGGTGAGGGTACGGTCTTCGCTAAGCTGGACCTTGCCCAAGCCTATCAACAACTGCCCATCGATGATGCCACTGCTGAAGCCCAGACGATCGTCACCCACCGAGGGGCATTCTGTTGCCGCCGGTTGCAGTTCGGGGTGAGTGTGGCTCCTGGCATCTTCCAAAGCCTTATGGAGCGCCTCCTGCAAGGGCTTCAGGGCGTGGTACCATATTTTGATGATGTCTTGGTGTCCGCAGACTCACACTAGCAGCTGTTCGAGTGCCTCCGTGCCGTACTGACCAGGTTCCAGGAGGCCGGACTCAAGGTAAAGAGGGAGAAGTGCCAGATCGCCGTTCCACAGGTAGAGTTCCTGGGCTATCTTATCGACGCCTCGGGCCTTCACCCGACCACATCCAAGATCCGTGCTATCCAGCAGGCCCCATCCCAAAGAACAAGACGGAGTTGCAGGCGTTCCTGGGGCTGCTGAACATTTATAACAAGTTCCTGCCCCACAAAGCCATGGTGGCTGAGCCTCTTCACCGACTCCTCAGCACAAAGACGCCTTGGTCCTGGGGTCATTGGGAGACGGCGGCCTTCAACGCGGTCAAGGCTCTCCTTTCATCAGACAGTGTGCTGGTACAGTACAGTGAAGCCAGGCTGCTGGTCCTTGCCTGCGATGCCTCACCTTTTGGCATCGGTGCTGTCCTTAGTCACCGTTTTCCAGACGGAAGAGAAGCACCGCTCGCCTACTTTTCCAGGACACTATCTCCGACGGAACGGAATTACAGCCAGCTCAACAAGGAGGCATTGGCACTTGTGGCTGGAGTGAAGAGGTTTCATGAATACCTCTATGGCAGGACTTTTGACCTCATCACTGACCACAAGCCGCTCCTGGGCCTCCTCGCCGGTGATCGTCCAACTCCACCGGTCCTCTCACCACACATGGTGCGATGGACTGTTTTCCTGGCTGCCTACCACTACCGGCTCGTCCATCGCCTGGGAAAATCGATGGGCCATGCCGACGCCCTCAGCCGTTGCCCTCTTCCAGCGTTTGTGGAAGACCCGGCTCCAGCTTCATCGCTCCTCCTGATTGAGGATCTTCCGGCAGCGCCTGTATTGGCTGCCACTGTGGCCTCCGCATCTGCCCAGGATCGCACCATCAGCTGTGTGCTCAACTGGGTGTGGAGGGGGTGGCCACAAGGGCCTTTTGCATCAGAGTTCCAGCCCTTCGCAACCAGACAACACAAACTCTCAGCTCATCGCGGCTGTCTGCTGTGGGGAGACCGCGTCGTGATTCCCGAAAAACTCCGTCAACGCATCCTTGAGGCTCTGCACATTGGCCACCCAGGAATTGTCAAAATGAAGGCGTTGGCTCGGTGTTACGTCTGGTGGCCTAACATGGACAGTGCCATCGCTGCCTGGGTGTCTGCCTGTCAAGTGTGCCAAGAATCGAGGCCCGCACCACCGGCAGCTAAGGGACACAACTGGGAGGCGCCAAAGACACCCTGGTCGAGGGTGCACATCGATCTGGCCGGCCCCATTCACGGCCGGACCTTTATGGTAGTGGTGGACACCTATTCCAAATGGCTGGAGGTGGCCCTGATGCCCTCCACCACTACCGAGGCCATCATCCGGGTGCTGCAAGGCCTTTTTGCGACGCATGGGTGTCCTGATGTCCTTGTCTCCGACAACGGACCGCAGTTCACGTCAGGCACTTTTGAGCGATACCTTTCGGAACTGGGCATCCGCCATGCCCTAACGGCACCATTTCATCCATCCAGCAACGGGCAAGTGGAGAGAATGGTGCGCTCGGCAAAAGAGGCACTGGCGTGCCTGGACCGGGGAGACTGGCACGAGCGGGTTGCTGAATACTTGTTCGTGCAACACATCACCCCTCATGCGGCCACAGGGCGGAGTCCTGCTGAACTGCTTATGGGCTGCCGCCTCAGGTCACTGCTCGACCGGCTGCACCCGGACTTTGCCGTGACTGAACCCCCAGGCTGTGCCAACGCGCCACGGTCATTTGTTCCAGGAAACCAGGTCTTTGCCCGGAACTATGTGGGGGACATTCCTTGGGTGCCAGCCACAGTAGTGGGAGTCACTGGACCTCGCTCGTACCAGGTGGCACTCGAAGACGGACGCTTGTGGTGCTGGCACATAGACCAGCTTAGGCTCAGGGTTGGGGACTTGGACACTAGCGTGGTGCCCCCAACTGCGCTCGTGGCTCCAGAAGAGACACTTACAGATGGCGAGGCTCCACCTACACCTCCCTCGCAAACTGCCAGCGTGGAGCCGAACCAAGCCACTTCAGAGGGTCTGCCAGACTTACCACAGGCTCAGACCACTCCACTTGCGGAGGCTCCACCCACAGCAGCGAATCCAGGGGATTTGGTTTCAACGCCACCTAGGGTTGCACCACAACCTCAGCAAGAATTGTGTGCCCCCCCCCGGACTTGGCTACCAGTCCCCGGCGGTCTGGCAGAGTTTCCAAGCGCCCAACTTATTTAAAGGACTATGTTGTTGGACATGTATCACTGTTGGTCTACGTATGGGAAATGTAACCAATATGCTTTTGTGCCTAATTGAACTATTACGTGTAGTGCTGTATATAAGGAAACCATTACGATTGTAACTAACGCCTTATCTCGGTGGGGAGGGGTGTTATGTACTAAAGTTCTCACCCTGGGCCAGCAGGGGGATAGTGTAGATCGTTTTCACTCAGGTCCACGTCAGTTATTTTAGGCGGGAAACCCTGGGTTGTTGTTGCTACAATGTTGATAGCTGGCTGCCTATAAAAGCAGGCCGGCTGAGCTGTTTGCGGTTCAGTTCTGTCCAGCTTCAATAAAGAGCTTCTCTGGAGAAATCACTGTGTCATCTGCTATGTTCGCCCACAACTTAATAGTTTAACTCTAAGTTTTTTCTCTCCTTCTCTTATTTTCTCCAAAATCTTCTCTTTTTTCTCATTTTGGGTTTTCCTTTTTATTGCGTTTTGCTGTATCAAGAACCCTCTCATTACAGCTTTGCTTGCGTCCCAAATTGTTCTTTTTTCCACAGTGGTCTTCAAATTTATCTCAAAGCAATCTTTTATAGTTTTTTGGGCCTTCTTGGTAATTTCTAGATCTCTAAACAAGGCGTCGTTCATCCTCCATCTGAAGGAACCAGTCAGTGTTGGCTTCATTTCCATTTTCACAGGATTATGGCCGGAGCAAGTTATTGGGCAAATTTCCACAAAAGGTTTTTATTTTTTAAAACAACAACAACCCCGAGAGATAAAATAAAACAATTGCAGTTTGGTTTATTCTACAACTGTGATTCTTGGGTGTGGTGACCATTTCTGGCCGAAATCTTTCTGTGTGATCTCAACTTTGGGTGTCTCCCTCTTCCCCATCACCCCCCCAAAAAACCCCTCCCTCAAGCATATGTTGCAGATTCTCTCTGTTATACAATGCATGTGTATGCTCTTACTCACCAAATACATAATAAAATGTAGCAGTGGGCCAGAACAGCAGTCATTAATCTCCAAACCCTCCTGAACTCTAGAGGATACAGATCATTAGCACTCTATTCAAATTCCCAGATGCTTTCTGGGAATCAAAATTTGCTTTTTTTAAAAAAAGAAAGTACAGTACAGTGAGCAGACGCCAGCTTTGCTCGACTTGTGATGTGCAACATTCAAAAGCATCCTTTATTAATTAAGCCATAAAATGTAAACCTGGCTTGTGGAATTCGTTGCCTGCATAATCTGCTCATGGGCACTAGTTTAAATTGCTTTCCCCCCTTTTCTTTTTTAAAAAGATATTAGGAAAGAAGGGTGGGTCTATCACAATGGCTATACATCATGGCAGCTAGTAGAGCATCCAGGCACAGGGGCAGCATACCCCTTAAAACTTGGGCTTCCTATAGACAACTAGGTAAAGGTAAAGGGACCCCTGACCATTAGGTCCAGTCGTGGCCGACTCTGGGGTTGTGGCGCTCATCTCGCTTTATTGGCCGAGGGAGCTGGCATACAGCTTCCGGGTCATGTGGCCAGCATGGCTAAGCCACTTCTGGCGAACCAGGGCAGCGCATGGAAACGCCGTTTACCTTCCCGCCGGAGCGGTACCTATTTATCTACTTGCACTTTGACATGCTTTCGAACTGCTAGGTTGGCAGGAGCTAGGACCGAGCCACTAATGGGCTAGACAAGCTTGTATGACCTAGAAGTATCCTTAAAAATTCAATTAAAAATAGCACTAGAAGCAAACTGTGGTTTTTATTTTATTCTGTGTTGGCTTCCCTTGCTGCTTGACCTGGAAGCTGCAGTCATAGAATCATAGAATAGAATCATAGAATCATAGAATCATAGAGTTGGAAGAGACCACAAGGGCCATCGAGTCCAACCCCCTGCCAAGCAGGAAACACCATCAGAGCACTCCTGACATATGGTTGTCAAGCCTCTGCTTAAAGACCTCCAAAGTAGGAGACTCCACCACACTCCTTGGCAGCAAATTCCACTGTCGAACAGCTCTTACTGTCAGGAAGTTCTTCCTAATGTTTAGGTGGAATCTTCTTTCTTGTACTTTGGATCCATTGCTCCGTGTCCGCTTCTCTGGAGCAGTAGAAAACAACCTTTCTCCCTCCTCTATGTGACATCCTTTTATATAT